>NC_133157.1:185273759-185588951 GCF_040802235.1 Manis javanica | reverse complement strand
GACTTCATCATCAACTCAGGACCTTTGCACAAGCTGTTCCTGCCACCTAGAGTGCCCTTTCCTGATTCCCTCAGGTCTCAATTGTTACCTTTTTAGAGAGGGCTCCTTGACCACCTTAAAAAGTTGATATCCTTATTGTTCCTTACTATTCTGTCCATATCATTTATCACAACTAGAAACTGCTTGTAGATTTCTTGTCTTCATGGCTAGATATTAATTTCACAGTGTCCCTCTCATATTGGGTGCTCACTAACAATGTGTTGAAAGAATGTATGAATAAATAAGTGACTGAATATTTGTCCCTGAACTTCTGATGACATCAGGCTTTTTCCATATTCTCTCCCCTCCCATGGTGGGCCATCAATGCCTTATGCTTCTAAAGCCAGCTCTGCATCCCCCAGTGGCTGCATGGCCCACGTGTTCTCAGTCAGCTAATATCATTCTCTGGGATCCTTCTGAAGGCAAAATATGACACATACTTAGGTCACAACTGTCATAGGTGTGTCCCTAGAAGGAAATTAGAGGCCCCGTCAAAGACTTTCTGTTGCCAAAGCAGGTATCAGGCCACAACACACTGTCTCAAGAAAAGAGATCTCCGGAGTAGTCCAGGTTAATAAGATATTTCACATGAGTCCACCACACTGTAAGTTTTAAACCAGGAGTAAAAGCAAGATGCTAATTTAGGAAATCCAAGGTAACATTTCACATGGGAAACAGAAAGCATGTGAATACAAGGAACACCTTTTTTATGGGTTGGATTGCATACCCCCAGAATTCATATATTGAAGTTGTAACTCCTAATGGCCTCAGAATGTGACTGTATTTGCAAATAAAGTCCTTGCCAAAGTTAAGATGAGGTTATACTGACGCCTTGAACCAATGGTCCCATTGTTAGTTGTTATTGTTGGTGTTTTCCTATTGGAAGCCACAGCAGTCCAGTTCCAGAAAGTCTCCCAGGGCTATGCATGTGTCCACCACTTCATCTTTGCAGACTTTATGACTCAGGGATTTGAAAAACACCCCAAGTTAGTTAGGGATGGTAAAGCTATCATTTCATGAACACAGGTCCAGCCTTCTGTTCTTTATTGGATTTTTAATTAATTTTTATTTATATTTTATCAAAACGTATCATCTATAAAAGTCCCATGACTTACTTCCTACCTCATCTTCCTTTTGTTTTACAGAGGTAGCTACTTGCAGCATTTCATTCATATATTTTTTTTATTTTTTGGTATTTACATTCATATTTTTAGATAACAGGCATACACAGTCTTCTCTCTTGAGTCACTTATTTTAAATGTTTTCCACTATAGTAAGCAAATATTTTAGATCACCCACCCCTCCCCTTCCTGTAGTTTCTACCCTCCTGACATAATTGTTGATCTGTTTTTGGTTAGTTTCACACATAGTGTTTTCATTATGATTATGTAAAATACGTATTGTTCACTACTGAGTCAAGTAGTGAACTGAGATTACATTTCTTTTTTCTCAACATTTTTCTTCCTAGAGTTGATAATTCCTTTATATTTAGCATTTGTTTTGTTTTCTCATCTAAGTATTTACATATTTCCAACAGCTCTGTAAACCAACCATACCATGTTTCTCTTTTAAGTCTCAAACCTGTTGATAGAAATTCCTGGAGAAATTCTTCCTGGAGTCCTCAGTGCTCTGTCCAAAACGGACCAGTTGATTCCTGTGCCTGCCCCATAGCTGTCAGCCCGGGACTTCCCTTCACCAGCATCTTGGAAATTCCCTTTGCCCCTCTCCCTAGTAGGGTCACAAGCCTTCCTCTTCCTTGGTCACTCCCCTCATCGGTAGCGGGGCAGAGGGAAGAGGGACGTCCTCCAATGGCTTCCCAATAAAGGGTACACCAGATACAAACTTTTTTGTATTTCGCATGTTTGAAAATGTCTGTATTTTACCCTCATATTTATTTGATAATGTGGCTGAGAATAAAAATTTAGGCTGAAAATAATTTTCCCTTGGGATAATGAAAGCATTTTCCAATGTCTTTTAACTTCCAATGTTGCTATTGAGAAGTCCAGTGCAATTCTGATTCTTGATCCTTTAGATGTAAACTTTAAAATTTTCTCTTTGAAAATGCTTAAGATCTTCTCTTTATCCCTAGAGTTCTACAGTACCACAATGGTGTGTCTTGGGCTCTGTCCATTTTCAACTGTTGTGCTAGGCATTTTAAACAAGACTTGTGTCCTTCAGTTCTAGGGCATCATCTTGTATTATTTCTTTGATAATTTCTTTACCCTCATTTTTCTCTGTTCTCTTGCTAAAACTGTTTATTGAATGTTGAACCTCCTAATTACTCCTCTAATTTTCTTATTGTTGTTTCTCCTCTTTTCTTTCTTTTTGCTTGTTTTCAGGGAATTTCCCTTAACCATATCCCCCAACACTGCTGTAGAATTTTTGAAATTTTCACTTCATATTTTTTATTTCCAGGAACTCTTTCTTGTTCTGCTGGTTCCTTTTTTTTTAAATTAAGGTATCATTGATATTGATATACAATCTTATGAAGGTTTTTACAACATTCACCCATACTATCAAATCCCCGCCACTAACCCCATTGCAGTCACTGTCCATCAGTATAGTAAGATGCTACAGAGTCACTACTTGTCTTCTCTGTGCTCTACTGCAGTCCCCATGTGCCACCTACATTGTGTGTGCTAATCATAATGCCCTTTAATCCCCTTCTCCCTCCCTCCCCACCCACCCTTCCCAACTCTTCCCTTTCATAACTGCTAGTCCCTTCTTGGAGTCTGTGAGTCTGCTGTTGTTTTGTTCCTTCAGTTTTTCTTTGTTCTTATACTCCACATATGAGTGAACTCATTTGGTACTTGTCTTTCTCCACCTGGCTAATTTCACTGAGCATAATACCCTCTAGCTCCATCCATGTTGTTGCAAATGGTAGAATTTGTTTTCTTCTTAAGGCTGAATAATAGTATATTGCGTATATGTACCACATCTTCTTTATCCATTCATCTACTGACAGACACTTCTTAGGTTGCTTCCATTTCTTGGCTATTGTAAATAGTGCTGCGATAAACATAGGGGTGCATATGTCTTTTTCAAACTGGGCTGCTGCATTCTTAGGGTAAATTCCTAGAAGTGGAATTCCTGGGTCAAATGGTATTTCTATTTTGAGCTTTTTGAGGAACCTCCATACTGCTTTCCACAATGGTTGAACTAATTTACATTCCCACCAACAGAGTAGGAGGGTTCCCCTTTCTCTGCATGCTTGCCAGAATTGTTTCTTGTCTTTAGAATGCTGGCCATCCTAACTGGTGTGATGTAATATCTCATTGTGGTTTTAATTTACATGTCCCTGATAATTAGCAACGTGGAACATCTTTTCACATGTCTGTTAGCCATCTGAATTTCTTCTTTAGAGAAGTGTCTGTTCAGATACTCCACCCATTTTTAATCAGGTTATTTGCTTTTTGGGTGTTGAGGCTTGTGAGCTCTTTATATATTTTTGCTGGTTCCTTTTTCATCACATCCTGTGGATACAGCGTCTTCTCTTATGCCTTTAAAGATATCAAATATAATTTATTTTCAGTCTCTGCAACTCATTCATTCTTCTGCTTCCTTCATAGATCCTTTTGTTTTCCTCTTTGGTTATTTCATTCTTTATTATGTTTGATGCTTTCCTCCTGGTGATCCCTGACTGCCACTTAAATACAAGGGCTCAAAAGAGCTGACTGGGAGTTCTGTGTGCATGGATGGGATTTATTCTAAGGTGATCAAGTAGACAATTTTTTTTTTCATGAAGATCCCCCAAATTTCAATATGTATAGGTCTTTTTCCTGGAATTAGTCAGTTTCTGCAGAAAAGAATCTTTCAGTCTCTTGTCCCTGTTATTCTAAGGCTAGGTGGGGGAAGAAGCAAGAGAAGAACTCACTTAGTGTGCAAACTTACACATACACCTGTATCTATTGCCAGCACAAAGTCTCTTTGGTTCAGTTTTTCTAGAAAATAAACCTGTCTGCTGTAGGAGAGGGAGTTAGGGGTTGAGACTGGCAAGTCTATCTGTCTATAAATACCTCTAAATACCCCCTTTGTTTTCAAGCTTCACATCACCCCCTGTCACAGCTCCCAGCACCCCAGTTCTTGAGGCTTGCCAAGGTTCTTTGGACCGTGGCAACTTGCCTGTCCTGTATATGCCACCCCTGCCCCAGGCACTCAGTCTGGACTTTCCTCCTCCTTGCTAACTCCTTCACAGTTCCACTATCTTTATATACTGTGGGTCAAGGTTACCTATGTCTCCCAACAGAAGACTTTTGAGGAGGGGGTAGAAATTCTTCTACCTACCATTTTGAAATTCACAGTCCTGGCAGCCTTTAAGCTAGTGTTGGAAAAAAATATAACAATGTTGGGAAAAACCCTCAAGTCAATAAATACATGTGGAGCATCTCCAAGGGCTCAGAACTTTAATGATAAAAACAGCAGCAACAATAACCATTTTTAGCATCTACTGTGTGCCAAACACTTTGCATAAATTATCTTTAATCCTCACCACAGACTACAAAGTCAGTACTATCATCTCCATTTTACAGGCAAGGAAACTGAGGCCCAGCAAGTTTCAGTAACTTGTCCCAGTTCATTCCTCTGATAAGTGGCAGGGTCAGAATTTGAATCCAAGTCTGTCTGGCCCCAAATTGCCTCTAACAACCAAAGCCTCACAAATTTACCTCAAGTCACCCAGTAGTGGGCCTTAAATCTGGGTAATCAGTCTTATCCAAACATTATTATGCATCAGTGCTTAAAAGGAAAGCCGTGGTGCATAGCCTTTCATGGTACAAGTAAGTCCCCTGGGTATGTATGTTCTGTTTAGTTGTTCTCATCTTGTGTTTGTTGGAGGTGAGTCGTGCAGGTAAGTGGCTAGGCTCTCAGTCTGCAGCGCGCAGCCACGAGCGGATTTTAAAGGAGCCCAGTTCAATAGGAGGACTGATGAGAGCAGCTGCCCTCCCCCTGCCCTGACTCCTGCGGATTGCGGAGCTGCGAGCAGGAGCAAGGGTAACCATGGTGACGGTGGCACTGCGCTGACAGCCTCCGGGAGAGTGGGGGAGAGGCGACGGGAGGGGGAGCTGGGAGGACGTATCCTTCAGGGGACGAGACCCGAGGATTTCTCTCGGAGGCTCCTGGGGGAGGGTCTGCTCTCCGGAAGGCTGGGCACCTGCCAGGGGCACACCTGCCTCTCCAGCCTCCTCAGCGCTCACGTCCTCGCCTCCGCCCCTGACTCACCGCAGATGGGTGACTCACAGCACCTGGGCTGTAAGCAGGGCAGAGGCGGCCTAGGGAAGCCTCCCGCTGGGGCGCTCAGCGCACCTCCAGGTGGCGGGTGAGGGGCGGCTTCCGGGCAAGGCATATCTGAGGCATCTGAGCTTCACACGGACAAAGCGGAGAAGGTGGTGCTCAGGGCCCAGTCCCCTGCCATCTGTCCCTGACCCGCCTCCTGCTCCACCATTTCCTGGGCGTCTTGCCTGCACGGCAGCTGAGCCTGGGGATGTCCACACCCATAGGCACTGCCTGACAGGGAGGCGGAGGAGTCTGAGCCGCCCGTCGCTTTCCCTGGGCTGGGTGCCTGGCTATATGTCCAGGGCTCCCTGAATGTTCCTCCTGCATGTATATCCAGTGCTCTCTCCTGGGTGCTCTGCCCTGGCCTTCCCCTCTGGTCCTGACTCCCGCTTCAGTCCCCTCGAGGTGCTACCCTGGCCACACTGGTCACCTCCCCATTCCCTGCCATTTTCTCATGTGGCCACTGCATGTGCCCTTCCCTCTGCCTGGGATGCCCTCCCTTCTCCCCCCTTTTGCCCCTTCAGAGAGCAGCCCAAACCTCACTTCCTCAGGAACATCTTGCTCTCAGACCCATCACTTTACTCCTGAGGGCCCCATGAACCTCTTCTTTGCAGCCCTCCTCACACCTGCCATGTCCCAGTGTGATGTCTTTCTCCCCCACTGGACTGGAAGGACCTGGACAGAGCCAGGCCTTTGTCCAGCAGGCAGTCATCACTCCATAGGAAGGAAAGAAAGAAGGGAGGGAGGGAGGTGGTGGAGAGGGAGAAATACACCCATTTGCCCTGCTGGAGAGTGTAGCTGATGCTGCCTGCTGCCGTGCGCCTGCCCCAGCTGGATGCAGAAACCAATGTGACAGTTTCTCCTGGCGTGCTGTTCCCCCATACGACCAGAGGCCATGGTGATGGTGCAAATGCCATGAGTATTAAAGGTTTGGGGCTTCTTGAACCAAATGATCGACTGTCTTGCTCTCAAAAATGAATTTCTTAAAGGGGTTGCAGTTAATAATTCTAGCACGAAAGGAAGCATTCCTTGAGCAGCCTGCCTGGGGTGCATCACAGGCCATGTGGCTCACTTTCAGAGTCTGCTTTCTTTCCCACAGACCCCATCCCTGGCTCCCAGTCCCTCAGGCCTCTGATTGCCTTGAAATCATGTGCCCCTGAGGGTCACCACAGGTAAGGGGCTGTTTCTGGGGGCAAGCTCCCCTGCATGTGGGTGGCTGTGCTTCCAGCTGAGGGAGATGGAGAAAAGTGGAGGTTTAAGAGGTCCTTCCCTGAAGGGAATGGAGAAGCCAGTTCTTCTCAGCAGTGCCATCCCAGCCCAGGTCCTTGAAAGGGCTGCAGAGAATGAGTCACCTCACGGGTAAATCCAGGCAAGATGGATTTTGATAAGATAGAAGCAAGGGTGTTTACACAAGACCCTTCAGTACTAAGGGCTGGTGGAGGCCAAAGAACATCCTTTGGGAAGCAAAGAAAGTTTGGCTAGAAACCAGAGAGAAGGCAGAGCAACTGACTGCCTCCAACGTACATTTTCTTGAGCTTAATGAGTCAGTCCTACTGGAGAAGGTATCTAATGTATAATGCAAATCAAATGCATTCTCTAGCTGTATGACTTTGAGTAAATCATCTTCTCTGCTAGATGAACTGCCTTCAATGATCTATTGAGGTCCCTCTCATTCTAATAAATATTTATGGAATTCATTAATGCCTTCTCTGTCATGAACTTGAGTTTGAGTTTGAGTTCTAGCATTTGCTGATTTTCCATCCCTGGAAATGGAGCCTACTTGCAGGGTTGTCATGTGGATCTCTGGCCTGGCACCCACTTTCAGGAAGGAAGGAGCTGGCCAGACTTTAGTCACTGTTTGCCACCTCTCTTCACCTTCTAATGAGTGTGAAATGGGCTGTTGTGAGTGCTTACAGATCAGTACATTACTCTTCTGAAAGGAAGTCCTGGCTTTTTAAGGATGATTGGAGAAGCCAAAGGACTTTGTTCTTGGCAATAGATTCTCTGATCAGAAGGAATACCATGGTCACTCAGGACCAAGCATGTGCACCTCCTGCCTCCCTGCAATGGCCTAAGGACAAACTGTTGCACATGACTGAGGAGCCCTGGCAAATGGAAACCTCCCAGGAATACCCTGCGACAAACCAGTGTCCAGTTAGACTGTGGAGGAGGCAGAGTAAGGCTGGGCAGACTTTCCACGTTCTAGTCAGAGACTAGGGAAGGGCCTGCAGGGTTAGAGTTCGCCTTCTCCTCAGTGGGAGCAGAGCCCTCTGGGTTCTCCCAGTCCCGCGATGTATGTAAATGGGAAAGTTGTATGTTGGGTACTGAACAATATGATGTCCTCTTCAAGGAAACAGCCTCCAGCCCAGGGAAGTGAAAGGGTGCTGTTACTCCATCCAAGTGTAGCACCTTGACTATGAACACCATGGGTAGTGCCCAGGGCAAGGGATGGCAAGGAGATAAGGAACAAGAGTCTGGGGTCCTGGGGGCCGAGGACACTGCTGTCAGAAGGAATGGAGCTGCAAGTAGGTGGCATAGCTTGGCAGAGGCAATTGAGTGTAAAGAGTGAGATTCTGTTGGAAAAACTTAAGAGAAATTCCCAGGCAGGTCTCCCTTTAGGTTCTGCTGAGACCTGAAGACTAAGGAAGCCAGCAGACCTTGGGGACATGGAGCAGGGCAGAAGGGCAGCAGGAGTGGACCAAACTGTGACCTACAGGGATTCCTAGCAGAACGTAGTGTTCCCAAGTTATGAGCATAAGCCCAGGAGGAAGACAGCCTAAGTTTGAATTGCAGCTCCTCCGCTTAATAGATGTGTAACAGGTATTGGCAGATGTCTAAACCTTAGTTTTCTCAACTGAAAAAAACTGGGATAATAATACCCACCTAATATTGTTGATTAAATGACATCAGATAGATGATGCACTTACCATGGTGGCTGGCTTGTATTAGTTAACTATTGCTTAACAAAATAAACTATTAACAAAATAGTTAACCGTTAGTTAACAAATCACCCCCAGACTTAGTAACTTAAAACAACAAATATTTGCTATCTCACAGCTTCTGTGAGTCAAAAATCTGGATACAGCTTAACTGGGTGCATCTGCCTCAAGGTCTTTCAAGCGACTGCAGTCAAGCAGTTGGCAAAGGGGTCTCAGTCTATAGGCTTGGCTGTAGAAAAGGTGGACACATCAGAGCTCACTCACATGGTGCGGCAGGCCTCTGCCCCTTTCCATGTGATCCTCTACACGGAGCCGCCTCTGGACATGGCAGCTGGCTTTCTTCAGGGCATGCAGTCCAAGAGAGAACAAGAGCGAGAGAGCGGGGCCAAGAAGGCAGCCTCAGAGTGTAATCTAATCGAGAAGGGCAGCCCTTGTTTCTGATATATTCTATTTATTAGAAGTGAATCAGTAAATCCAGCCCACCCTCAAGGAGAGGGGTTACATAGAAAATGAAAATCAGGAGACAGCAACCATTGCAGGCCATTGTAGAGAATGCCCACCACAATGTTTAATTAATGTTACCTATTTTTATCATTCCTTTTGTATATCTTATTTCCTAAGTGACTCTCCATTAATGCCACTACAAGTTTCCACTTCTGTGTTTTGTTGATACTGTTCCTTCTGCCAAAAATGCCTGCTCCCAAATATTTACATTTTCTAATACTACCCATCTTTTTAGGCCAGACTCAAATGCCACTTCCATGAAGCCTTGGCTAATTGCCCCCTTGTAGGAAGTAGTTGTTTCCTTCTCTGAAGTCCAATGGGAAAGAATGTAATGAGGGAAAATGACAAAAGGTCAGCTATTTTGTGCCCATGGAGATAAATGCAATGACAGTGAGATGAGTAAGAGCAACATAACTCAAATACATCACCTGTATTTGTTTTTCAAAAACATACTACTGGTTTTTAGCATCCTGGATCAATGTGGGCACCAGCTCTGCTCGACTGTTGCAGAAACTGCTTCCATATTTCTACTTGTTCTAGGCTGGCTGAGCACCTACCTATCCATTTGCTGACTCTTAAGGGTAGGCTTCTCTAATAAAGGTGATATGGGTCAGAAAATAAAGGCTCCTCTGTAAAGTGGGCTCCAATATCTCCAATAGCATGGACAGACACAGAGCCTTCTGCTCAACGTGGAGAAAAATCATTTGGGAAATAAATCTAACTGTGGTGGTTTGTTTTCTACGAATTATTTTATGGGTTTGAAAATACCATCTTCCAACAAGATTCTGGTAGATCTGAAAAGAGCCCTATTCCACCCCGAAATACTGCTCTCTAGTAAGTCCAGGTATCCCAAAAAGATGAACTGCCCTGGGTTCTTGGGTCATGGGCTGCTAAGGAAGAGACAGACTCAGTAAAGTGAATGTGGCTGATGTGGAGTCCTGGATCTGAACAGAGCCAATTCAGCCACAGCCTTGAGTAAAGGCACATCAGGTCAACCAACTCAGGAGAAGGGAAGGAAATTCACATGTTTTATCCAACGGCAGTGTGTCAGACCAAGCACTAATATTCACGGTCCTGTGGGATCCTCAGGAAAGCCTGCTAAGGGTGGTTTCTCCCTTTTGCGGATGAGGAAACAGGTTCAGTGAGGTGAACTGGCTGCCTCAGGTCATACCACCAGTAAACCTCAGGGCTGCTTGACTCAGCGCCTGTGTTCTTTCCATGATCCCCTCTTAGAAATGACTGTGGAAGAGCAAAGGGAATGGCGGGGCCAGAAGACAAGCTAACTAAAGGAACTCTCAAATCTGTTACAGACCATGAAGTCTCATTTACTTCTCCAAATTCCAAAATCAGATTTTAGCAAGGCTCCCTTATGGTTCCTGAGTTACAAAATAAGCAAATCTTGTGTAGTGACATCTTGGAGAAGAGGGTGGGAAAGAGTGCTCAGTGCAATTAATAACGAGACCTCCACAGTCCTCTGCCCCCCATTACCACCCCACCTTTATTGAAAGGTATGTATTAAAAGAAATGACACCACCAGATAGTTAACAGAATGGAAAATCTAAACCTAATTATCAAACTTCAGTCATATCATAAATCATACTCATAACATCAAGTTGGATAACATATGTGAATTTCCTTCCCTTCTCTTCCTGAGTTGGTTGACCTGATGTCCTTTTACTTCCATTCTTAGCGAACCATCTCTATCCCTTCTCACTCTTTCCATCCGGTTTTCTGTTCTCTTAAGATTGGGCCCACTTCCCTGTCCCAAAGGAGACGACTCCTAGAAGGAAGCAGAAGGCTCAGGCCAGGGGAGATACAGGATTCATTCCAGTCCGTGGGTAAGAAGATACACCCGAAACAGCTGGTGCAAATCACTTTCGCTCGCCCCAGCTTAATGACAAGGATTGGTTTAAACCGCTGTTGAGTATATTTGGGGGTATAGTTAGAAAGAGACCAGGAGGTCTAGAAGAGCCCACTCAAGCCAATATAGCTGCATTTGTCCTTTGATGTTCTCAACAAATACTCAGCACAAACTCTCTGCCAAGCAATGGGCTAGTGGGCATAATGGGTCTCAGTAGGGAGACTCACACCCTGCCCTCAAAGAATCTAGAATTCTACTGGAGAGATATAATGTGCACACACTGCTTAAAAATAAAACAGTGTATTATAAATGTCATTAGGAAAAGAAAAATCAAACTACCATTCCTTAAAAAGGAAGGAAATTCTGACACATGCTATAATGTGGATAAACCTTGAGGACATTATTCTAAGTGAAATGAGCCAAGTACAAAAAAACAACAATACTGTGTGATTCCACTTATATGAGGTACCTAAAGTAGTCAAATTCATCAAGACAGAAAGTAGAATAGTGGTTGCTAGTAGAATGGGGAGGGTAAATGGGAGGTGTTGTTTAATGGGCATAGAGTTTCAGTTTTGCAGGATTAAAAAGTTCTGGAGATTGGTTGCCCAACAATGTAAATACACTTAACACAATTGAGCAGTTCACTTAAAAATGTTTAAGATGATCAAATTTATGTGTTATGTTTTATCATAACTTTTAAAAAGTATATATTTAACTGGGGATACCAAAGAAGGCTTCATGGAGGAGGGGGCTTTTGAATTGGACCTTTAGAATAGATGGACTAAAAGGGCATTCTGAGTGAACAGAGCAGCAGGTGCAAAGGTAGATCTTTAAAAGAAAAAAAAAAACTCCAGAAATTTCTCTCTTCCATTGCATCAACCCTTAATAGACATTTTTCCAGAGATCAAACTGCTGGAGCCTGTGTTTGTGACTCTCTCCTGCCTTCTCCCTGCCTTCATCTCTTCCCCTCTGTGCATGCCTCTTCCTGCCTCTAGTTCTTTTTCTTGCTGGTGTCTTTTGAACCTTCTAGAATGAAATCCTTGACAAAGGTTTGCTTTCAGCCCAGAAGCAGCCTTCCTTCAGGTCTCTTTAATAACAGCAAACTCCCAGAGACTCTCACACCTTTATCAACAGACCTTGTTTTGTTGTTCTTTTTCCTCCTTGGATACCAGAAGCTTAAGAAGAGATGACCTCATCACCACAACAGGCAGGCCTCAATTGTAAGAACAGCCTTTCTGACAGACACTTCCATTGGCAATTCTCCCTGATCAGTGGCAGTTTTATACTTATATACCAGTCCTGAGGGCAGGAGAAGAAGGGTGCAGATTGAGACTTAATTCAGGAACAGCAGTCAAGAGGAGGGTGGGCTCCACGGAGAATTTCTTCATTTTTGGAAGGATTATTAAAGTCAGAACCTGGTATTCCCCATGTTAATCATCAAGATTAAAGACAAGATTGCTCCTTTGGCGGTGAGAACGGTAGCCAAGCAGAGGGAGGACTGTGAGCCTCCGGGAGGAGAGCTCTCAGTGGCATGAGCCCCCTGCACATGCCCGCCGGGTGGAGGCGGGAAGGAGGCTCCTCTGATAGGGGAGGAGGCCTGGCGCTCCCTCTCCCAGGTCCCGAAAGCGCCGACTCATGAAGTGCAAAAGCACAAAATGTGTCTGTTAAGAGTAAATCGAAGTGAAACCCCCGCTTCACTCTGCCCAGTATGAGTTGGGGAGGCTGCCAGATCTCCAATTAGAAAATTGTCTTATTTTCCATTTTCTATTTTGATAGCCTGTCTTTTCATTTTCGATTGTTACCTCTAGCTCTGAGTGAGGACTCACGCCCTGTTGGGGGCGAGTTGAGCACAAGGGGCATCCTCACAAGCCCTGACTCCTCTCCACCCGGCAGAATTCACATGGCCCTTTTCTCTCAACTCCTTTAGCTCAGTCTAGACAGCTTTCAGGTAATCAAATGCTGGGGAGAAGGCAGAGCTCAGGGAAGTGGGGAACTGGTCTGACATTTACTTTGTTGGGATTGATCACTTCGGAATTGAGGGGGAAAAATCCAGTTTGGCGACCGTGGTCCTTCTGGGTGTCCATTCAATACCATTTAAAGTTAAAGCAAAGCTGTAGAATCTCCGCATTGAGAGGACCCTTAAGTGTTACCTTGGCCAAGCCCAGTATAATGCAGGAATTCTTCATAAACATTCCAGCTGGCTCTTGGGAGCTCAAATAATCAGGTATTTTCCCTAATGAAGAATGCATTCCTTTTATGAGTGAAACTTAATGGCTGTAAAACTCTTCTTTAGATTAAATGAAAACTCAAATCTGTTCATGTAATAGCTTCCACCCTCAGATACTAATGCCTGACATATATGCCTATATATATGTTTACTGACCAACTGACTGACTGAATAAACAAATGGATGAGTGAATGATTAAACAGAGGAAATTAATAAGAGGAAGAAAGGGGGAGGAGAAGTAGTAATTGTGGTAGGGAGAGGTAGTGGGATGGTGGGAAGTGAGGGGGAAAAGCATGTTTTTCTCTAAGGATTTTTTTTTCCTTTTGGGCTAATAATGGGGTGGGAAAGGCCTGATTGTCCCAGCAAATGTTTTCATTCCCTAATATCTTTTAAACAAGCCAACCAACTAAAAAACCCAGCAATCCAATTTACAAGGAAATCAGATTTTATAAATAATTTTTGAATTAAATTACTTTTGATTAGTGTAAAAGCTACTAAAGATAAGTATTGCCTGTTTTCCCTAAGTTGTTTTCTAGTGCCTTCTCCCTCTCCTTCCCCCACAGACCTGTCTCTCTCTTTCACACACACACACACACACACACACACACACACACACACACTCGCGTGTGCCTCTAAAGCCAGAGCTTACAAATCGTTCCTTACTGGCCTCCTCAGAGCTTGCCAGCTAAATAAACCAGCTAACAATTACCTTTGCTTTAGCTCAGGCACCCTCCTGCTCAGCTCTCATTCCCAAACAGCTGCCCCCCTGCCAATTAGGATGACAAAAGTCCCTCCCTGTCACCCTGCCTCCCACACACCCATCCACAGCTCCCTGTTCGGGCAGAGTAGCTCAGCTAGAGTAGGAGCCTCCTCCCAAGCAGCAGACACGCATTACATCTTTCCTACTGTGTGGGAGGGTTGGAGAGAATTTCCAGGGTACAGGCTGCAAGTGCTCCCCTGAAACTCAAGGTGAAGATGGTTCATGCAGCCTTGCAGGGCTGCACATAATGGTCCTGGATTTGGGCTCAAATAATCCAACATTTTCTCAGCTTTCTCTCCTTCCCACCTCCTCACACACCCTAGGAATGATTCCCATCTGCTGGGCCTGACAGCATGCTCTCTCCCCTATAAATGGACGAGGGGGCCTTGCCAATGTGTCTGGTGCTTGAGTCCTCCCTGCAGAGGCCCACCCTTCTCCGATACAGTCCCTCCTGGAGGGCACTGGACTGCAGTGAGTATGGCAGCAAAGCCTGCAGAGGCTGGCTCCGAAAATGCCACTCATCTCCGGGATCCTTTCTGGACAGGTAACCTCCCCCACGGCCTGCCCCCCACCTCTCCCAGGGTCTGGGATTGGGATGCCACGGCCACCAGGGCCAATTGAGATGGGTAATAGGAAACAGTACACCATTGTCTGGCAGTGAGGACAGCAGTCTAGTGACACCAGCCAGATCTTCCCAGTGTCCTGTAATTCAGCTACGAGTAGACCCCTGGCTTTTTGCCTTCCATTTCACAGATAATTGTAGCTATAACTCATCAAACATCTACTAGGTATTCTCTGCACACCAGTACTTAGACATGAAATTCTCTTTGGAAAGGAGCCTAGATATGAGTCAAGGTTTATGGAGCTCCTACTGTGCGTCTGACCTTCTGTTGAGAGATTTGCACCCATTCATCAAATGCAGGATGTCTTTTCCAACCCCATGAGTCAGAATTGATCGTTCCTCCCTGCCTTCCCTCAGCACTTTGTGAGGCCCAATATCCTAGGATATTTTTCATGTGGCCCTGATCTGTAATTAGTGGGCATCCCATGCCTCCACTCAGGCTGAGAGTTCTATGAGAGCAGGTCATATTCCTCCTGAATTCCTCCCAGGTCCTAGCACAGACTTGGATGCACAGCGGCTCAGAAAAGACACATGCAATGGGATTCCCAGCTTCTGCTAGCCCTCCCTGTATGCCAAGAAATAGCCACTGATCCTCAGCAAAGGGAGTCTGGCTCTTCGTAGAAATGGCTCCCACATGTAGATGGGCTTTATTCAGGGATTGCTGAGACCCAGAAAGGAGAGTTAGAATATACTCCAGGTGCCCTGACAGAACCAGTACCAACACATGTAGGGGCCTAGGCTCAAGGCTTATAGGCTGTCCTCCTCTGCATGACCCTGATCTTATGACAGGAAGCCACATGCCTCCTTTGGCCTAATGTGCCTGGAGCAGCATCTCCTCACTTTAAGTGTTATCAGGGTTCTCTGATTTTGCTGAATAATTTCTATTTCAAGTATTCTGTTTCATTGTTCCCACCCATCCTTGGGCAAATGTCAGACTATGGTATTTCTGGTTCAGAAAATAGAATTTGGAATTCCACTCTCCAAGAATCATTTTTTGGCTATTGAGAAATCCCCTATGATCACTTGGGTTCCCCCTGAAATGGAGACCTGGAGAAAAGAATTCAAGTGCACACAGAATGTTTGGGAGGTGCTAAGAAAGCCAGAGGGAATGGGAAGAGAGACAAGAAAGGGATGCCAGCTGTTAAAGGGTCAGCTGCCAAAGCTGGTGACAGAGCTTAATCCTGCAAGGGAAGCCCTGGGGCGCTGTATAAAACACAGCCCTCAGAGATGCTCACCTGAAGGGTGTGGGGGCCGCAGATTGACTACCAGTGCTCATCAGTCACTGGTGGGTGGCAGGATGCTCCCTGAGGCATGCTGAGGCTGCCATCAGATAGCAGAGGGCACTTTGGTGGTGGGGGGAGACCCTGAGCCAGCAGAGTGCCAGTGCAGGCAGCTGGCAGCCCCAATGGTGGGCATGGATTGATGAGACCCAAAAGACATGGTAAGGCACTGGCAGAAGGTTCTACATCTTCTTGACTATGATCCACATATGAGGAGCTGTGAACTGTAATGACTGGCAGCAAAGGCCTTTAAGAACAGGACCCAGGATGTAAATCAGTGGCCAAGAAGGTTGGAGACAAAGATACTGAAAAAGATGAAGGGTATGCACTAACGTGAGCTCCACACCCTCCCAATTCTGCACTGCCCCAGTCTTGTTAGTCCTGCAGGGAGAGGAGGCAAGGTGCACAGGGCTGTTTTCTAACAGGTGGGTGAGCCTGACCCCAGGCAGAGCCCCATGGTCTGCCTGCAGTTTCACGGGGACTTCGGCGGGAGAAAGCAGGAGGGGCGTGAGTCGGAACCAACACTGAACACCTACTGCAGGGCAGCCCTCTCCATCCGTTATCTTATTCCAGGTTCACAACGACCCCTCAGGATCAGCACATGACCCCTGAGCTGGCCACTGGGGAAAGTGTCTGCTCAGAACGACGTTCTCTTCCTCTGGGCAGTAGTAATTTAGACCACAGAGGTGTGTGTGGGGTGGATGGGGTGGGGTCAGTCATGGTCTTCCATCAACCTGGCCGCAGAGACTGCTCCAGGTATTATTCACCCTGGCTTTCTGGATAAGTATCCTAAGGCTCAGAAAGGTTAAGTAACATGCCCGAGCCACATGCCTCCGAAGTGCTAGGGTGAGGTGGCCTCTCCATGTTCAGCCGGCCCTAAAGCCAGTACTCTGTGTCTCCGGTCAGTTGTTGTAGTGCCTTGCTGGGAACTGGAACTGGCTCTGACTCACAACAGCCTGTCGTTAATATTCAGGAATTTTTCAAGCCAGTCAACGTCAGGTTGTTAGCTTGAAATCAGTCATGTTGGGAGTACTTATGCCACAGAAATTGAAAAATGATACAAAACCAGGGCTTTCCCTTACCCTGTTGTTAAACATTAAACACACACATTTTGGAGGTTCATTTCTTCTCTGGACCCAAAGAGACATTCTCGGTACCACTCTTGGAGTGAGGATATGTCTGGTGTCCACCATATGTCTGAGTCTGGCAAGAGATGCCCCCAGAAAGTCATGGGTACTTGGTTGAGCCCTCCTCAACCTCATCAGGCACCTCTGGGGCTCCATGTCAATGCATGTCTGAGTCCCTATGGGCAAGAACAAAGTTTCCTTTGCTTTTGATCTTACACGGCTCAACTCAGCTGGAGACTCCCAGCGAGTGTACACTGCCTCACTTGGCCACGAAGCAGTTCCTGCATCCAGGCCTGTCTCACCCAGAAAGGGAAGCAGAGTTTTAGGGGAGCCAAGCTTTAGCACCCCCAACTTGCTTATGGAGTCTCCCACAGAGAAAGGCGAAGGAGAGTTTATTGCCACTGAGTGCGTACGACTGGGAGTGGTGGCCATGAGCACCCCTCCTCCGGGCCGGTCCTCGTTCATCACTCTGGAGCCAAGGCAGCCACAGCCCTTATTTCTGACATCAATCCTCCTGTGTTAAATCTGGCTGAGGCCATTGAGCACAGAAATCAATGACAAATGTTTAAGGAACAGACATTACTATTACTATACTCAGAGCAACGTCCAAACAGACATCCTCCCCGATGTGTGTGTGTCTGTTTGTTGTTTTTGCCAGACTTGGGAGAGTCCTCCAGAAAAGCAAAGGTAGAGGGCTTCCATGGGCATCTGCTAGAAACCAGGACAAGAGCAAGTCAGCAGGGCCCAGAGGTTTCCAGGCCCCAAGAGCTGCTTCCAGAGATGGGTTAACTCCTCTAGGCGGTCCTTGCAGGAGGAACAGCTTCCAAAGCTTACATTTCCCTGAATACCTGCCTTACAGTGTGGCCAAAGTCCAATTCAAAAAAGCATCTGAAAATTTTAAAGCAACAATTTAGATGATTTTATTCAGAACTGGAAATAAGTAACCGTGCTCTAAAACTCTAGCCCAGTGGAATGATTTAAGCCACATGGTACTGCAGATATTTCATTGGCCACCAGCACTCAGAAGAGCAGAGCAATTCCTCCTTGCAAACCTCCGTGGCTCCCTCCGCCTCACAGCACCTGCCGGGGCTGAGCAATCTGGACGTTAAAGTGCTAGCTATCCTTGCTCGTTATCTTGCAGGAGAGTGCTACTTTTCAAGTCCTGACTCCCATGTCTTGCCTTCTGCCTGGCAGTTATGGATCACATAGATCACGGCAACAGAGCAGGGACTGAAGAAGACCCTCATATTGTTAAAATTTTAAATGAAATGGTTGGGCACCACTCTGCCTTTGACTCAGATGCTTCCCTTAATTTCCAGGTGTACTCAGGCTGCAAGCACCTCTGGGAGAATGAGCTTCCCCGAATGTCAGGCCTCAGGTATGTGAAAACCCCTTAAAAGGATGCTGCATGTTATTGCTTGGTCACATGTGAGCCAGGGCTCTCCAGCTCTAGAGAGCATCCTGGAAGTGTGCTTTACCCTGATCTGTCCAAGTAGCTGACATTTGTGCCAGTCTATCTTAATGACACCTGCTAGGGTGATAAACCGTCTACTGTCAAGGATATATTCAATATCTGTTACATCTCTCAAATTTTTCTTTGGTTCTGAGTTTTCATAGGTTGTTTGGCTTCCTCACATATGTGAATGCAAAGTTTGCACCTTTCAAGCCAACTTATCACCCTCTGCAACATTTTCTATCACATTTGTTGAAGGACATTGTTGCAAACTTGGATTTTTGAATCAATGTCTTTTACCTATATATATATATTTTTTTTTTAGTTTAATTTTTTTTTGATAGGGCATCTCTCATATTTATTGATCAAATGGTTGTTAACAACAATAAAATTCAGTATAGGGGGGTCAATGCTCAATGCACAATCATTAATCCATCGCAAGCCTAATTCTCGTCAGTCTCCAATCTTCTGAAGCATAACGAACAAGTTCTTACATGGTGAACGAATTCTTACATAGTGAATAAGTTCTTACATGGTGAACAGTACAAGGGCATTCATCACAGAAACTTTCAGTTTTGATCACACATTATGAACTATAAACAATCAGGTCAAATATGAATATTCTTTTGATTTTTATACTTGATTTATATGTGGATCCCACATTTCTCCCTTTATTATTATTATTTTTTTTATTTTTAATAAAATGTTGAAGTGGTAGGCAGATGCAAGATAAAGTTAGAAAACATAGTTTAGTGTTGTAAGAGAGCAATTGTAGATGATCAGGTGTGTGCCTGTAGACTATGTGCTAATCCGAGCTAGACAAGGGCAATAAAACATCCATGGACGCAGAAGCTTTCTCTCAACACAGAGGGGGGGTGAGGTTCTAAGCTTCACCACTGTTGTTCCCCAATTTCTCACCTGATGGCCCCCCTGCGACTGTGCCTGTCTTAGGTTGTTCCTCCCTTGAGGAATCTTACCCGTCTCTGGCTAACCAGTCATCTTCCGGGGCCATACAGGGAAATGTAAAGTTGGTAAGTGAGAGAGAAGCCATATTGTTTGAAAAGGTTAGCTTTTTACTTCTTTGCAGGTTTATGCCCTGTGGCTTCTATGCCCAGCACTTGTCTCGAGATATCTTTACCACCTGGAGGAATTATGATACTCGGTAAATTCGATATGAGGCACGAATTCTATTTAAGGGTTGTAATTAGGAAGGAAGAAGAAAAGCTATAGAGGTAGCATATGGAAGAAAACATGGGAGGATTGATTATTTCTTTGACATCTTCTTGTAGAGTACCTTAAGCATGTATAGGTTTTAAACTACTAACTAACTTGCGCACACATATTAACATAATAGGAATACGGTGACATAAACAAAGCAAATCTATAATTACCAATATATTTTTTATAAAAAAATTTCTGTTTTGCATTGCCAACTTGAATAAATAAAACCACATTTTTGTATGAAATTTTACTTTAATACAATACATATATATTTTGTTATCAGTGTATGTTTGTTTGCCTCATTTAAGCCCTTAAAAACTCAAGTCAAGTCAATTGCTTATTAGTATGTACAGTATGTTCAGGCTATGTACTAGACAGGAATTAAAGAAAATATAAACTGCATTATTTGGGCTCAAGGAATGTGAAATCTTATTGAGGGGATTAAACAAAATAGTGCAGAAGTCAGTGCTAAGTTGGTAGGATACATGGACCATCAGCCTGAGAACCAGTTTATAACTCTGACATATCTAGAAAGACAGGATTCCCACACAAAACTGCCCAACATAGAGGATGGATGAAAGCCAGATTCTTAACTAACAGCTATTTCATAAACAGAACTGAAATGACCTCTAGCAGGACACGTTAAAAAAATAAAAATCACCTTCTATAAAGAACCTTGTGGAAAACATTAACTGATCCTTTTACCAGACCCTATTTTGAGAGTGTTTGGCCCTGGTGTTTCCAAGATAAAATGGAAGAAAGCGACCTCTCTGGCTCACAGAAAAAGCAGAGCCATCCTTCCTCTTGTATCTTATTCTGTGGCAATAAGTTCTGGATATGTTTCACCTAGGTCAAAAGGGTTCATTTGGCCAAAGTTTACATAAATCATAAGAAGGTATCAGCCCTCCATTCTTATCTCAATACCATATTAGTTCACATCCCCTGATCATTGACAGGCACATTATTAGGGAGAAAGGAAAGAGCAAGCTTTGCCCCCAGTTCCATATTAGAGGTTATCCTCCCAAGAGTTCTCAGCATCTTTCAATTCATGGCACCATCCAGAGCCCTGGAGGTGTAAAGATGGTTCTAGGCTGGCTTTATTTGCCCTTCTAGCAGAAAGACCTTCATTTGGGTCTTCCCCTATGACCAGATTCAGACAATCAGATGAATTTGAAATTACAAAAATCCAGTTGGTACAATTTAGGGCAAAAGAAAAATCAAAACATTTTATGGTCAAAGAAAGGATAGTATCCTGCTTAACATATGATAAAATTTACAATATATGATAGTGGAAAAAAAGGTATAATTATCCCAAATAATTTTGAATTCACACCCCTTCTAAGCGAGGAGTTCAGAGTAAATTCCCTATTTCCATTAGTCAACCTTAACTTACCGGCTTATGCATCAAGTGTTAATCAGTTGTCTGCTCAAGGTTCTCAAAGCTCTGTCTATAAGCTGAGTGACTTTGGCCAAATTACTTAACCTCTCTAGTATTGTTTTCTTCACCCTTAAAGTGCACCTGTGATCTCTCACTTCTCTTCTAGCTTTCAACATCTAAAATTCTATGTCTGTGCTCCACAGAGATAACCTTGCCTTCAAATAAGTATTCTTTACTTAGGAAATAATATCTGTAGGTATTAACCTTCAGCATCTCAAGAAATGTACAGAGCCACAAGAGTAGTCTGGGACAGAATGCTTCTCCAGACAACCTAAAAGGAGCATTTCAGAATGGCCAGGGTGTTCCACTCACACAGTCTTTTCAGTCACACCCAGAAACATCTTCAGGGATGAATAGCTTTGAAAAAGTAGGGTAGTGATGGAAAGCATGACTTTCAGATGCAGCTGGATAGAATTTCAAGAAGCAAAGGCCCCGATGACAAGTTGACAGTAGACTACCTGCGGTCAGCACATTCTTGCAATGATTGGGTCCCTGGACACCAATTGTCCTCCAAACCTAGGCTTGCCCTGGCCCCAAAGATGTTGATGAGATTGGGAGGAGAAGCAGCAGAGTGACAGAAGGGCGAGGTACATCTGTGTGGAGTGACAAGTTACCTCAGCACTTACCTGAGCCCTTGAATGAGGCATTGTTTGCGCAGTTGATAACCAGAGCTTCTGCCGTTTGTCCATGCAGTATGGGCTTCCTCCACCCTGCCTGTAGGGCCTATAGGGCATGTTGGATGTGTTGAAACAATTCTAGGTTCCAGAAAATGGCTCACTACCAACCAATGGCTGCATGCAGACACTGCCCTGGGCCTCAGGCATCTCGGGATTCTGCTGTGTCAGGGACCAAGTGCTGCAGTCTCTCTGTCTTCCAAATGAGAGGTAGCAAGCAGGCCGGGCTACCTCAGAGGGGACGGTGTGGGCATGGGACTGAGGAGTGCTAGGTGGCATGTACTTTTGCCTGTAGCCCTGAGGATGTGTGCAGCTCTTGGATCTCTGTCTTAGGGACCTGGGTACTTTCATGACTTGTTCTGTGTACATTTCCTGACCTAGAAAGCAAAAGAAATTACCTTCATTCAACAAGAGAAACAAGCACTGCTCATGTTGCGTGTAGAAATTCTGTCCTGTTCCCTCCATTAGAGGACAGTGGCACCTAGGGAATCATGCTCACAAAAAGAGAGAAATGCAAATGCCACCCTTCCTGCTTGTCACTGAAGGCCCCAGGCTTCCCAGCGCCTTTCATGAGCATGTGGTCTGCTTTGGGCCAGGGGCAACAATGGGTGGAACCAGATGGACCAAGTGCCGAAGAAAAGCTCATGGTTTGGCTTTAAATTTGCTAAAGTTGCTGCTGGTACCCATAGAGGGGACCTTAGCCTCCACAAGGGCAACCAGAGCACAAAACTCACCCCTGGATCCAAATCCTTGTGGGGATGCTGGGAACAAGTTCCTGGTGATTCCATACCACCCGGACACTTCTGAACAGAGATGAACCCCATGCCTGCCCTTGGGCTGTGGCCACCCTGCAGGTGAAGGCAGGCTGAGGGGGTGCCCCCAGAGGAGGGCCGCCGAGGAGCACCTGTGCTGAGACCTGGTGTGATGACTCACCATGGGGCACTCTTCCTTTTGACTCAGCCCCAACTATGCCCAGCCTGCTGGTAGGGGATTGGAGCAGTCATAGAGGGTGACTCCTGGCTGTCTCATAACTGAAGAGGCTGGCCGCTTACACTCCTGGGGGACCCAAGACTTTCTCAGAAAAAAAGCAAGCATAACTCATTTCTATTCACTCTTCTGCCTTCCGGCCTCCATTTGCCCATGGTGATGACGGCCAGTGGCATGGGAAGTACTAATATGCTTTTTCACTGCTTCCAAAGCTGTTGGTGAACATTACTGGGCTGTGTTAAGCAAGAAGCGTTAACTTGAGAAGGCTGCACAGTTTGTTTTATTAATACTGATGATCAGATGATATAGCCAATAATCTAAAGCTATACCGTTCAATATGGCAGCTATGAGCCACTTGTGTCCACTTACATAAAATTAATTTAAATTTAAAACTTAGTTCCCCAGTCATACCAGCCACATTTCAAGTGTTTAGTAGTGATATGTAGCTAGTGGCTACAATAATGGACAATACAGCTATGTATCTCCATCATCACAGAAGTATGGGGCATCGAAATCTAAAAACATAGCAACATCCGAGATCTACTTAACAACCCATTCATTGGTTTATTCAAAGAGCATGTGTAGAGGGTCCACTATGTGTTTGCAGCTCTGTGGGGAGCAAAAATGAAAAACAGGCAGTGCCTGTATTCCAGGAGTTTGTAACTGGATGGGAGCACTTATGTGTAATCAAGGCTACAGACCTTTTTCATCTGGGGAATGAAACAAGCTACACCCAAGTGAACAGAACTCTTATAGAAAGAAGGTCAGCTTTAGGGAAGAAGAGCAGTGGAGTGAATCAGCCAGGTCAGACTTGAGCGTATAAATCTTTCACTCAGCATCTGCTTGCAGATGTGTGGGTGGTAAGTTAGCTTAGATCTGAGTGACAGGTGTCCTAGCTGCAGAGCAATCAAGCCAAGATAAGGGAAGCCCAGACCCCAGGCTTTCCCTAGAGAACTTCTGACTGCCTTCTAAGTAAGGCAGTTTTGTGAACACAGCTGGTTGAGGAGAGGGCCATTTTCTCAAGCAATCCCATCCCAACCAAAGGGCATGTGTAGGTTAATTTTGCCGTTCACCTCCTGGAATTCTTGAACACTGTGCTTCCCACCACACTTCTGAGAAAGTGGTGAGTAAGCAGCTGGCTCTTCCTCCAGCAGCTGCTCCTTGTTTGAAGAATTTCCTCCAAGTGATTTAAAATGTTTTTACAAGGTGTTCAAATCAGGTGACCATATTTGTTATGCATGAAGTACAGAATCTGGAAAAGTGATCACAAAAGCACCAAGAATGACCAGCTCTGAAGAGCTTCTCAGCAAGCTGTCCCAAGGGAGGGAATGCCCAAGGAAGAAGGACACCAGAATAAAGGACAGACACTGGCTGTATTAAATGGAAATGCCTCCTGAAAGGGTCGAGTGGGAGAGACCAGGAGAGAATGTGGAAACCTGAATGAGAGACCCAGAAGGATGAGGAGGCATTTTCAACCTTGAGGGAGTTATGATGACAGTTGGGTGATATGTGCAGCCACCCACTAAAGACATTCATGAATCTGTTTGGGGGTACTATTTGTTAACAGTGGGGGATCACTGGAGATGGTGTGAGTCATAAGACCAGGTGCTGGGTTCCTCGGGGCAGACAAGCTACAGAAGTATTCTGAAAGAAAGACCAAGGGAACAGGGAACTAAGCTTTTTTTAGTTAATGTTTTGAATAGGGTACATATTCACATGATTCAAAATTCAAAAAATATAAGAAGGTTCACAGTAAAAAGTCTCCTTCTCATACCTCTTGGTTCCTTCTCATACCTGCTTGGTTCCCACACCTCCCTCCTCCACTTGGGCAACCATTTGGTACCCATCCCAAGTTCCTTCATGCTTTTATAAGAAAATGCAGATATATGTTCTTATTTCTCCCACTTTGTTTTACACAAAATGTACCAACTATATATACAGGTTGTCTTTTGTGTAATTATTTAACAACTCTTCTGGATGTCTTGGAACTCTTCCCTGTTGGTACAGAGAACATGTCTCATTCTTTTTCACAGTTGCATGGTAATCGGTTGTGTAGTTTGACATCATCTGTCTAATGATACCCTTAGGGTTATCTAGGTAATCAGTACCTAGGTAATGATTAGGGTACCCTAAAGATGGACACTTAGCTACTTCTTGTATTTACCATTACAGCAATGCTATAATTAATAACCCTGACTTTATGTTATTTTCCGTGTGCGCAGTGTATCTCTCTAATAAGATCCAGAGGTCAGTGGGTATAGACATTTACAATTTGGGTGGATATAGCTGAATAATCCTCCACTGGAGTTGTTAGGGTTCTACCAGCAATGGCTGGAATGCCAATAGAATGTGTTGACAAATTCTGGGATTTTGTTAACATAAAAGGTGAATGGAATCTCAGTAGATAAATAATTTGCATTTCTCTTATGTGAGTGAGGTTGAACATCTTTTATATGTTTAAGAGTCATTCATATTTCCTTTTCTATGAACTATCTGATCATATCTTTCATAGCTTATTTTATGGAGTTATTGGCTGTTTTTAAAAGTCAGTTTGTTATTAATTTTTATAATCAAACTTCTTACCAATTTCAAGCTCTTTATTTATCAAGGACACTAGCTCTTTGCCTGTCATAGGAGGCACAATGAATATAAACAGAGCTTATCAGTAACTCTCTTGTACAAAGATGTTTCAATGATTTCCCATAAAATTCTTGTCAAGGCAAGGCCTTGCACCCCACTGCTCACGCCCTCCCACTCCCCACCCCACTGCGCCCCTCAGGTCATCCCAGGTTTCCAGCTTACTTTGAACTTTCCTCCCTGTGGCCTTTGTAATGGCTGTTTCCTCTTCTTGGAGGGAGACATCCCCTTTGTCCTCCCAGCAGATTCCTGCTCGCCTCCTCGCCTCCTTGCCTTCTCAAGGCCCGTGGCCCCTTCTCATTAGAAAGAACAAGTGGGAACAGAGGAGAGGGTCAGTTTGAAGCTGGAAGACTCTTACGCTAAATCATGGCGAACTGAGGGAAGACCCAGGCCGGGCAAGTGACTGGGAAGCAGTGTAAGTTGGGAAGTGGGGCACTGGAGGACCCTGCAAGAGGCAGGACAATGGAGGCCCAGGGGCGGGTGTGGCCAAGCGTGGATGCTTCTGCAGAGCAGGAGTGAGGGAGGGCCCGGGGTGGCGAGCCCTGCCAGGCGTTATGCCTTAGGTACATGAGTTTAGTGGGCTGTGCTTCCAGAAGGGACTGGAGGACAGAGAAACAGACTGGGAAGGATACAGAGTATGAATACCAGGGATTCAGGTTGGTGGCTACAGACTCTTTCAGGGAGTGAGAAGAACAGTTTCACCTGGAAACCCAGGGACCCTGACCTAAAGGTGCCTGCTTTCCCAAAAACCTACCAAGGAGAAAAAGAGTGAGCCACATGTCAGCAAGGAAAGTAAGTGAAGGGAAATATTAAGAAGCCCAGAAGGTCCTGTGAGTCTGGACTTAGAGATGCCAGAGACAGTGAGAGAAATGGGCAAGCCTGCAGAGAGACTCATGAGATGCTTTAACGCTAACCACGCTGCGGAAATCTCCCCTGACTGTACCCAGATGCACCACCCGTGGAAGGAGAGTTTCGAGTCTTTCTAACTGGCCTCCTGGATGTGTTATGCTTCAGGATAGGCAAGTTAGTTGGACAGTTGGTGGGTACTCCTAGAAGAGCGGCCAGATAATAAAACCTGGGGTTTGGTTTCTGCAAATAAGCATTTCTAGCTAATCTCTCAGGTGGGAGGAGAAGTCACAAGAACTCAGAGGCACCTTCTGGTTGGGGGGCTGCCCTAGGAGCAGCTGTTCAGCACAGCCCAGTCTGGGGCTCCCCATCACTCTTTTTCATGTATTCATTGAATATCCTTTTTGGGCACCTCCTATGTGCTGCACACTTTGCTAGGAGATGTAATGGTGAGTAAGGCAGCCGCCTGCCTTGGTCGCTGTGTCTAATGGGAGACATGACTCATATATAACCCAGTGTCATGTGTGTGCTCTGATGGAAATGAGCATTAGGGCATGTTGGGGTGCACAGAGGGGGGCCTGACCCAAAATTGGGGCATCAGGAAGGCTTCCTAGCAAAAATGATTTCTAAGTGGCCTAGGGTCTTTGGGAAATTGCCTACCCATAGGAGGCCCCGTAGAACATGTGTCCCAGAACAGGGTGGGGAGCTTGCCCCCCATACAGTAAAGAAGGAGCCTTGGTCAGCATGCTGGACTCACAGGTAAAGGAGGAGCTTTAGGAAACCAACCTGGAAGATTAATGCTTTCTGCCTTCCGATTATTCTGACTGAGACAGTCAAATTCCCTGCTCAACTTATACCTCAGATGTAAAGTATGTGCAAATTATAAGCCAAGAACAGAAGCCACGCATGCCTGATAGAATTCATTCTTACCTTTTTTGCTAACTTTTGTATTAGCTTAGCTGAGGGTCAGCATTTTCTGACACCATCTTCTGCACTGAAATCTCCTTCCTCCCCCACAACTCCTTCAAGGATCTCAAGTCTTCTAAGCAGCCTTATTCAATATTTACACAGTTTGGACACAGCAGGACTGCTTTGATCTGCAGTGAGAGAGGCCTGGAGATCATCAGAGCTTGGCCCTCAGCAGCTTTCTCTTGGCTGCTGTCCCCCAGATTTGCACCTCCCCCAGGGGTCCCCAGGAGCCCTGCAAGGTGAAGGCATATCTTTCAGTCTTTGCTTCCACTGGGCGCTCTCAGTGACGTGCCAACTGCCTATGGGGCAGGGGAGAGAGCTCTGCCACATCCATTCACTAATTCTTATTTAAAGCCCAGGGATTGGTCTTCATCTTCGTTGTGACTAGTCAGCAGAAGCCAGAAGTCAACAGCCCTGCCATAGACAGCCTGCCCCAGCAGGGCCGGTATATGTGATGGGAAAGTGGCATGCACTGGCACCACTCTTGTTCCCATTGCAGCTCAGAACTCCCAGGGCTGGATGGCCCCTTTTCTTCCCTCAGAGGAAGCAAATGGGATGGCAGGACCTAGTAGCTCGCTCTGTCTCTGACTAGCACATGCCTCCATCAGGAAGCTAAGTGACGAAGGTACCCTCAGACTTGCCACCAGGACCTTCAGTAGGAGCTAAGTCCAGCTCAGTATTGATTTGCCTCTAGCACAGAGGGTCTGCGTAGTACTAAGCTCACTCCATTGCTGTCATCTTCTCAGGCTCGCTACATGAAGAAGGCTGCTACCATGGCCACATCCAGACAGAGCCCTTGTAGGTCATCTAGCCCTGGGACGGCATCAGCAACTGGCCTACTAAAAGGATGGAGCCTTTTTGTCATAGAAGAGCCTGCTTTAACGTCTTGGAGGAGTAATATGTTAGCATCAGAAGTATAGGTCAGAGTCAGTAAACAGAGCATGGCTATATTTGCTCCTTCCCTCTCTACCTTCTCCCATGCAGGCATCACTATTAATCAGTCATCATAGTTTTTCCTTCTGAAAACATGTGTCATCATGGGAGCCGCAGTTGCTGACACAGATCCTTGGACTGCAGAGAAAGTAAAGACAGGAACATTGACCTCCTTTCCTGCGAAGGTGAAGTGTTACAGTTAACAAAGTTTGAAAGGTTCCTCCACTGACACTTGTATAATTAGGATTCCAAGTGAATTCATTTTTTCTCATGGGGAGTAAAGCATTGAGCTGCTGGTTCATTTGGTGAATTGTAGTGGTCAAGAGCAGGGATGGCCCAGGAGACACTTTTGCATTCCAGGAAGAGCCTACAAGACTGCATTAAGAAATTCTGGAGATAGGAATGCAGGGCAGACACCTTGCCTCTGAGGCAGAAGTCCCTCCCATCTCCCCTAGCTGCTAGGAGACCATAGGAGCAGGGCTGAAGCCTGGAGGACACAGAGCACCAGCTGCCCAGCCTTAAGGTCTCTTTGGTGAATCCTGGTACCCACAAAGGATGGAGAAGAAAACAACCCCCACCTACCTCCCTGCTCTTAGTTTGCTTCATTCATTCATTCATTTATGCACTGATTCACCAACTTTTCTTGTGGCTCCATCTTTAGCTAGGACTTAAATGTGGGAGTATTAACTGAGATTCCTGCTTCTGAATTTCCTAACTGTCTCCATGCATCTTCTCCTCAGTATTCAGGCAGGCATTGCTTCTGGTGGGGAATAACAGTAGAAAAGCAGAGAAAATGCTCTTGAGATTTCAAAGCAAGACTAGACTTTTCATTTGATAGAGTCAAGGTGTGTCACAATCAAGGTCCTGGGGGTAATTTGTGGGGTGCTAGATCTGCTCTATATCTTGGTTATGGTGTAAGTGCATGATTGTATGCATATGTCAAATTTGTAGAAGTGTACCCTAAAAAGAGTGAATTTTGCTACATGTAAGTTATTACCAAAGAATGAGGAAAATGAACAAATAATATAGAGTGGAAAAAATAAGTTACAAAACAATATAAGTAATATCCTATTTATGTAACATTTTTAAAATGCATATAACAGTAGAATATATATTTTTAAATATATAAACAAAATAATAGAAAACAAAAATCTTTGAGGGACAGAAAAACACCAGCATCAGCATAGTTACTACTTCCAGGAGCAAAGGATAGTGTGGGTATTTAGCTCTATCTATAATGATTGATTGATTTTATTTTTAAAAAGAAAAGGATCTGAAGTAAATATGGCAAAATGTTAATATCTGTTTAATATTGGTAGTGGGTACAAAGGTATTATGTTACTTTTTGATCTTTCTGTATGTTAAAATGTTTTATATATATTTTTAAATGTTTAAAAACAACCCCCACACACACACACGGCCCTGACTGTCTCAGGTCCTAAACAATAGGTTTGGAAGTTAGAGGTAAACAAATAACAGTAAAGATGAAAACAAGAGAATTAGGTACGAGGATAAACAAGAGAATTAGCCTAGGTTACCAGGGCAGGAGCTGAGGGCATGGAAGAGGTTGTATTTGAGCTTTCTTTCCCGGGAAAAGGCCTAGAAGTGGCAAACCTTGTAGAGTCCCAGAGGACCTGAGAACAACTGGAAGAATTTCCCACATTCTGCAGGGTACAGAGACAACCACATATTTCCCACAACCCAGCAGGGGATGGAAGGAACTGGGAGAAATAGGACCTGAGCAGCAGAGGCCCCCTAAATCAGCTGTTTATGCTACCCTCAGAACAGTTGCCCAAAATAGACACTAGGGTGAGTTACATAGAAATAAAGAATTTTAAGTTACCAGCATCGTTAAGCTTGTGTCATTAGAACTCAGCTAAATAAAGGATGAGTTAGTCAAGTCCCTGCTATCAAGGTCCCACAGTTTATATGGGACATAGAGAAGCAAACTAGCCATTAAGATGTGATGATCTCTGTGGAAAGGGGTATTAATGTTACAGAAGCTCCCGTTACAGAAAAAATATTTTGTGAGACTCCTCCCATCTCTCGCTCCAATTTCACCTTTGGGACATGTATTAGTTATCTATTGCTGTGTAACAAATTAACTCAAAACTTAATAGCTTAAAACAATAAATATTATCTCACAAAGTTGTTGTAGGTTAGGAATTTGGGAGTGGCTTGGCCAGGTGGTTCTGGCTCAGGGTCTTTCAAAGGTTATAGTCAGAACATGGCCAGGACTGCATTCACTTGGAGGCTTGACTGGGGCTGGAGGGTCCACTTGCATGGTGGCTCACTCAGAAGACTGTCAAGTCCTAGTTGTTGGCAGGAGGCCTTAGTTCCTTACCACGTAGACCTCTGCATAGGGCTGACTGAGTGCAGTGTCTTCACAGCATGGCTGCTGGCTTCCCCCAGAGTAAGTGAACCAAGAGAAAGAGCCAGAAGAAAACATTCTGTTCAGAAGAAGCAACTTACTAAGTTCAGCCCACACTCTAGGGGAGAGAAATAAACTCCACCTCTGGAAAGGAAGAGTATCAAATAATTTGTGAACTTATTTTAAAACCACCCAAGGGTACAAAGGAAGCAAGATTGCCTGAACTGCCTCCACTGTCCTGATCCCCCAAATGTGATGGATTATTAGGGATCCAGTAATAATAGCACAAGGAGGCCCACTTGACAAGATTGGAATTGGGATTCAGATAGTCAGGAATGATTAGTGGTGTAAATACAAGAGCTTAGTCCCAACTGTGTCACTCCTAGGATAGGGCTTTCAGGGAACCAGTACAAGGGGGAAAACAGGGTCCAGGCATAAGCACTGTTCCCAAAGTCTGCACAGTCTCTTTAAGCAGGATGATTAGAGCAAGGAGGGATGGGACAGGGCCCGAGAGGCAGGCAACATCGGGAGGTGTAGGCACAGGGGCTAGGACCCAGGCTCCAGGCACAGGGCTGAACCGCCCAATGGGCACCTGAAACATGAGCTTCAAGTTTCTCACAAAAATAAAAACAATCAGCTTCAGGGAGAACTGAATCAAAATTTTGCAAGCTAAACATCCCAAGTAAGTCATTATAATTTCACTACTTGTGTTAGTTTGTGTTTTGTCAGGATTGTTGTTATTTTGAATTACATAATGGGGGCGAGGAGATTGCAGAAGACTTTGTAAAGCTGAATTTTCCGATTGACACATCACAGCCCACTGATGGACTGTTCATAGGCAGGGCCCCCACCAGGGCTGTGCAGCTGGTGGGTGACACCAAGAACTGCCCTAAGAGGCAGGTGGGGGCTGAAATCTAGTCTGTGTCCACTCCACCAAGCCTGGCATTATGGTGAAGGGATGAGCCAGTCTGCAGGAAAAGACACATTTTTCTTATTACTCTTTTCTGCTACCTGCTGGCTGTGCTAGTGGGTTACAGATCCATTGAAGTGTGGAGGCCTATGGTCCTTGGGAAGGCCAGACAGGCTAAGGCATTGCCCTGGAGCATCCAGGCCAGACCCTTCTGGAAGCGGCCTTGCGCACCATCCAGCTCAAAACCAGGCAGCTAACCAGTCAACAAGCATCAATACCATACTTTGGCCATGCCCACTCTAGGTCTCCTCACAGGTCCCCTGCTTAGTATTTGATCCCCAAGTAGGGTAGCACAGGGCTCCAGGGCTGATCAAGGGAGCACAGAAGTAGGGCCAGACAGAAGCAAGGAGATGGGCAGTCTACATACAGGGTTTGTCCTCCATGGCTGGCTGGGGAGTGCTTGCTGGGAAAGCTGGTTGGGCCTGTCCTTCCAGAACATTGGCAGTTGGCTTCTGGCAGCAGGGTGTTAGCAGTGCTCCAGGAGCTCCAGCCCCACAAGGGCTGCCTGGGGCCCTCCTCTGAAATGCCCCTCCCTTGGAAGAGGTCCATGCTGGTTGGAGGGGCTGTGAGTTGGTCCAGAACAGCCTAAGGATGGGAAATATGAGGCCACACCCCTGCATATAAAAAAGCCTGAATCGGATAGTAAGAGGTAGTGCTGGGCAGCTTTATTTGCCCACAGGATTTGGAGTCAGGGGCCTGCAAGCTGGGGTGTGCAGCAGGGAATGACATATGTAAATGAGTCACATGCCTGCACTGCTGAGACCAGACTGACAGCTTTATCCTGCAGTACTGTATCTCTCAGGGCCTGTTTATAAAGAGGCCTGGCATCTTCTCTTGTCTTTTGGCAGCTATCCAGCTTGCTCAGGCATGACTTAGCACAGAAATTGGGTTTGAATTTTAAAACGCTCCTTGCAGTGGTAACGGCAGGCCAGACAGGCTCAGTGCTGAATTATTGAGCTGCTTTCCCCACTCAGACTTTCTTCTCTGTGGCTCTTTTGCCTGACAAGTAATTTTAAATATGCAGCAACGGAAGGCTCTGTGCTCACTAGGCCTGATGCTGAGCCAGATTCCAGTCATGCTTGAAAAGCTGCCAAGACACCCAGGGCACCAGGCTTTGCTCCAGGGTCACAGGGACTACAGATTTGGACAAATGGACATCTTGATGACCTCCAAGCTATTGTTCTGAAGAAATAATATCTTGACACATCTAAAACCAAAAACATTAACTAACCCCCAAGTCAGCTTCTGTACCTTTTTTCTCTATTTTCACTAATGGGGCCACCATCCACCCAGCTGCCTAAGCCATGTCTTGGCCTTACCCTTAACTCCTGCTGCCTTCTCACTCTGCCACACGGGATCAACCGCCAGGTTTTGTCTGTTAAGCCTCTAAAATATTTCTCAGATAAATTCAATAATAAATAATAAATAATAAGTCTAAAATTAGTAAGAACCAATAAAGGTTGAATAATAGTGTCATCGCATGGTTGTTGTAAAAGGATTGGAGAAGAGGAGCTTGACTGGAAGGACAAGCTGGGAGCCCAGAGGAGAGATGAAAACAGCCCTGATAAGTCAGGAGCAGTGAGAATGGGGAGCTTTGAATATAGCTAAGCTCTTTAGCATGTTAGTTAGAACTCAATTTGACTATGACTCAGCCACTTGCAACTCAGCGGCCTTGGGCAAGTCACTTAGCCTGTAAAATGAGAGTAATAACTACAGTGAAGATTAAGTGAAATATATATGTAAGTAACACAGTTCAGTATCCAGTGTCTAGAAAATACCAGAAACACTCACCTTTATTATTGTTGCTGTTATTCACACCCTGACTTCCTACTCCCTTTCCATTTTTATCTCCTGACCAGATGGGACCATCTCGGCCCCAGGCTGCAGAAGGGTCAGAGGGTTCTACGCAAGCACTCACATTCCCTAAACATGTCCTACCATCTCACATGTTTGCACGTTTGCCTATACCATTCTCCTGCCTGGAATGACCTTTATATCCTGGTCTAGCTAATGGATTGTTACTCATTCTTAAAAGCCCATCTCAAATGCTACTTTCCTTGAAATGGTCCTAATGCTCCCATCTTTGCATTTTCATAGCCTTTGTAACCCTATTATAACCAGTGGCCTTGAAATTTGTTCTCGGGTGTGCCTCCCTTATCAAACAGCACAAGAAAAGAGAAAATATATCCATTCAAACATTCATTCAGTAATACATGTGACATCTTTCATTGGCCAGCCCTGTGCTGGGCACTGCAGACATGAAGATGCATTAGAGCATCTACTCTAGTTAGTTTAAGCAGAGATTTATTACAGAAAATTAGGTAGTTCACAGGATCTTGGGAAAGGCCAGGGCCAAGTTTGGTATCTATTCAGGCAGTAGTAATAAAGCCGAGAACCAATGCAGACTAAGAAAAATGACCAGCTGCCCCAAGGCCATGTTCTTGTGGAAGCACCGTCATCACAGCCACCCTGTACTAAAGGCTGGATCCTAGAAACTCAACTGCATCTGCCCCAGAAGAACCAGATATCACCCCTAAGGGTGCCAGAAGATCAGTCTTCATGGTTTGCTTCTATTTGAAGATTCATACAGGTCTACCTGCTTGATGGAACTTATATCACATTCCTACATCCCAGCTGCAAGGGAGTATTGTATTCAATTTTTAGCTTTCCAGCTCAAACAGGAAAGCAAGCTATGAAGGGTTTGGAATGGGTATTGAGTGGCTATACTACAATATCTTGGTTCTTAAAGAGCTCCAGCTTTGGGAGAGAGTCAGGCAAGCAAACAGACGTTGTAGTATTATCAGTGTAGTACCCAACTCCGAGACAGTGAGAGTCAGAGGAGCAGTCCCCAAGCCAGGTGAGAGGCTTTGTATGCCAAATTTTAGAAGTTTGCATTTTAACCTGAAGGCATGGAATAGCCACTGAATGATCAAAAACAAATGAGTGACATGGTCATGTTTTGGTTCTGGAAAGATCAGCCTGGATTGGAGAGGGTCAAGGCTAGAGAGAAAAAGCCAGTTAGGAGAGCACCACAGTCATCTGGGTAAGATGACTGTGATCGGAACCAAAGAGGTGACAGTATGGCTAGAGAAGAAGGACAGAGACAAGAAATATTTGAGACCTGGTGACAGATTGGCCATGGGGAGGAGAGGGATTGAGGCCCGTCAGTCAGTGGGCAGGTCCTGGTGTGGGCAGTTGGGCAGATTAGGACACGCTTTGCCAAGACCAGGCACCCTAGGGAGGGGTAAGTCTGTGAGGAAGGATGATGGGTCCTTTTGCAGGTATGCTACTGAACAGTTTTCAGACGGTGACTTAGAGGTGCATGTGAGACCTCCAAGTGGCAATACTGAGCAACCAATTAAATAATCCAGGCCTGGTACTCAGGAGGGAGGGTTAAGCTATATAGTAACCATCCACAGCTCTTTTTCTGGCCCATCCTACCTGCCTTATTTTGGGGGAACTACCATTTTGGGAAACCATATGGCTGTAAAGAACTAACCTGCTCACGTCTATGAGTAGACACTTAATCCTGCCCAGGCCAAGCCCACTGCCACCAACCACAGAGACTGAGTCAGGTGTGGTCACGTGACCCAAAGTGGGCCAATCAATAAGGAGTATACCTAGGCTTCTGGTGGCCCCATCAGAGAGGAGATGGTCTGTTTCCATGAAACTGACAAGTTAATAAATGAAACCCTAGAGCATCCAGGGGCTATTTCTCCATCAGGAATGTCTGATTGAGCAGCAAGGTGCAGAATGTTACTGGGAAACTAACTGGCTAGAGAAGAGGGGAAGTGAGTCACCCAGAATGATACAACTATGTCTCGTGCACCAACAGCAATCCCTGCATATAGTAAGCACTCATCACACGTTTAATCATTGAGGAAGTGAATGAAGTCTTAAAAAATATACTTGTAAATAGGATATGGTACAACTATATCATACCACTAAAAAAGTCATACCATGAGATTAAAGAAACATTATCACAGTGAATCTTGAGTATATGCAGAAATTTCAAAATAAGCAGTTTTCAAGTTTTCTTGGGGTTGGGGGGGGGGGCAAGATGATTACACTGGGCATATTGCATTGTTTTGCACAGCCGTTTCCCTTGAATGTCTGAAGACATAAATGAGTAATATTAAGCATCACAATACTAAATCCTGTACCCAACTATATCAACAATTCCTTTCCTTCAAATGGTTGATGCCAAAGAAACAATCATAGTATAAAAGCAGGACTCACTTTCAAAGTCTCAGAAGCCTGTTTCCTAAGGGCTGTCAGAGTGAGACAGCAGGTCTGATTAAGTTGCAAAAACAACAAAGGCAGCATAAATTAAATTGCCATTTCAGTCAAGTAGGGACCCAACACATAAAAAGATACATAATACATTTTGCTTAATTGTCCACCACCATTAATCCATACCCTTTGTTCTGCATGTATGCTACTGAACAAAACCAAAATCTAGCCAGAGTTCTCCATTTTGATCGTTTCTTTGGCTAACAAAGGATGCAACAAATCAGGAAAATTTACAGATCTGGCCATGGGTAGTTAATTCGCTTGACCTCCCATTCTTCTTTCCATTTCTCCACCTAGACCAGGAACCAACATATGTCCTGAGCTTTAATTAAATTGTCCAGAGAGTATTAGCAACACTTCTCAGATGCTGGGATTATAAGGGCACTGCTGGTAGTTGGAATTTGTCTTGGACTGTTGGGGACTTGAGAGCGGAATGCTGAAAAGAAAGGAAAAGGGGTAAAATGGAGCAGGCATAGCTTCTGCCTTAACAGAACGGTTTGCACATTCCTCCTCCTAAGCTGTAACAAACAAGCCTGGGAGCAAGACACCAACCCCCCTCTCCCGCCTGTTTGTCTCTTCCTTTGCCTGGTGCCTCCCAGATTCTGCCCTGGAGGCTCTGGCTGTGCTCTTGGTGGCAGCGCCACACCTATGGAGAGTCCCCAATCCTGAAAATGTTTGTAGAAAGGAAATCTGAGTGTAGTTGGGCTAAATGGAGGCATTTTTTTTCTCTCAGAGGATGGAGAAATATCCCAGCACACACATGTGCACACACACACATACACACATACATGCCTGCAGTTTTTCTAATCCCTTGGGAAATTTTGGCCAGGATTAGTGAGCATGACTCCCACCACCTCCCACTCCCTCTGCATGGCAGAGCTACCACCCGGGGGATTTCAGCGACACAGGCTGGAATAGAGAGGGGTGCCCTTTGGCAGCAGGCATTTTTGCTAAACCGATGCCATCCCTCTCTACTCCCCTGTCTCCTTCCTGAACCTGTCTTTCTTCGTCCTCTCAGACACCCTCTTTGTTCACACCATCCTCCCGCTATCTCACATACCCCTTCTTATGGAGAAAACGGTGTATTATTTTACAGTGACCTTCCTAAGACCACAGGCAAAAAGGAGGTTGGAACGGGTTTAAGGAGGAACTGGCATATCAGCCCATCACAGAACAGGTGCTCAATTAGCACCTGTAGGATGACTGATATACAGACAAGGATCTGGATAACTCATAGAGCCACAGGAGCATTGAATACAATACAGAGAAAACCAGACTTCTTTCCCCACTCTCCTGTCCTATTCTGCCCTCCCACTGGCCTCTCTGGACCTTGTCTCCCTCCCCTCACCCAGGAATTATGGGCCTAAAATTGCTGCTTTAACCTGGGTAAGCCCCAGAATGATCAACCACCTAGATGGGTGAGTGTAAGGGTCAGTACACTAGGCAAGAACCCCAGGCCACTGCTATACTGAGGTCTGAGGAGCTATGTTCAATATGACATCACATAAGTCCCGGCTTCTAAGACAAAAGGGTCCCCAAATTATCTGATCCTTTTGGATAACTCAGACTAGAGGCAGTTATTAATACTAAAATGAATAATAACGCTGTCATCTTTGAGTACCTATTTTATGTCAAGTATTTCCTTAACTTACACAGTGGTACAACAACACTAGTTCTATCACCTGGTTCCACTGTTGGGCACACCAAGATTCAGACAGATTCAGGCCTTGTCCAAATAACACAAGGACACTGGCGGAGCCAGGATTTAAACCCAGATCTCTACTTCCCAGCTGCACAGTACAGTAGCTCACTTGAAAAGATGAGTCATTTCATATGCATTTGCTTTCAACAATGGGTGCAAACTATTCAACTAGTGCATTTTAGAATTCAAGCCTGACTATTTTTCTAGCAGGTCAGCTTTTCTCTTAAGAGAGTTCCGTTTTGCCAGTCACAGAGATAGCTGTCCCCACAGAAACCCTGGTGATCCATTAAAATGTTCTCATGACAACTGCCTTGGCCAGACCAGTAGGAACCGAGAGGAGGACTCAAACTACAGCATCCAGAGGTGTTGACTTTACAGCCTGGTGGGGCTGGTTCAGGTACAAATGCTATTAGGCAAAACCACAGAAATAACAGACCAAATTAGGCTTTAATCTCCAAACCATTGTAAGGATAATGAGTGCACTTTACAATAATTGCCCAAAGTGAGAGCAGGGAAGAAAATATTGGAAAAGGCCTCAGCTTCAGTCTCGTCATTTGCAAACCAGGGATTATAGTGCCAGCCAAGCCTCTGAGCCCACAGCTGACTAGAATAAAAACACTTCACAATTAAGGAGGTGGGAGCGGATTTAGAAACAGGCCCGCTTTAACAGTGGGTCTGCCAACCCTGGGCTTGTTCCTGGCAGTCACCCAGATGACCACAAGTACTACGCCCCTGCCCCCAACTCCACCTCCCAGGCCCCCGCAGGTTCTGGGCTTTCTCCCTGCAGGCTGGAAAGCCAACTCACTTATATAACAAGCTTCAAGGCAACCCAAGCATCAAGCTGGAGGGATTCTGGACTCTTCCCATTTCTGTGGCTTCCATAGCAGACACTCCCAGCTTCCTGTGAATTTGGTGAACCACCTGACCGTGTTGCCAAGCCTCTCTTTTCTGGGTATGTTGAGTCATCCTGGTGCAGCACCCTCAGTGGGTAGCTCGGGTAGCTCTCCCTGATCACACTGGGTTGTCATGCTGAGGGGCCAGGGCCCCAAAAAGGGTCACTGGGTGCAGCTGCTATCTTTCTTTTGTTCCCGTCCTCATTTTGGCTTTCCTGCCCAGCTCCAGAGAGCACCTAAGGAAGATTTAGTAGTTACAGCTGCTGGGAACATATGTGTGCAGTACTTGTTTGAGTCTGCTTTAGTTCTTTTGGGTGTATGTCCAGAAGTGGGATTGCTGGGTTATATTGGATGATTCCATCTATATGTAATATTCAGAATGGGTAAAGGCATAAGGACAGAAAATAGCTTGGCGTTGCCAGAGCCTGGGGGAGAGGGGAAATGGGGAGTGACTGCTTAACGGAGACAGGGTTCCTTAGGGAGTGAAATGCTTTGAAACTTCATAGAGGTGTTGGTTGCACAACATTGTGAATGTACTGAATGCTACTGAACTGCACATTTGAAAATGGTTGATTTTATGTTGTGTGAATTTCACCTCAGTAATAATTTTTTTTTTTAAGTTAGGGTCTCAGTCACCTGAGACCTGCCTTCCCAGGGAAATGCAATGTGACATAAAAGCAACCGACAGCCTAAGGAGCCCAGACACCTTGATGCTGAATGCAGTTACAGTCCAGTCATGTTTGTGGGGAGAAGGAGGTGGTCTGGTAGTTTCAGAATCACAAAAGACAAAAATCTTCATACTGTCAGTTTACCATAGGCATTCCTTAAAGTATTGTAAGTATTGTAAGCCTTTTAAATCTCATGAACAATATTCACAGTCCCAGGTATAAAATTGTGTACAGTGCTTCTCATGTACCTCAAAGTTGAGAACCCCTGACTAGACTGACAGCAGGGGAAAAGGCAAGTCTATGTGTACATGTCTGGTCCTTATGAATATTCTGCCTTGCAGATAAAAGAGGGGAGGAGTACAGCATGGTGACTATAGTTAATACACCATATTGTATATTGGAAAGTTGCTAAGAGAGTAGATCTTAAAAGTTCTCATCTTAAGAAAAAAGAAATTTTGTAACTAAGTGTGGTGATGGATGTTAACTAGACTTACTATGGTGAACCTTTTGCAATATATACAAATACTGAATCATTATGTTGTACATCTGAAATTAATAGACTGTTACCTGTCAATTATACCTCAGTTAAACAAACAAAACGTTCCAGAAGGACACAACAGAACACATAAACACACGGGAAAATACATTTTCTGAGAAGATTACTCAATGTCATTTTCCTTTCTTTTTTCAAGATTATGATCTTCCTGATTTGATTTTTAAATTCAGCACAATCTCTATAAACCTGTAAAACAAGGGAAAAAAGGAGGATAGGAAATTTTTTAATGTTTCTACTTGTTTGTAAGTCTTAGTCCCATCCTGCGTTACATATTAAACCCCTATAATCCACATACATGTTAATGGGTATATTTGTGTACAGTATCTATTTGAATACCATTGTCTGTTCCTGACACTTCTCATATTCAAATGTTTTCCCTCCACGAATCTTATAGAGCTGGTGGGTGGGATAGCTCCTGGCTATCACTATTAATAATATATATATATATAATATAATATAATATAACATAACATAACATAACATAACATAACATAACATAACATAACATAATATAATATATAATCAGTAGCTCAAAAGAAAAGGGAACTATACTAGAGACCCAATATGAGTTTCTTGTCCATGTGAAAAGCCACCTTTTCTCTGAGATAGAAATTGCTGGCGCGGATGGATGCTGGAGAGAGAGGGAAGAAGCATGTGGCTGCACACAGAGCATAGAGAAGACCCTGCTCCCACCCTTGAGACGGTTCCTGTCTAGGTTGGGAAGGTGGAGACATTCTGTGTTAGGATTCTCTGGAGAAACAGAATCCATAGAATGTTCATAGAGAGACAGATTTATTTTAAGGCATCAGCTCACATAATTATGGATGATTGGCAAGCTCCAGATCTTCAGGACAGGCTGGCAGGCTGGAGACCCAGCAACCAGCCAGTGTTGCAGTTCAAGGCCAAAGGCCTTCTGAAGAATTCACTCTTGCTCAGGAGAGGTCAGTCTGTTTGTTCTATTCAGACCTTATCCTATTGCATGAAGCCTACCCACATTACGAAAAGCAATCTGTTTTACTCAAGGTCCACTTTTTAAAATGTAAAGTTCATCTAAAAATTTCCCCACAGAAACATCTGAAATGATGTTTGACCAAAATCTGGGCACCTTAGCGCAGCCAAGTTGACACATAAAATTAACCATCACACATTCCCAGGACCATAGCCTGGGTCTTAAAGGGCCAGTGAGTCAGTGGTCCAGGTACTGAAGACTCTGCTGCAGAACAAAGCTAGTGTTGGAATAAGGGAAAGGGAAACACAGCCTCAGAGTGGCCAAACAGATAGAGGTCAGGGAAAACCACGCCCAGCTTCTTACTCCCCTGTCCACCTCTCAGGAATCGCCCCCCCATTCCACAGAGAAGCCTTACTGTCCTACCTGTCCTACCTCCAGGCCATCAAGGAATTTGTATTGAGCTCCTGAAATGAGCCAAGACAGCTCTTCTTAGCCTTGCTCAGCCAGACCACCATCGTGGAGACCCAGCAAATGGTCCAGGGAATCTGGACTTGCTTCTTTTAATTCCTGGGGTGCCCTGCAACTCTCCCCCACAGGTTTATAGTTTACCTGTCATTGCAGGGAGAGTGCTGGGTCCAGGCACAGCCCACCATGGGACAACTAGAGGGAGAAGTTCAGCCCCACTGGAAGCAGTGGTTCCCCTTTATCTATGTCTAGGGTTTCAGGCCCTGGGTACTAGGTTGAATGGTGGCCCCAGAAGATAAGCCCAGGCCCTAATCCCTAGAACTTGTGCACATGACCTTATGTGGAAAAGGGGTCTTTCAGATATAAAGTTTAGGATCCTGAGATGGAATCATCCTAGTTATTTAGGTGGGCCCTAAATCCAATAACAAGTTTTCTTGCAAGAGAAAGATAGAGAGGCATTTAAGACAGAGAAGAAGGCCATGTGAAGACAGAGGCCAGGACTGAAGATCTGCATTTACAAGCCAAGGAATGCCTGGAGCCACCAAAGCTAGAAGAGGTAAAGAAGATTGCCCCCTGGAGCCTTCCAATATCTATCTCAAATTTATGGCCTCTAGAACTGGGAGAGAATTAATTTCTGTTGTTGGAAACCACCAAGTCTGTGGTCATTTGTTGCAGCAGCCCCAGGGAAGTAATACACCCTATTAGTGGCCCTTAGGAGTTGTCTGAAGCACTGTATATCCAAATGACAAACACTCACACTGGCTTCAGTGAGGCAGGTGCAGTCCTCTAGCTCTAGAGGAGCTGAAAAGGTGTGTACGTGTGTGTTGATTCACTTCCCTCAACGGTCTTCATTGAGTGCCACCCACACGTCAGGCATTGTGTGAGGTGCTGATCTACAAGGATGGCAAACATCCTGAGGAGGATGTGGCCTCAAAGCCAGTTGTCACCAGAGATTGGTCTGGGCCATTCTTCATTGACAAACAAGTGTTCCGTGCAGGAGCCAGTTCGGATCCAGAGCCATTCCTTCCTGATCCCCTGTTGGGCCTGTCCTGGCCTTCTGCTCCAGTTTGCTTCTGCTTTGATCCAAGCTGCACCCCCAAACCTGGCTCCCTTCCACCACCACTCAGCTGGTCCCCAGAACTATTTCCAGCCGGAATCCTTTCTCCCCTGGCGCACCCAGAAGTCCCTTGTAGGAGTTGGGACTAAGGTTCCCAGCATGGAGTCACACTGCCTGAGTGTGGTCCCTGATCCCATTTACTAGCTGATTAAACTTAGCAAAGTATTTACTATTTACTACCCTCAACTTCCTCATCTAAAAATGGGGATAAGTGTGCCTGCCCTCAGAGGGCTGAATGGATTAAATAAAAAAAGCATTTAGTTTCCAGTTGGTGCTCAATAAATAACAGCTATTATTATTTTTGCAGAACTGGTCCCCTTCCTGGTTGTCCTCTGTCTCTCATCTGAAGGTCTGGAGTCCTTCTGGTCTAATCTGGGAAGTTTTATTTTTCCAATATAGCCAGAAAGGCATCTTTCAGAATGTGTAAGAAAAATTGGTCCTGAGATGATTGGAGAGAACAACAGTGAAGAGCACAGCCTGGCAGTGCAACACAGAGAGAGGAAATGGTCTTCAGCCTGACCCAGCCGTGTGCCTGCCTAGCTTTTCAAAGAAAGGACGTGGCAGCAGCAAAGAGGGAGGTCAGGGTCTGTGACCCCACCACTCTCCTTCACTCTCAGAACCACTGTTACACAACTCGGGGCGACCAGTGGAACTGGACTCATGCAATGCGTGGACTTCTCCTCCAACACGCCAAAGAAGAATGAGAACCAGGACTCTCCAGTGATCCTAATTCTCCCCTACCTGGGTCCTGAGTTTAAGTTCATTACAAAAGGCACTTGATACTCGATCATGTACTCACACATACATGCCCATAGCAACATTGGTCACAGTAGCCAAAGGGGGAAACAGCCCAGGTGTCTGTCAATAGATAAGTGGATAAACAAATTGTGGTGTATACGTAGAATGGAATATTATTCAGCCATAAAAAGGCTTGAAATATTGATACATGCTACAATTGATCAACCTCGAAAACATGCTAAATGAAAGGAGCCAGATGTCAAAGGTCACATATTATATGATATCATATATATGAACTATCCAAAATAGGTATTTCTATAGAGATAAAAAGCAGACTGATGGTTGCCAAGGACATGGAGAGGGGAGAATAAGGAGTAACTGCTTAATGGGTCCATCATCCTTTTGGGGTGATGAAAATGTTTTAGGAAGAGATAGTTGCACAGCACAGTGAATGTACTAAATGCTGTTGAATAGTTTACTTAAAAATGGTCAATTTTTTGTTATGTAAATTTCACCTCAGTTTTTCAAAAAGAAAATGACACAACATTCAGTATAAAAGAATCCAGAGCCTGAAAACCATTGATTCTCTTACCTCTCCCCATGTCTGGTTCTAGGATCTTTGCTTATTGCTGAAGCAGGAAAGAGGACGATGTCACAAATTTGTAGCCAGTGCACCAGCTCATCCTGCATGAGGATAATTTTGAAAAGAGCCACCTAAAAAGCCAGTAGTCATCTGCAAAAGATGTGTTTGATTTCAAAGGCAATTTGCTCTACATTATGTTATCTTTCTTGCATTCAATTACAGCTTCCATTCCAGAAATATTAGTGTTTTAAATACCTCCCCCACACCAACTGTAAGATCTCACAAGCAGCTTTCTGGATTTGCAGCAAACCTCTTATTCTTTCAGAACATGATTGGCCAAACTCTTTGAGTGTCCCTGACTGATATATGGACAGAAAATCGCTCCTCCCTCTGCTGTACCCATTCTCTAAAAGGTCTTTCCCAATGACACTCCTAGAGCGGTTATGCAAATGTGTAGATAAGGTAAGGTTATATTTGGGGGGACTATTTCTACTTCAGATGGAAGAGGTGCCAGAATCTCCAGTCAGTGCCATGGATGCCCGAGGGCAAATGGCTCCACCGTGGCTCCCGTTGGAATCCTCCCTCTCACTCCTCACTCAGTGTGGGCACTCCAGAGCTAGGGTGGCAGTTTGTCAATGTTGGGAATCTAGACTCCTTTCAGACTGTTTATTTGCTAACCCTAAGCTGTTGCCCTTGTCAACACAGTCCAAACTGGTTTGACGACACATCCAGACTCCAGCCTGCTGGAAAAGGGAAAGAGAAGCAATGGAGGACAAAGCCACTTCCTTTAGGAACATGACCTGGACATTTCACACGTCACTCCTGCTGATACTCCATTAGCCAGGATCTAGTTTCATTGTCACCCCGACCTGCAAGAGGGGCTGGCCATGAGCCCAGCTTGAACTTCTATTACTACAGAAAAGGAGAGAATGGATATTGGGAAGGACAGCTAGCACTCAGCCTTGCTAGCCAACCTAATGTTCTTTCCCTCACCAATGCACAGTCTCATTCAAAATGGCAGGTTCATGTACCCCCTCTGAGGCTTATGCACACTCGCCCCTAACGTGGATTGCCCTCTCCACTTCCCCACACCCATCTTGCCTTCACGTTCCCCTCAGGTCTCACCTCCTCCCTGTAACCTTCCCTCAAAACCCCAGTCCATGGTGACTTCCCATAGCATTACTTGACCTTTATGTTTTCATTATACATGTGCTGTTCCATGTGGCAAAGTCTTAATTTCAGAATTAGACCCATGAAAACTGGGTCCCTAGCATGTATTTTTCTTGTGTGCTCTATGGTCTCCAGCTCAGTGCTGAGCACACATATGTGTTTAACAATAATGCCCTGAAATGAATGAAACTCTATTAGAATGACATGGTGAATAATTTATTACTGTATTCTTATTTTTCTTTAATTAGGGTGTTTTTCACCAAGTGGTCTGTGTAATTAATTCATGTATATATATTATAATTCAAGAAACAGGTTTTATTCTTATTTAGTTTTCTCATTCTATTGTTTCCTTGGCAACTTTGCATCAACATTAGCTGCCCTGGTTCAAAAATTACATAGGATAAGCCTAGCCTAAGTATTTAGCACAGGATCTGTCACACAGCTGGTACTAAATAAAAGCTAAAAGAAAAAAAAGTCAAGGGCAAAGTATAGATGTAAACTGAGTTAAAGTGTTTAAAACTTACTTTTAGAACAAGGATTCTGGTATTAGACCCTGGTTTGAACTTTGGTTTCTCTGCCTATTCACAGTTCTATAGAGTATTAAATGAATTGACTAATGTGTGATTGTCAGTTTCTATTATCTCTCAGTTCCACACACACCCTTTATGCTTTGTTCTTTAATGCCATGGGCTTGGAGTCTAAAAACCATATTTCCCAGATTCCCTTGCTGCTGATTTCCAGTTAGGGTCTGCAAGTGGGAGACACACCTGGGAGCTTGGGAGGCAGAAGGGACTCTGTCCTCCTTCCACATTCTTTTCAAAGCTACAACTCTGGCAACTTATAACACTCCTACACCCATGTCAAGTCACTTTCTCAGAGGCCCCATACCCAGTCACCTGGTGCCCAGTCAAGGTACATGATGGCCCTGCAGCAGCCCAGCGACTGAGATGGCCCTTCCTCTGCATTCCTAGTTTCTGGTTATAGCTAGCTCTTTTCCTTTTGTTCCCCCCAGCCCTAAGGTTGCTTCCTGGATTTACTAGCCTCACTGTTCCCTTTTCATGTTCCCTTATGTGTGAAATCCATTCACTATATTAAATACCCTCTGTTTGAAATACCTAACATAGTTTCTGCTTTCCTAATGGCATTTTGACTGATAGAGTATGTAATGTGCTTAGTGCATCTTCTCAGCAAATGTTAGTTCTCCCCTAGGTGATTCCACTGTGCTGTGTTGAAAGGAATGCGTAATAGAAACAAAAATATATTAATTTTATTTTCTAAGTTATTGGGTTTTTTTGAGAGTTCTTAAACTTTCTCCACTCACTCCCAGTATTCCTAAAAGATCACTAGTTCTCAGCCTTAAGTATGAATCATAATCAACTATGGAATCCTCAAAATGCAGGTGCTATGCTACCTAGCACCTGAATTTCAGCTGATATGTCTGGGTTATGTGCATTTTGAAAAAGTTCTGCAGGAAATTATTTGTGCTCACGTCTCAAACTTTACCTCTAGTTTAGATACTCAGAATTTAGTACATTTATGATTTCCTAATGCCTCACAGGTAGTAAAATGTTACCTGCCTATTTGTATCTCAATAAATATTGTTTGATAAAGATGCTGACACTTTATCCCAGTAACCAGTGGAATGGTGACATCAAGTTCAGACCAATCTTGAGCTGATGCACTAACATGGTACTAGATGTTTCTTGGCTCCATTCCAGATCTGAGGAGTAGAACAAACTCCCATGAATGGTAAATGGCAGTTTTATGGCTCGGTCTGTTGAAATTAGGGGAAGCACCAAGGAAAATTAGCTTCCCAACACCCTATACCTACATCACCTGAGATAATTAAGCCCAGGAGGGGGGAACCTAAGGAAGAACAAAGCAGACATCCCACATATCACATCATTTATCCCCTTGGCTACTCTCCCTTCTTCCTTTTCCATTATTCTTTTTACACTGACCTAATCTAACAGTATTGCTCCTTTTAAGCCCATGTTTCTCTCACCCATCTTCCACACCAATTTCCCTAGGTTTCCTTGGTCCAAATCAGAATTCCACGAAGAATCCGTTATGTAAGGAATGACCGCATGCGTGTTAAAGGAAGCTTTGCCCTCACCATACTATCAAGGCGCTAAGTTACAAAATTCAGCTCTTTGACGTTATTGCTGTATCGAATGAGATGTAGTCTCATTGGTGAGCTGCCAAATTTCATCCCACATGAGAAACCCAGAGGAAACCAACAAAGTATAAGGAAAGAAGGTGAAGCCAGGGAAGGGTTAGTGTAACATGCTGGGTGACTGCAAATAATATGACTTCGTTTATTATTTTAACAAACAAACCAGAGCTTACACATCCAAACGGTAATTTTTCTTCCCAACCATGCTGTCATGACTCAATATATTTTAAAATTGTCCCTAGATCCTGCTGCAGATTTTTATGAAAAATTATCCTTGGCTTCAAATCTTCCTCTATGGGTGGATTTGATTATTTGGAAACACTGAAGTCATTTGAAAGTAAATGTGATGATCAAGGTAGGGGATCAAGCTGGAAAACATCATTAGTTGGTCAAACCTAGTTGTTAAAAAGAAACCAGAACTGGAGGGGAATGTAAACTAGTTGTGAATACAGTTTTCAAAAAGGAACTGCAAGTATTTTAGATGTTGTTTGCAGAAAGTCTTCCAAGATAACTATTTTAAAGGATGGCCCTCATCCTAAGTAAACAGATCACGTATATGTGTGTGTTTTAATCAATCTAACTTTATGTTTACAGAAGTTGTTCTCAATTCGTTTTCTATGTATGAAGATCCCCAGCTGTCCAAGGTATCTTCCCTGCCTATCATGACCTAAGGCAATGAGACGAAAAATCTCTGAAAAAGACATGGATGTTTGGAAAAAGACTGATGTGCAAACTGTGTCTGAACCACTTACTCTCTGTAATCTTAAAGAAGTTGCTTGAGGTCACTGAACTTTGGTTTTCTTATCTGTATAATGAGCATAATAATACTTAACCCCAGTGGAGTAACTGAGAAGATTAAAGGAAAGTATAATATATGCAAGTGCCTAGCACAGTCCCTTGGCCCAAAGTAAACACTCGGTAAATGATTACTATTATTATTATTAATGCAACTATTATAATCAAGTGTGGAAGTGGTGTTGATGGAAACTCTCCTCAATCACTCCTCCAATGTAGGGATGTTGATATGTCTGTGTATACGAACCAGACCACCAAGGTCGGAACCGCCCTTGATGAGTTCTAAGCAGAGCAGGCAGGAGGCAGTGATAGCACATGGGAATAGTTTCCTCTTCTCCTGGTCCACCTATGGAATGCTGCAAAGTGGGAAAAGTTGTATCATCTCACAGAACATCAATATGTCAGAATGTTAACACAGAGGTCTCTCATTTACCCAAGAGTACTGGGAATGCAGTGTTCTGCATACTCCAAATAACAGGAGTTTTCCTCTGTGAGAACCAATACTTTTTCCAAAATATTCATCATTTGGGGAAAGTCACTCAAAAACATACTATTCACCTCTTTACTTTTTAAGGCAAAGGACATTAGCTTAACTTTTTTATCATAACATGGGGTCACCGTTGTGCACATCCTCTGCAGCTTGGAGGGGTGACTCAGGGCAGGGCCTGCTTTTTTTTGTTCTTGCCTTCCCCGTTCTTGATGTTAAGTGCTGTCTGGTTATGACAACCACACATTCAGAAGCACTGGAAACAGACACTGAGAAACCACCGATGTTCAGGACCATGACTACATGCTACTTAGAGACAGGTTCTTTGGGGGACAGACTTGGGGTGGGGCCTGACTTCAGCCAAACATTGAACAAGTTATCATACTGAGCCTCAGTTTCTTTATCTGTTCGATGAGGATAAAAATAGTACCTACCTCATAGGGGAATCACGAGTCTTAAATAGGAAACTAGACATAAAGTGCTTGGCACTAGGCAGATAGCAAATGCTCAACAAACATTATCTACTATTATTACTACTAGCAAGGAAGGGCTCCAGCAAACTCTGACTTCCCTATCGCAACACTCATAAACACTCCTTTTGTGTGACTTGTCTTCCACTTATTAGGTAAGACAGACAGGTGGAGTAACCCAAAGAGCCAGTAACTACAATCCTTTCTGTTTTTTAACTCCAAATCTGGTGAAAATCTCAGGTAAGAGAATTTCAGCCAAAGGAGAACTTCCAGTCATTCTGTCAAAAGCCAATCCAATGATTCTCTAAGGGTCAAGTTTCTTATACTGAGTGGCCACCCAGACCTGCCTTATCTGCACCTCTGTGAGTGGGGCCAGCAGATGCACCAAGAGCAGGAGTGGGCTCTGGGGACCAAAGCTTCCTGGTCAGGACTTTGCTAGTGGTCCCTGGTGGCAGAAAGGCAGGAGGCTGGAAGCACCATTCATGGCACTAGGAAGAAATGTGCTACAGAGCAATGGCAGCTGCATCAATCTGATTAGGACTCAGGACTGGGCAGCTCTCTGAGCGGTTATTTTCTGTCTTGTGTATCCTGTAGGGAACTAATTAGGATCCTCAGCAGTGTACTATTCTGGCTGTTTCACCACTAGGGGATATAATTTAAGGTCACTCTGAAGTTGAGCAGACATCAGCTGCAGCCTTTGTGCCATCCATATTGGAGCTGCAGAGCAGGCTCTGGCCCTGCCCTTCACCAGGGGCGAGCTCCATTAATAATCCGACATCGGGCACCTGAATCAGCGGACAAGTGTTTTCCCCGAGCATGTGCCACGGGGTTAGGGCTCACGTCTTTCCACCATATCCCTGGCTAACATATGCTTCTCCCCGGGGCTCACTGCCTCAGAATGACATTCCCCAAGACAAGTGCCGGATTGGTGACTGACGGACAGTTTTTTTTGTCTTATGTCCCATTGAAACTATATAACCTCCATTTACATATCAGCAGTTATATTGCCTTCTTATAAAGTTGGAGCCATATCAGCTTTTTATAAAGTAAGTCATATTTTAAATGCACTAGGTGACCTTGAAATGGTATTTATTCTCTATTGCTGCATAACAGATTACCCCCAAGACATAGTGGATAGCACAAGAATTATGCTCACAATATCTGAAGGTCAGGAACTCAGGCATGCCTAAGGTGGGTGGTTCTGGCATGGGGTCTCTCATGAGGTTACAATGATACCAGCTAGGGTAGCTGTTACATGGAGGGCCTGCTTCCAAGATGGCCTGTGCACATAGCTAGTAAGTTGCTGCTATTATTGGTGGAAGCCTCACTGTCTCCCCACGTGGGCCTCACAGGTTACTTGAATGTCCTCGCAGCAAGGCCAGTGGCTTCCCCCAGATGAGTGATCGATGACAGAGAGCCAGGTGAAAGCTGTTCTTTTTATGACTCAGCCTCAGAAGTCACAGTCTAATCATCAGAAGGGAGTCAGTCACTCCACTGGGGAGGTAATTCACAAGCATTTGTTGAGTACCTGCTATGTGCCCACACTGTTCTGATGCTTGGGATCCATCCTGGACAAAACAGACTAATGTCCCTGCCTGCCCTCATCAAGTTAAATTCTAGTGGAGACAGAAAATAAACAATAAGCCTGAGTACATTTTACAGTATGCTGCAGGTTTAAGTGCTCTGGTGGGGGAAAGGATCAGGATAAGAGGGCTCTGGGGTCCCAAAGCCAGGTTATATTTACACAGGGTCATCAGACTTGTCCCCATTGAGAAGATAAAGTGGGGCAGGTGATGGTTCATAGAGGTAAAGGGGCTCTGTGACCCCCTAGGCCAGCATAAGACCATGGACCCCAGTCCCCTGTAAACCCTGGTCACTGTTACCAGGCTCCCTCTTGGGTGCAGATGGGAAAAGAAGTTTCTCTGCAACCCATAAGAACTGCCAGCATTCTGCACCCTACATCACCTAGGAAAAAGTATCCTATCAGCAGCAAGTGACCTTCCTGGCTGCTCAGAGGGAGCTTCCGTGCCACCCTGAGATATGCTGCAGGCAGCCTGTGTGTGCAACACAGTGCATCTGAGGAGGAGGGACAAGTGAGTCACTCAGTCCTGAAGAGCTCACATTTGGAGGAGCAGCACTTTGCAATGCTGAATGTGTAATTTTAGTGCTTAAATTCAATCATAGTGTTTCTGCAACTGGAGACCGCACCCAACAGGAGCTGCCCAGCCCAGGGAATGGCAGAATTTTGCAGGTTTCTGAATCATGAAGGGAGGGAGCTAGAAGGAGAAGACATTCCAGGCTTGGGTGTGGTCAACACACTGCTGGCCCTATAGAGTCCTCAGGAGACCCTTGCCGACAGGCTGCCTGGAGCTGGTGGAGCTAGGGGTAAAGCAGTATGGGGCAGGTGCCAGAGGATTGGTTGGGCACCCATTTCTAATTCAGCCAGCCAGGCAGGCTAGGGGGACCTCAGGGCGTGTGGAAGGAAAGAGGGTGTTTGCACAGAGATGTATGAGCCCTATATTCAAGGGGTCAGTTTCTGACCTAAAGTGTGTGTCAACTAACACCACTGGGACACAGGCCACCCCTCAATCTCCCACACAGCATACCTGATGGAGAAAGACTCCATCCCCAGGGAGGTAAGAGTAGAGGTGCACAAGTGGACCCAGGCAGTGGCTTGGGGTCTGAGGGAGGCCTGCACATATGGCAAGAGAAGTGTCCCTGATAGGGTCACCTGTCCCAGCCCAGAGGACCTTGCCCAATGATGGCTGTGAGCAGAGAATGAATGAGGAAGCTTTGCCCTTGGAGGTGCCATAGACACCAGCTGCTTTCCATAAGAGCAGGCAACAAGCAGCAGGACGGCCAATGGGGACATGAAGGAACCCCTGGGGGTCAGAACAACCATCTATAGCCATGTCCAAAGCCCATGGAGGCCAACAGTCCGGCGCTGGGCGCAGAGGTTGAGTTACACCAAGGAGAACATTTATTCCTACCAGAAGAACACTTATTCCTAGTAGAAGCAAATATGCCAGAATGGTTAAAAGTCGGTGGCTGGGTGAAAGTGGACACATCTAGCTTTGTATGCCATTTACTGTGTCAGGGAAATCTCTCAGCCCCTCCTCAGCCCATTTCCTCACCTGTCAACCTCACAGAGCTGATGAGAAGTAAATGAGATAAACACTTAACCAGCTCCTGCCCTATAGAATTAGTCTACAAATAGCTGCTATTTTTATTGTTATTATTTTTAGGAATGCTGTGGACAGCCACTGGGAGGGGTTTATTTGGTTTCATTGCCAGCTTCTCTTCCTTTAGAGAAACTGCCCCTCCCCACCCCTTCCCATTTGGTTCTGGTATCTGCCTAATCCTAGGACTTGGACCCCTGCTGACAGGGAATGTATAAGTGACCAAGGTGGGCCAATCCCGTTCTCTCCCAGGGACTGGAACCCTACCTGCCTGCCAGAAGGCAGAGAACTGAGTCATCCTGCTACAGGCAATTTCCCAGAGCAGCTCCTGCAGTCATCCCTCCCTGGTCTGGTAGCCAGCCGGCCCTTCCAGTGTCTGAGATTGGCTGCTGTCCTCCCCCACCTGCCGTGAGCCAAGTGTCTCACCTGACAAAATAGCCATGGATGGAGGCATCTCTAAGGAGATGACCATCTGAATGGCAGTGTGACCTTTCCACTTCCTCCCTTCCCTCTTCATTTCAGGTCAACAGGAAGGCTTCTCTTTCCCTCTCTTTTTTTAATTAATTAATTAATTTTCTATCATGGTAGTATATGTTCTTAAATGTGAAGTCAAATAGTGAATAGGGACAACTGGGTGGCCATCTGGAAAAGATAAAGCTGGATCTGATGTGAGGATAAATTCTAAGTGGATCCAAGATTTGAATGTAGGAAATGACCTAAAGTAACTAACTGAAAACATCAATGAGTTACTTTATAGCTTTTGAGTGGAAGGGTCTTTCTAATTATGACTCCAAATACAGAATCTGTCAAAAAAAATTCTCTAATTATGATGATATACCAAAAACTTAACAGAAAATAAAGCAAAGACAAATGCAAACTGAAAAAAATTGCAATACAGAAGATTAATGTCCCTAAAATGTAAAAAGCTCCTAGGAATCAAGAAGAAAAAGATTTTTTAAAAAAAGGAATGTGAGCAAAGAACTTAATCAGAGCATTCAGAGGGAAAAAAATAGAAATGGTTCATAAACATTTAAAAGTCTTATTCTTACTCATAAGAATAGTCAGATTATCAAAAACTCAATAGTTTGACAACACATTCTTCTGATGAGACAGTGAGGAAATAATCACTCTCACAGTTCTGGTGGATGCTACAATCCTTGTGGAGAGCAATAGGGTATTGTCTGTCAAAAGTATAAATACATTTGACTTTTGTCCTCAAAATTTATCCAGCTTCTATATATGCACAAAAATGAGATAATATGTATAAGTTTATCCATTTCTGCATTGTTACTCTTAGCAGAACATTGGAACATCCCAGTGACTAGTTTAAAAAAAAAAACAACCAAAGGTTTACATTTTTTTAATCAATCCCCAGTTCTATTCCATCCCTATGCCCAATTCTCAACTACCAGAGGCTTTAAAATCCTTCAGATATTTACCTCTATATTTCTTTTTTTTAATGCTTATATTATCTCTTGATTTTCAATTGAAGCATTATGCTTTCTACTTTAGAAAGAGAAGTAGAAGGCTTTCTTACTATAGAAGAGAAGTATTTAGCTCTATGATATATTTTTGCTTGACCATTTTTAGTCTATTTATCAATAATTTATCCCCCAAATATCCTATGTGTATGTCATACATCTGAGATCTTCTATCAGTTCTGTTTTATCTGTAGAGATACTTTTATGGTGGCCCTTCATGCTTTTCCTCTACTATGCACTGGTTTCCCTCTAGGCCTGCTGCATAGCTGACATCTTAAAACCTGTCTTTATTACCGTCCTTAGAATTTCCTTTGCTCTCTCCCTCTCATGTGTTGGATCCATTGTGGTCTGGATCCCAAGTATCCTAGATTTACTTGCTGATTTGAATAAAATACATCTTCCAGTAGATTCTTAAGAAAGAGTACATAGAAAAAATTCAAGACCCTGAATGTTTGAAAATGTCTTGGTTATACCCTCATGCTTCGTGTGAGTTCAGAAATATTTTTCCAAATGTTCCATTTCCTTCCAGTATACAGTGTTGCTGTTGAAAGTCTGATGTCCTCCTCTTCCTGATCCTTTGTTGTGGCTTAGTTCCTCTCTCAGGAAATCTCTCTGAAATCCTCTCTTGATTCTTGGTATTCTGGAATTTTATGATGATGTGCCTGAGTGTGAGGTTTTATGATTATTATTTACTGTGTTTGGATACTCAGTGGCATTTCTTGTATTGTTTCTTTGGTAATTTCCTTTTATCTATTCTCTCTGAATATGCTGTTCATTGAATATGAAACTCCTTAATCAATCCTCTCAATTTCATATTGTTTATCTCCTGCTTTTCAAATCTGTATCTTTTATTTTCTACTTTCTGTGAGATAGCATCAACTTCATCTTCTAACTGAATGTTATTCAATTATTGCACTTTTAATTTCTAACATTTTTCTTGTTCTTTGATTTGTATAGGATCCTGTTGTTATTTCATAAATTAATAGTCCTTTTGATTTTTTTCCTGCTCCCTGACATTTTTTCTGCTTCCTCCAAGTCCCTTTTTTCTTTTGTTTCTTTTTCATACAATCAATCGTCCATGTTAAATGTAAGCCTCTAGTCATTCTTAAATGTTGGAGCCTTCCAACTCCTAAATCCACTCTTTTTTGTACTTTTGAAACTGTTGATTTTTAAAAATAACTACATATATAATACATAAATATATTCTCATTGTCAAAAATCCAAACAATACAAAAGTATAATGAGTAAAATGGAAAAGTCCCCACATACTCCCACTCCTGTCCCCACTAACAATGGTTTGGTGTCCCAAGATATTTTCTACCATATAGTCTAATTCCTTCTGAGTTAATGCAGATGTAATAAACTGGCTTTCATGGAGCATCCAGAGGGTGTGTGTGTGTGTGTGTGTGTGTGAATTTGTTAGGTTGGTCTTTGAGAGTAATTTTGGAACTGATTACCCAATATTTGAATATTAGATCACATAAAAACCCAGATTTCCAAACTCTCTCTAAAAAAAAACTGGAAAGTTTGGCAACACTGGATCCATATACCCATATTATGAAGGGGCATCTTTTCTGTAGTTCTTCTAGTCCCCACTTGAACTGTGTTCACTCATATTACTTGCCTGGCTCTGTAAGCATTGAAGTTGGTGACACCTAGGTTAAGGTGTTGGTATGTGTCATGGAAGTTGTAACACATCCATCATTGACTAATAATAGATTAGTCTCCCAGATTGTAGGAAGGCCTGTCAGACAGGACACAGAGGGAGAAGGCCTCTTTTTAGGATGGCATGGGAAAAGGTGGGCTGGGGTGGACTAGACCCGGGGTCAATGAGACTGTTGGACTTAAAGGTAGGATGGCCCATTAACTGCTGATCTCTGACTTCCCTGCATAGTCTCGCCCACTGATCTTCCACAATATAGATTCCATTGCAGCCAAGCACACTATATGACCTCTGAGTAGAAGAACAGTTCTAAACTGATGGGCAGATGAGGAAGGAAGCCGCAGAGATATTGACCTACCAAGGGGAGAGGACACCCCGTATAAGCTGCCTGTCACCATAGCCATTGCATCATGAATGGCTGCCACTCATACTTTCTCCAGTCAGAGAGAGGACCCACTGTGCCATTTCCCTCTAAGAAACATCCCTGTGCATCAAATGCAAATAGGCTTTAGATACATGTAGTTCTGATATCTCCACACAGCTTTTCTATCTTATTTAACTTGATAGCCACACACCCACTCATCCAGATTAAATTGTGATTTAATCCCAGATGAATGGTAAAGAACACAGATTTTATGAACCCTTTTATATTAAAAAATGTTTAGGAGAATCAGTAAAATCATTTCTACAAGCAGGTACTTAGCAGTAAGAATAGATTATGTATTTGTCAGTGGGAGAGACATCTCTAATCCACTTTAATGCACTGCTATACAGACAACTTTTAGTGTGCACAAGGGTTTGGGGAAAGAGATTGGCCAGACCTCATCATGTGTCTGTAGAACACAGGGCAAAGGGCCCTGACTTCTGCCAGTCTCCAGTCTGGTGAAGGTCTCATCAGACCTTTTTCATAGAAGGGCAGTGTGACCCTGTTTGGCCACTGTTGCCTCCTTACCCCATCTCCAACCTTTCTCCCTCTTTCCAACCAGCCTGACTCCCAAGGGTCCTATCAGTAGTCCCCAGCTGGCTTTCAGCGTCAAACCCTGTACAAAGATCATAGAAACAATGTTATAGCCACTGTTACTGTTTATTTTCTTGCTCCCGATGAGATACCAGCTTTTCCTCCACTAAGTTGCTTCACTATATTGTACCTAAGAAATTAGAGGGTCGTCTTGGTCAAATTTCCACCATGATAAGAAATAAAGGGGCACTTAATGGGGAATATAGTTGGAAGGATCCAGGCTTCCTCCATGGACACTATTACAAGATGCAGCCAAGGAGAAAGGAAAGAGAGGGGAGTGAGGAGACAAATTATGTATTTCTCTTTCTTCTATCCCAAATTTAATGTATTCCTGCCTTTGCTTTCATCTATATCTATATACTTAATCATAATATCTCTGGTTACTTCCCATTATTTCATAGAAAAATGTACTTCTGTACCATAATTGAATCTAAATCCTAAAATCATTTAAGATACACTACTTCTGGGACATACAGCAAAATGTAATAAGTTTCTGACAATGTGACCTAATTATAACTGTCCTTTTAAGTTTTATTCCCACTGAGACCAAATGTCTACAGTTAAAAATAATTCTTGAAGCAGGTCCATGTTGCCACAAAACTTTTCAGAGCCACTTAAATGCTGTCCATATTCCCAATTTATTTTTCTCCTCTGTTCCTGAGTGGTAAAAGCCAGAGGACCAGGAGAGACAGGAAGCCAGGCCACACTTCAGGACGAGAACATGCTGGGCCAGAACTCTCACAGCTGAAGCCTTCCCATCTGACTGGCTGAGGGGTCAGGTTGCCAGTGGTTCACTGACACACCCTGACTGGTGAGTCCACATCATTCCTGCTCTCAGCCCCCAGGAAGACTTGCATGCCCTTCTTTTCCCATATGCCCATGAATACCAAGCTCATGTGGTTTAAGCTTCATTCTCATTTGCTGTCCCAAATGGTCTTTGAGATGCTCGGGCCTTGATCCCCTTCCACCAGCGTGGTCCAAAGTGTTCGCTTTCACCTTCTAATGTCCATTTCAGTGAATCTCCCTTTAGAGGCAATCCTGTCTTTTGAACAGAAAAAGCCCACTCTCTGGCCGGCCAGCATCCCTTGCTTTATTTGCACTGACTCAGATAGACCTGGTTCCTAACAGTGGGGTTTTCTAAGGACAGTTTCAGAAGCTGTTACTTTTTCAACTTTTCCATTTAACTCTCTCTGAGAAGGAACAAAAGACAAGCCTTCTTCTGATCTAAGGCCACATACCCTGAAAGTTCAACACGTGTGTTCGGAAGTCAGACAGACCTGGGCTTGAATCCTAGCTCCACCACTTACATGGCTCCAGACATTTGCTTGAACTCCCAAAGTCTCAATTTCCTCACCTGTCAAATGGGGTTGATAAATGAAGGATCTTATAAAGTTGTGAGGATTAAAGTTGGTAAAGCATGTCAGGTACTTAGCATGGATCCTAGCGTGTGGTGAGTACTCAGTAGATATGGGCTATTATTATTAGAGCACTTGAAAAAAATCACCTCTTCCTGCTAAAATAATGTCATTAGTGCAGATAGAGGATGTGATTTCTGCTTGTCACAGGGTTCCAGAAGGATTCAAGCCAAAGATGGCTAGAAAATGAATTACCTTAGTCCTCTGGATATTCTTCCTTCTTGATTCCAGCTCGTAGGAGAACTAAACAGCTAAGAAAAGAGGGAGGCCACAGCCAGGATCATACCCAGGAGGCCCTGGTGAGAACCCACCAGCAAAGGCATGCCATTTCCAGGACCTTCCTCAACCCAAAAAGGAGAAGATGCATTTAAAAATGAGCAGATTAATTTTAATTTTTTATTTCAATATGCATGTTTATTTTGCACAAAGTGAATACCCTGGAGTCCTCATTAGGGATGAGGGTGTCTAGTTGACCAGGGTTTGAAGCTAGATAGGAAATGCCAAGTCTGGTGTTGGGAGCTTTATTGAGTGATACAGATAGTCACACAGAGCTCCCCACCCTGTCTTGGCAAAAAGCACCTCAGGCTTCCACCCAGAGAGACTAGAAGAAAAGAAGCAAGAAAAAAACATTGCTCGCTGGGAGCAAGAAAGAATAGACTGACCTGCGAGAAGACTGCTGTGACAGTGACCGGGTCCAGCACCAGGAGGCAGGAGAGGTGATCAGGGACGGGTGGGAGCAACCAAATTGCAAGGCCTCCCTCTTCACTGGCGTTTCCACACTGTGCTGGGTGCTGTGAGGCCCAGAGCCATGGGAGACCCAGTCTCCACACAAAGCATCTGGCAGCATTTCTAGCATATATACTACAAGGAGGTGGTTTAATGCATGATTGTAGAGACCACATGTGAGACAAATGTGATGGGAACATGAGAGCCTTCTGTTGAATATTAATAAACAGGAGTTACTCTCAGCCACGGAGGAGTGGGCTGGTGGACACCCAAGCCTTCTTACGCCTTCTTCACCGCCTCAGAAGGTCCCCCAGGGCAAAAACACACCCCTTTCCATGCCCTTTACTGGCTTGCTTGCCTTCTGTGTCTCACTTCCTCACTCCCTCAGCTAGGATCTCCTGCTGTCTTCATTTCTTAGGCTGCCATAAGAAATTATGACAAACTTGGTGGCTTAAAACAACATAAATTCATTTTCTCCAGTTCTAGAGACCAGAAGTCCACAATCAAGGGGGTGGCAGGGCTGCACTCCCTCTGAAGGTTCTCCCTTGCCTCTTCCAACTTCTGATGGCTCCTGGTGTTCCTGGGCTTGTGGCTGCACCACTCCAGTCTTTGCCCCCCTCCCCACAGGGCCTTCTCCTCCTCTGTGACCATGTCTCCCTCCCTGTTACCTCTTCTAAGGACGCTTGTCTTTGGATTTAAAGTACCCAGCTACCCAGGTAATTCAGGATGATCTCACACCTCAGTAACATAATCATATCTGCAAAGATTCTTTTCCACATGATGCCACATTCATAGATTGTGAGAGTTACGCCAGGAACATATCTTTTTGAGGGCTACCATTCAACCTACTACACCTGCCAAATAGACATCCTATACTCACCTCCAGCTTTGCTCTTGGTAGAACCCAAACAAAGCAAGCAGTGAAAGAAATGCAGGTTGTCTAGTCCATATCTCTATCACCAGGCAGGTCTCATAAAAAAACATACCAAACAAATAGCTCACAATGCTTATCAAATCTCAGTATCTGTTTGATTCAGCATTCTATCCCCAGGGTTCAGCCCACCGTGCCAGCACATAGGAAGACTGAAAAAAATACCTGTTGAATGAATAAAGTCTCACCATCAGATTCCCAGGTAGGGAAATGAACTTAATTCTTTCTCTTAATTTTTTTTTAACAGCCTTGTTGAGGCATAATTTACATACCCCAAAGTTCACCCATAGTAATTGTACAATCTGACAATTTTTAGTAAACTCATAGAGTTGCAGTTATCACCACAAACCAGTATTAGAACATTTCCATCACCTCACAAAAGTTCCCTCACACTTTAAGCGATTGACTGACCTCCCCCACCCCTAACCCTAAACACTCACTGATTTGCTTTATGTGTCTATAGGTAATTTCCCCTTTCTGGATGGTTCACATAAATGAAATTACATAATATGTGGTCTTTTGCTTTTAGCTTCTTTCACATAGCATAATGTTTTTGAGGTTGATCCATGGTGTAGCGTATCAGTAGTTTGTTCCCTATTGCTGGGTTGTATTCCATTTCATGGATATGCCACAATTTGTTTATCCATTAGCAGTTGGTAAACATTTGGACTGGTTATAAATTTGAAGGTATTATGAATGACATTACTATAAACATTCACATACAAATTTATGTGTTGTCATATAGTTTCCTTTCTCTTAGGTTAAGACCTAAGAGTAGAATACAACATTTTATTTTGAAATTTTTCAAATCTATAGGAAAAGTGGAAGAATGGTACATTACATATCCTTTACTTCAGTTCTCAGTTGGTAACAGCATGCCATACTTGCTTTATCTCTCTGTCTCCATAAAATATTTTTTTATGCGCCACTTGGTAGAAAGTTGCAGACACCATGACCTATTAGCCCTAAATACTTCACTTCCTAATAATAAGGCCATTCTCCTACATAACCACAATACTATTACCACAAAGAAGACTTTTTTCCCAACTTTATTTTGAATTTTTCAAAACTACAGAAAAGTTGAAAGCGTAATACATTCAGGTGACCTGTGGCCGCCACCATTTCTCATATTGCCACTTTGACTCTTCTTTCTCAAATCTCACTGCCATGGCTCCTGAAAGGTATGTGTTAGGTCATTCTTGGTCAGTTCACAGCCATGGATTATTCCTGGCTGTCACACTTGTAAGAACTCCATTGTTTATTCCCGGAGTTTTCAGGGCTGGTTTCACAAGACTCCGTGTGTCTCTAGTGTCTTGTCCTGAAGGGTATTGCAAAACTCTCAAAACTTCCCCTCACCTTCTTCAGGGCTTGGCTCAAATGTCAGCTTCTCAATAACACCTACCCTCCCCCACACTGTTAAAAAATTCAACTCATTTCCCCCCTTCTCCAGTATTCCCCAACCCCACTTACTCTGCTATATTTTTTCCCAAAGCATATGTCACCTTCTAACATAATAACATAATGTATAATTCATAGATTTGTCGTATTTATCTATTCCCTCCCCCAATTAGAACAAAAGCTCTATGAGGGCAGAGATGTTTTCTTGTTCATTGCCGTAGCCGGAGGCCCAGTTTTAGTGCCTGCACGTTGAATAGTGCCTGGCTCAATAAATACTCCTAGAAGGACTGCCTGGAGGATGCATGTAGGGACACGTGTGGGTGTGAGGAGTAGGAATGCGCTGACCTTGGGCCAGTCATCCCCCACAGGAAACAGGTGGGGGAAGGATCCTAGGTTTAGCCTCGGTGAACATTCTGAAACCCAAGTGCAAGGCTTTGGAAAACCAGCAACCCTTTAAAAACTGCAAACTGAACACCCCCTCCCCCGCCTTCAGTAGAACAGACCGGAACTTTCCAAATAGGAAGTCTCCCAATACTTTTCTGAAGAAAGCTATTTTTTGCCTCAGAGAGCAACCAAGAAAAAGTAACTCTCCAAGGACCACAAAGCCTGCAGCGGCCAGGTCCGCATTTCCTGAAGGAGCCCAGGCAGCGCCGCTGAATCCTTCCCAGGCCCCTCCCAGCGCGGCGCCGCGCCTGCCCCGGGAGCCGGGCTGGACCTCTGTCCCTTGCATCCTCCCCCACCCCCCGCACACCTGACCTCAGGAGGAAAAACGGTTATGTGTGGCCTAAGGAGGGAAGCCAGTCAGAAAAAGGACGCTGACAGCTTTGAGTCAGAAGTGATGCTAGGGAGCCTGGGAGCAAGTGGAAGTTACGAGGAAGCACAGGGTAGTAAAATCTATGGGGTAGAGGAAAGCCCTTTGAAGAAACAGCAAGATGCTCAAGATTTCCACAAATCCCTTCTCCCAAGGTTCTGGATCTGCCCTGGATTCAGAATGATACCTGTTTCCAGTCTCTGCAAGTTGTGGCTAGTCCACGGATCCTGTTCTCTGGAAGTCTCCATCACCCTCACTGCTTTGCAGTTTTTCACCATACACCTAATCACTTGAGCTAAATTCAGTGACCCTTTGTTCCTGGCAACCCGAAGAATCTTTGTAAAATAGAAATGTATGAGTGTTTATTGTGTACAGAGACTGAAGGGTAAAACGAATTCCCTGAGACAGTACCCACGCGCAAGGAGCTTACTGTTTCCCCTTGTGCTTTTCTCCACGGCAACACATCCTCCTGCTCTACAGCCTTGCTGCTCAAAGTGTGGTCCAAACCCCACCTGCATGCACATGGCTTGGAGATTGTTAAAAAAGCAGAATCTGGGGCCACACCCAGACCTACTCAACCCTCGATAAATGTTTAGACATTAAAATTTGAGGAACACTGCCTCCCCCAACTAATGGTCCCAAACCCCTTGTCCCAGCCACCTTCTCACTCCTGGGCTCTTGTCCACCACTGCTTTGATAGCCAACATCAGTAATTCTGTGGCTATCACAGCTCTTGGTAAAGGTCTGTGCCTGTAGAGTGCAGGCATCTTAAAGCTGTTCCTTTGCATGTATCCTTCAGATGTCTTTCATTAGATTTTGTTTGCAATAGTATTGTAAATGCTTACCCTTTTTTCAGAGGTTCATCCTGTTTTGGTAAAAATCCTGTTGAGTAAATCCAAGGAATCTGTTCCTCTGTCCTGTTCTTTACAGGCAGTAGATGATCTCTAACGAGCATTTTAACTACATTCCTTCAACATAACATCACCCTTGAGAAGTATCTATAGTTTCAGGTTACAGCTTGTTTTCATCTCAAAACACCAAAGAAAAAAAAAAAAACGTCATCAAGAGATGAAACACTAAGAAATAAAATGAGACCATTTTTCCAGGAGAGATTCACGTTTCAGGTTTCTAAACTATATGCCCTCAAATGTCCACCACAAGGGTCATGCCTATAGCATTAGCCACTCCCACAACATTTGCAAGCCTGCCAGCAGGTCCTCAGAAAGGGGATCTGGAACAACCCTCCGGTTTTCGTCCTATCCTCCCTCCAGCCTTCTATTGTCTTTTGTGTCATTATTCATCTTTCCTTCCTCCCAAGAAGATGTATTGAGGGGTGACAATGGGCCACACACTTTGCTCGGTACTGGAGCTGCAGCTGCAAAAAAGACAGAAATGACAGGGGCCCACCTCATGGAGTTTTCTAGAAGGGAGGGCAGTGAAATTTGTCATCAATTAAGTCACTTCGATTATGAGTGCTATATAGGAGAATTACAGGGTGAATGTTTGAGAGAAGACTTGACCCTGGCCTGGGGGCTGCCTTGAGAAAATGAAGTCTGAGCCCAGGCCCAAAGGATGAGTAGTGGTGAGCCAGGCAAAGAAAGAAGAGGTGCGTCCTCTGTTCCCTGGTTGGCTCTTTACCTGTCCCGCCCGCCAGTGGAGCACCCCTCCTCCCAGTTGGCACCTCTGGCTGTGGACTCCCCTCTGCCCTTGCCCGGCACCCTGTGGTGCTGACAGCTCCACAGCCCAGGCTTAGACACTTGTCTCTGTTTCTTCTGTATCTGACCTTGGCCTGGGCCATTCTCTGCCCCACTTCTCCCATATTGGTGCTGACAGCTCATAGGATCCCCACCCAGCTAAAGAACAAGATATATGATAGCATCTCTTTCCTCTTCATTTATTAGAAAGCACTTTTTCCCAAACAAGATGAATTTTTGCTGTCCAGACAATAACTCAGGCTCAGTGCAGGGTTTATATTTGTGGTGTGGTCAGTGGTTGTGCAGGAAATCATTTCTAACACAGCTGCATCCCCCGGGTGCTGAGCACCCCGCTAGGTCTCGGTGGCTGGTGGGCAGGGGAACCGTTCTTGCTGAGTCAAGTCCGGTTGCCCCCATCCAGGCTGTTGGAGGAGGGAGTGAGGGAAGTTTCCCACATGCTCTTCTCCAGGTTATACAAGCAGCTGCCGGATTCCTCTCTCACTCAGCATAAACTCAATTATTTTGCTAACTGGACTACAGGCTTTTTTCCAACACATCACAGGCGTATTTTGGGGTTTCTGTGAACAGGTGTTGCAGGAAGCGTGATTCATTTGTTTATTAGGATGTTACCCTGTGTTTTGAAAAACAATTTGAAAAGGAGAAATGGTCTATCTGATGCCTTTTGCTTTTCTCATCGGGCCCTAAGCTGTGAATGCTTGCTATTACCTTCAGTTTACAGAATCCCCATCTGGCTAGGTACTTTGATTTATGTTGGCTGTAATCCAGAACGGCTGATTTGGTTTATTTTAAGGAGTTTTATTTTAAGAAACTTTTGACATTTAAGAATTTAATTGGAACAATCTGTACCCAGGAATCTTTTAATGCAGTCTAGGATTAGAAGATATTCTTCAGAGAATGTAGGGTTTTAGAGGAGAGCAGGGCTTTTCACACCTGGCTAGGCTTTGTACTTCAGGAGTTTGTTCAAGATGTGGTGGGAGAATCTTCAGGCTGGGACTTGCATCGGTGATGAGAATGGCTACTTCTAAAAAGGACTGTTTTGACCCTGAAACCCATCCCTTAAGCTCAATTGACCAAGTACTGCTGTGGGGACTGTCTGCCATGGGCCAGTTACAGAGGGATGAAGGGTGTATTGTCTTACCGTCCAGCTACTCTCATCAGATGGCCAGGCCTAAACTAGGGTGGACTCAGGACCTCTGCCTCATTCCCTTGACCAAAGGTCAGATTTTCCTAGTTCTGAGAGGGAGAAAGAAACCAGGCTGGTCAGAGTTCCTCCACCCTGAGACCTAAGTCTGGTGAGCTTTCTGATACTCCCCAGAAGCACCCCAGCTCCCAGAGATTGGTCTGAAATTGGTCTGAATCTCCAGGGACACTACACACAGTCCTCAGAATTCTTAGTCCTTTTGGTGAGCTACAGCTGATCCATGATCCCTGAAATTGCCACTGACTGAAGCAAAGAGCTTCCCAGCCTCCAAGAGGGGAATGGAAGAGGGAGAAATCAGGGCCCTGCAAGCCCAGTGAATCCTAGGAAACAGACAAGAGGCTCACGTTGGCCAGGCACTGGGTAGTGACTTGCAAACCATATCTCTAGCCTCTGCTTATCTCCCAGATTCCATCTTTGCTGCCAGGTATTGCCACGTGTGCGCATGACCAGCACCTGTACTCAGCACGTTCCCCCAATTCTGCTGCTTCTCTTTCTCGGGGTGGCACCTCTGTCCTCCACCCTGCCCATCACCATCTTAGAGACATTCGCCTCCCTGTACTGCCATAGGACCTAATAATTAACTGTGTGTTCTTGGTCCAGTTTTTTAATCTCTCTGATTCTCAGTCTCATCATCTATTTAAAGAAATACCTGCCTCATAGGGTTTTGTAGAGAACCTTAGATGTTAAGAGTTTGAAAACTTCATTTGGGAAACGAAGCTGGGTAGGGGGTGAACTTTTATTGAGCACATACTTTGTGTCAGGCACTATCAGACATTTTACTCTCATCCTTAGACTTATTACCATATCCCTCCCTCAGCTTTTCAGTTTTACTCCTTTATTCTCCTACTGGTATCTTCCTATAGGCAAAAACTAGACCATTTATTCTTCTTCCATGCAAACTAGACCATTTATTTGAGCAAGCTTGAATTTTTTCCCAATTCTTTGTCTTTGATCTATTCTTTTTTCTACCTGGCATTCCCACCTGTCTGGGATGAAATCCTGCACATCTTTTAAGGTCCATCAGTGGTTGCTGGTAAATATTTAACAACCAGTTCTGCAGATGAAAAGAGACCTGATTTGTAGCGTTTGCTAAATTTTCAGAGTATAATTAATTACTCCCACCCTGGTCAATTTCAAGCTACCAACCTGACATCAACTGGCTCAAAAATTTCTGAAAACTTAGTTGTCGGTTTCAGAGGTCAGACTGAGCTGGCTCTGTAGCACACCACAGAGCCTACAGTGGCATCTTTCTTGATACCCCCAATCTGTAGTAGGCTTTCCTTCCAGTGAACTTTGTTAGTAATTTGTACTCTTTCACAAAAAAGTGTTCTCCCTTATATTATGATCATAATGAATCTCTGTTATTGTTCATTAACTTTGCAAGGACATGAACTGTGTCTTACTTGTCTGTGTATTCATAGTGGTTGCCTTGAACAATAATGGTATTCAATCTGCTGTATTAGACCAATGACGAAGATCGTCACTAGAGCTGACACACAGTTGTGGGAAGGACACAATGATATCATGTACGTAAAACATTTACCAGAGTGCCTACCCCAGGGAGTACTCACTTAGTAACAACTAATTTTACTATCAACTGTGGCTTGTGGAATTAAGGTAACTCCTATTTTAAATTCTAACACTGGTTCCCAACAACTACCCCCACCCCAAAATACCCACACTTTATAATTACCTGGGGAACTGTAAAAATTCCAATGCCCAAGGCAATGAACTGGACACAGTATTTTTAAATTTCCCCATATGATGCTGTTGTGCACCAAGTTTGAGAACCACTGTCCTATATGCGTCCAGTCCTCTCCCTGGCTGATGAATCAATAATAGCAAAAAGGAAATGGGACCAACTATTCCTTTAAAAAAATCCTCCTGTTCCCTAAACAGTTCCAGTAAATAGGAGGAAAACTCACTTGCAGGATTGCCTTATATGGTGATCGTGTTGGGTGGAGTCACCTGGGAAGGGAAAAGCTGAGAATGAGTAATGCAGCAGCAGCCTTCTGTAGTGGCAGGAGAGAAATACCTCTTCGTCAGCAAAACCCCTGTAAGAGAAATTTTCCCACTGGTTGATTTTAGAGGCATCTCATTTAAACTAGATGTGGTCCTTGTGATGACTGAGTGCACATTAAAGACAGTACATTTTATTTCAGTGAGCATCAGTGTATTTGTCCTAACTCTTTTGTACCATTAGAGTTTTGTTATATTAAAATAATTGAGTCTTAAGTCTCAAAATTATTCTTATTCTCACATTTGTGGAAATGAGGATGGACTTCCTTTAAGGCAAGACAATGATGCATTTCTGTCTTCATGAAGCAGTATTGCCTTCTCCCTTAGAGTTGGTGAAACTGAAACAGTGTGAAATCTGATTGGCCCAGAGTGACACAGCAGGATGCCAAATAGGAAGTAAAAGATTCCTGGCCTAACCATTTGACATTCATCTTTTATAGACATGTAGTATTTGTGGTTTTGTCATCTATGTCTCATCTTAAAGGTATTCACCAAAAAAATCCTTCAAAAAGATTTTATCTGAAAATCTCCATTTGTTTTTTGTACTAGGATGATAGCATGGCAGTTCATTTTAAAGGAGGGGGTAGGAGAAGAGAGAAAGGTTATGCGTGTGTATGTGTTATTACAAAGTCATATTTTGGAGGTCTGTTATTTCCTTGTGCCTCACTCTGAATGAGTCCTTATTAATGTATTTTTAAGGAACTAAAGAAAATGTATCCAGTTCTCTGAGTGCCTAAGTCAGGACCTTTGGAAGTTTTATTTTCTGTGACTACTAAGAAGGAAGCATTTAATATACCAAAAGAGCAATTTGCATGCAAATATGCCCCATTTTTACACCTGGGGAATAGCTAATTAGAAACTAGCCCAACATTTATGGGTGGTCATCTTTTATGAAAGATGTGAGGATGCAGAAATTCTAATTCAGAAGATCTGGCATCCTGTCAGGGTTACAGCAGATAAGGGTGGGACCTCCAACATCCATGGGTAAAAGAAAGATGCTGCTTATCAATTAAAATTGGCTTCAGCTCCGTAACAACAAAATAACATTGGCTTATCTAAGATGAAGTTTCTTTACTTCCTCATCTTATAAAAGAGCCACTCCAGGGCTCGTTGTAATGGCGTGGAAGCCGGGACCTGGGCTCTGCCATCCTCGGCGCATGGTTTCCACCACACGGTTCAGGGTGGCTGCTTGAGATCCACCCAGTAGGAAGGAGGAAGGGAAGAAGGAGGAGGTAGGGGAACTAAGGCATGTAGCTGTCAATTTGGCAAATTTCCCAGAAACTGCCTTCCATTCATATTACTTGAACATAACTGAGTCTGATTGACCATATATGACTGCAAAGGAGCCTGGGAAATAGGGTGTTTACAGCCGGTGACCATGGCCAGGTAAAAACTGAAAGTTCTGGTAGAAGCAAGAAGAATACAGGTACTGAGGTAGGACCCCAGCAGAGCCTGCTGCTACCCAAGCAATGTCGGTGTGGATATTCAGGGTTGAGCGGCTGCCATAGCTAAGTGGAAATGCTGGAGTTCAGGAGGCCTGGATCCTGTTCTCACTTCTAGCCAAGTATCCCAGTGACCTTAATAATCTCATCTGTAAAACAGGTATGTCATGGCTAAAAATTAAATGTGACACATGGTATTATAAACATATAAGATAACCAGTGTTTAAAGCATCTGCTGAATTAATTACCTGATCTGAAGCATGTAACTAGTGAAATTCAAATCCATGGGAGAAAATAGTATGATCAAGTCTTTGAGTGGACAAGGACATTCAAGGGTATCTAATTTGACTTCTCTCCCAATATAGGAATCTCTGCTACAGTAACCCTGACAGAGGGTCCCGTCTTACACTTAAGCACTCCTGGAGTGTGTTATTTTGAAGTTCCATTGATGGACAGCCCTCATTGTCAAATAGTTTATCTGGATAGTGATCTAAAAGCTCCCCCCATGAACCCCAGTCTCCTGAAACACAGAGAACAAAGTTATTCTCTCCTTTTCATGACCACCCTTCAACTATTGGAAGACAGCTCTGTCATCCCTTAGTTTTCTCCCCTTCAAGCTAAACATTCCCAATTGTTGCAATTGTTTCTCACCATGCCCATCTTTCTCACCATCTGGGTATCTTTTTCTAAATTGGTGTTCCTTGAATTTTTGAGCATGACCCACAGAAAAAGATCTATTTTACGTGTCATCAATATGCATATGCATGTAGCTGAAATGGAGGTTTCACAAAACAATACATACCCTAATCAGCTGCCACCATCTCATACATTTTCCAATCCAACTATTCTACTTGACTCAACTGTGTTCTATTCTATTTTTTAAAGGCTGGTTACTCTCCATTAAATGGGTTTCATACTCATGGTTGGCAACCATAGTTTGAAAATCACTACTTCCTGAGTCCAGAACTTGAAGTCTTTGTTTTAAGGTAATATAAACACACTGAATTTTAAAGTAAAATTGGTTGAAACTCTGAATCAGTTATAACTGACTTTCTCCATATGAGCACATCCAAGCCTGCTTTCCCCCAACCCGCTGCTTGTGCAACTGATTCTTTTTAACCTAAATGCAGTTAATCCTGTTGTACTTCCATTTTTTTTAGTTTCAACTTTTTTCAATGTTTCAAAAAATTTGGGGATGATTTTGTCATCAGTCTTTCCAACGTATGCATTTTTAATAAGTGCACTTTCCATAGAATAATAAGGTTTTATGGTTTAGCTCTCGAGCGATGACTTTACGTAAAATCTCTGCCTCTGTTACAGTTATTCATAAGCAGTTGAAAAAGAAGCACGAAGAGAAAGATCTATTGTACTGGATAAGAAAATAAAAGTTCTGCTAGACTGAATTTGAGATTATTATTTTTCATATGGGCTTTCTATTTAAAGTCAATTTAGATAGCATTTGCCCATAGTGGAAAAAGAAAATGCCAGCATCCTTCAACTTCATGGGCATTCAGTTTATGAAGATCAAATATATATGGACTATTCTACCAAGGCCCTGGGAAGCTCCCCCAGAAACCCAGAGAAACAGAGATCCTCTGATGGAGTACCATCTCTTGGCTAGGAGGTAAAATAAGGCAAGTATACGAGATTTTCATTCATTTATTTATTCACCTATATTCATTCTACAGATATTTGTTGTACTAGACTGTGGAACTAAAACAGGGAATCCTAAATTAGACTGTGGGGGTTTGCGGGGTAGAAGAAATGCAAAGCAGGTGGGTCAAAGACCACTCCTTAGAGAAGCAGCCACTAAGTCCCATTGAGCTCAAGAAATAAGGCCTTCAGCGTTGTTGGTAAGAGTTAGCTAGAGAAAGGGAGAGCCACAGGCTGGAAGGCTCAGAGGGGAGAAAAACTATTAAAGAATAGTAAAAGACAAGAACAGTTGCAGAGTAATTCAAGCAGGTATGGTTTTGAGCACATTGATTAAAATATATTTACTTGCCACATGTCCATGCTAAGGCTATAATAAGGAATCCAGAGGAAGTGGCCTCCATCTGTGTTCTGCAAAGGACACCCATCTGTTTACTGGGGATCCTGTGTAGTTTAGGAGCAGCTTGAGGATATTTAATGCATTTTCTACTTGTGGGTTTTAAGTTCTTATCAGATGAATAGAAGCTGAAAGCTGTTGGCCAGAGTGGAAAAAGGAATGGAGGAAGAGAGATGGAGTTAACAAGAGATTGGAGTTAACACTCCAAATGCCAGTCTCAAACCAACAGAGTATATTTTTCCCCTTTTTCCTTGATTTATCTCTTCTTTTCTTTTTTTAAACTGGCAGGTTTGTTTTTTGCTGTTTTAAATTAGTTCATTGTATTCTTCATGGTCCAAAAACTCCAAAGGTTCAAAAAAAGGTGGGTAGTCAAGTCTCCTTCCCTCCTTATCCCCTGCCACTCAATTTCTTCTCCCAGAGACAACCAGTGTTACCAGGTCTTTTTTATATTTCCAGAAAGAGTGTTTATACATAAAAGCAATATGTATACATAGATATACCCACACTTTTTTCTAATCAAATGGCAACATAATATACAAACAGAAAAAAGATAGTATTTTGATTTTCCTTTACAGGATTGACCAGATCAAAAGGGGGAAACATTTTTAAGTGGAAGAGAGATTCGTCCTCAAGGAATAAGAAAACTAATGAGTATCAAGAAAACAAACGAATTTAAAAATGCACAATGTGTCTATTTTTTCACCCACTTTCACCCATTTATATATCTCAACCTCTTAGGAAGAAACAGGAATTTGTAGGGAAAAAAGTACAAAGAGAAATATTGTTGGCTCTCCTTCAAGATGTTTACTAAAATCCTTGAATTATAAAATAAAGCTTGCAATCTTTTGCTGTCAAATAAAAGAAACAAGATACATAAAAAAAAAACAAGATAAAAGAACACTGAGTTATGATAAATGCTTAAGATGTTATACAAGCTTAAGAATTCAGAAAGTTATACATGACTCTGTATGCAACCTGCAGAAATATTAACAATCTGCACAGACAAACGGCCATCTAATTTCCTCTTTTGTGCTACCAGATTGATGTGGAAACAAGGGAAAGAACATTCAGGCTGAAATGAAGAGAAAGGACATTATAAGTGAGTAACAGGAGAATTAAAACATGAAACTTTCTGCATCTCAAGATAATAGTAATGGTAAGTGCAGTTTTAGCTAAGGAATTGGCTAAGAACAATTTGCCTCAGTGACTATCTTACATTTGAATATGTAATACTTTTTGTTTGCTAGAATTGGAGAATGGAATTATCATGAAACTTGTCAAACAAATAGCTTTTGGCCTCCAAAAGTGTAATTACATATCAGAAAACCCAGGGACAATTTTCCCCTCCACGCTGTAGAATTCGTTGAGATTCATAGAGAAAAGGTAAATCTCCCTTCCACTAAAACATTTCCTCTTCAAACCTTTTTACCTCATGAGAAAGTAAATTTCATTACATTTTGGACTCTGTTCTCAACTGAAAACAATATTCCTCATCTTGAGGGATCACACACCTTATTTATTGGGCCTGACCCCTGATAACTTGTGGCCGTTTCCAAGTATCAAACCCACCCTCAAAATGGGAGAAGTTGTCAATGTGGTAATGTTCAAAAGAAAGTGCCACAGACTCAGAAACCAATTCCACAGGAGGGATTCCAGAAATGTTGTCAGCAGCATGAAAATGATGTGTGCTGGTATTATGTCACTGTCTCCCAAGATAGCTTGAAGAGGACTTGCTTATTAGGTGGTTAGTTTCTGAGAGATAGGCTGTAAATCGGCATCACTGCCTCACAGTCAAACCTTACAGGCTTTTTTCAGAGGAAATCCTATCTTCCAGGCTTAGAGAAAGACAAGAAGCAAGTCCAGGAAATATCTTGTAACTTGAAATTGATCTTCAAATTAGTTAATTTTCTAATCAAGTCATAATTATGTATACAAATAATGCATAAGGACAAAAATGGAAGAAATATACCAGAACCTTAAAATGGATTAGATTATAGGGGATTTTATCCTCTATTCCTTTGAAGTATATTTCCTGCATTTTTCATAATGATTATGTACGCTTTGGTAATCAAGATCAAAGACAAAAGTTTAAAACTGAAAAAGAAATTTTTCTGTCTCTTCATATGTATTCCTCTTCCCCTATGTGGCGGGATGTCATCCTAAACATTTTGGGCTTGTCCAAGTTCCACTCTATTTTTCTCAATAACAATTTCCTAGGTAGACTAGGAACCAAAATGAGAAATAAAAGCTAACATAGAAACCACCTTTTTATAATATAGACTTCCCTCCGCCTCTACTGCCAAACAATCTAAATATATCTTTATGCTCAACCTTCCTAAGGGCAAAGACCCCAAGGGTCCTATTTAGTGTTTTCCCTTAGGGAAAATGTTGCGTGGCCCCATTGTCCCTTCAGTAAGCTCCTCTCTCCCTGCCTGTCTTCCCCAAAGAAGTTTGGCTTCCTTCTATCATATACTGGGTATTTGGAGCTCTTAATTGTGTCCCCTGTCTTCTACCTGGGGAAATAGCTGCATTTTTCTAACCAGTTCTGCCATCTAGTCAGGATAAACAATCTTGTTAGAGGTCTTCCCTCTGTCTCTTTGGCCCTCCCTCTGGGAGTCTTCTAGACTGCAGAGGGATGGGGCAACTTGGAAGAGCTGCAGCTCCAGCCAGCCTTGCCGTGTGTAGACACTGGAAGAGGAGGCAAAGGATGCCTCGGGAGAAGGATGCCAGTAGAAGGGCATCAGTGTTTGCATTAGGACACATCCTGACCTTCTCCCGAGGTTCTGTGGAAGAAAAGTGGTTCCCTGGATTCCTTTCTTGTTCTCCTCCAAATCCAGAAGACCTAGGGCTACGATATGATCCTGAGTAGCCTCTGTTCCTGTTCTTTGGAAAAAAGCTGAACTGGATGAACCCAATGCCTCAAGAAGACTGTGATTGCAATTCCAGTTTATCCTAATATACGTCAGGGTCTCATTTGTAAGAACACTTGTGCTTTTGCAGGCTGGTTTGCTTTTTATCTGGGAATTCTGAGTCTTGTAACAGTTCCCACCTCTTGCTAGGAGGCTTAGCAGCACATTTGTAGCCTCCTTGTAGCAAATACCTACAAGGGCTTTATGGCATATATTTTGTACACTCGTCTCACTCAAGTTCCCAACTTACTTTACTGCCTCTATTTTCCTTTTTCTCATGTTTCTTACTTGTTTTTACAACATCGTTCTTACTTGTTTTATCTTGTTATGTTGAATGTCCCTTTTAAACATTCTTGGCACCTTTTTGGAGTAAGTAGAATATAAGTAAAGTCAGATCAATTTTTAAAATATACATGTTATATATATTAATATATATATTAAGATGAGCTATTCATAGAATTTTCAGGTATATCTTCAAAACAAACAATTTTAAATTTGATTACAAGGTCCTTATAGTGAATAATATCCTATACCCATCAGTTTATTCCTTTCCACGTGTACTTGATCTAGAACTTCCACGGCTGCCCCTTTTTTTGTTCTTAAAGCATCATTGCGAGGAGCATCTAACCTTTAGTCTCAAGAAATCAAATATTTGAAGCTATTGAAGAGACATCCCTGGCTTATTGCTGATCATTTTTCTGCTTATTTCTGTCTTTTTATCACAGTTTCCCCCCTAAATCCAAAAGTGGATTCCAATTCCATCATTATGATTCTGCAAAAACCCTTAAACTACAAAAGTTGGTATAATTAAATTATAAATATTTAGTGAGCAAGTCTGATAAGGCAGAATACACCTGCAGAAGGAAAAAAGAACCCCGCCTGGGGGTTTCGTTTCCAGCTCCACCATGTACAAGATACTTGACCTGGGGCAGAGCCCTTCTTTCTGAATCTCAGTTTCCTTGTGGCTAAAATGAAGGTGTTGAATCTGGTCATCTTTAAAATCCCTTCCAGCTCTGAAATTCATTGACTTTCTGACCATTGTGGGCACTTAGTAAATAACAAGCACACTTCCAGAGAACCTCAAGGTTCTCTTGTGTTTGGACACGTTGGTCAACAAATATTAACTTGGCATTCACCGGGAGGAAATGTGGCTGTGATGAGCTCAGCGACAAATCACAGATGGTCCCCTGCGCATCCTGCGGAGGCCCAGGCCTAAAGGCTAGACTGAGACACTTGTTTGTCCCCACTGGTCTCCTGTGCATCCTGCAGAGGCCCAGGCCTAAACGCTAGACTTAAGACATTTGTTTGTCGCTACTCCCTGAGGGTTCCAAGTTTTTTACAAAATCACTAGAAGCTGAGATTCCTTGCCAACATAAAGAACCAAGGACACAGTGGGAAAAGTGGCACTCATGGGAAAGGGAGTTCATCTACTTTTAGAGAAATAAAATTATGTAGTCCTTTAGAATGAAGGGGGATAGAGAAGTTTTTTTAACTTAAAAAGGTCATTGTTTAATTTTAATAACTCTGTAAGTCAGAAGTAACCTATATAAGAATATGAAAGATATTATGTATAATTTAGTTTTGCCACAAAATTATCAGGCTTGGTATATTTTCCCTTTAAAATTAATCCTCCTTCATCATAAATGTGCTGGTTGATTTTTGTTCTAAATTGCCTGCACCTTTTAACACTGAGTTCTAAGCTGATAGCATCTTTTAGGGTTTGCCGGTCTATGAGGAATGGAGTCAAGTTGAGAATAAAACATCAACAGTACAAAAAGGCTGGTGTGTCCATTAAATGTCCTGTAATTACAGGAAGTAGTGACCTATTTTCAGAAGGAGGCTGAGAAAAAAGAAAAGGGAGAAAGCCTCATCAAATACAAATTTTGCTACATACAAGAAACTTTTTCCTATCTCTCATCTTTTTAAACTATTCCAGGAAGAGGCCTTAGACCTATTGTTTTTGATCATCTCAGAGGATTCAAAACAGTGAAGATGTCTCTTGGGATGCATGTCTTTACCTTAATAAAGGCCAAATTGTTGTGTCCTTCCTCACAGGTAAATCAACAGACAGAGGCAGATTCTTGCTCGTGTTTTTAGGGGGTAGATGTCTGAGGCATCAGAGGCAGAGCTGGGCCAACGACCTGCCATCCTTAGGTGGGAGGGATGTGGTTCACAGAATCTCAGACCAAATCCCAGAATCCCACACCATCTGGACAGAATACCTGAAAGTCTTTTCTTGTCTTGTAAAATGTAAAACTATATCCCTAACAGCCATGGCCAAGTGTGCTTTGTAATTCCAACAAATTCAGGAGCATCTTAACTTATGGTCATGCTTTCTAATCAAGAACTTTGCAGCACTCTATTCCTGCTCCCTAACAAGCATTTCTATTTGCTTCCTTCCATCCTTCTAAGTGGAAATGATCTTGAAGTCTTTTTTAAAAAATTATGTTTACCAAGGTCATTGCCTGAAAGATAGCTGGCAAAGGGGCACTTGGCTCAAGACAAGGCCTCCAAGAGATTTAAAAAGGCAGAACCACTTCCATTCTTTGAAGCTCCAGAAAAAAAGAAAAAAAAAATCTTTATTTTAATGGAGACAATTTGGATGCTTATTTTTAACAAGCTGAAACTCTTAATGTGCACATACACAAATATAACGCAATAAGTAATGATAATATAAGATGCAATAACAATAAAAAATGCAATAAAATGAGACTATATAATTGCAGGATTTGTTGAAATATTAATTCATAATACACAACTATTGGTGTGGCTTGCTGTGGGACTCAAGTCAAAAAATCATTTTTATTTAATCCCATCAGGCTTTTCTGTGACTGTATGTTTAACTTCATCTGAAAATAAAGGTGAAGCTCTTAAACATAACTTGAGGCCCCGGCCCAGTGCTTCCCCCTCCCAACCACTGGGTGTGGCATGAATTCTTGGGTTGTGGCTATGTTCAGGGCCACCTGCAGACAACGTCCTCTTGAAGCACAGTGATCCCTTAGATCCTGAGAAGCTAAAAAGTGGTCACTCATTTGTATTTTCTCAAATAGCTTCTGATCTTTTAGAAAACCCTAAGGTTAGGACTATACATTTTCCATCAGTTTTCTAGGGTTTTAAATGGCCTAGTTTTAGTCTCTGCATTATTTTCTTTTGAAGACAGCAGCTTCCCTCTGAATAGCTTTTTATATTCCTTATCCCTTTCTTGGATCTCCTGTAACTCTGGAGAGCACCCGGCGTGATGATGTCATGAGGAGGCAAGTCGAGGCCATGAAAAGAGCACCCTATTGTGGTGATCTGCACCGCCTTCTCCTCTCTGCTCTCCCCTGCTGTGCCCCTGTTTCCTGCCGAGTCAGCAAGCCAGAGTCACATCTCCCTGTCTTCTGTGGGGCCTCCACGTTGGTAACTGATATCTGCAATCTTCGCCTTGTCTTCCACGCTTCGTGAAACAAGCTAACCAAAAACACATTGCAGTATTGGTATCACATAAGCTGTGACTCCTCTATGCATTAATGTGTAAATATTTTTAAAGCTAATGCTCCACTGATTGCTATTAAGCAGATTCTCTTCCCAATCGCACTCTGACTCTGTAAGAGACTCTTCTCAGAGCCTATGTGCAGAGCAAACACTATGCTGGTCTTAATAATTAAAGCACTTCCTGCCAGGATGCATTTTCTGTAGTACACTGTAAGTGACCTAGAACATATAGATTGGTGTAGTCATTACCCCTCCCCCATCGCCTGGATCAGCAATAAGCCAGGGATGTCTCTTCAATAGCTTCAAATATTTGATTTCTTGAGACTAAAGGTTAGATGCTCCTCGCAATGATGCTTTAAGAACAAAAAAAGGGGCAGCCGTGGAAGTTCTAGATCAAGTACACGTGGAAAGGAATAAACTGATGGGTATAGGATATTATTCACTATAAGGACCTTGTAATCAAATTTAAAATTGTTTGTTTTGAAGATATACCTGAAAATTCTATGAATAGCTCATCTTAAATTGTATTTATTATTTTTTAAATATGCCAACACAAAACATTTTCCCTTTTTTATTTAGGAGGAGATCTTAAGAAAAATAATGGAACAAATAATCCTAAATGCCTCCCATTATATCCTCAGGTCTTCATCCTCTCAGTACTCTGCCATCCTGCGCACACACCCAGCAGCCAGGTGTAATGTGAAAGCACACAACAAAAAGTCAGAGCTAGGTTCAAATTGTTAGCAGTGAGACCAGAGTACGTTATGTAATCACTTTGTGCCTCCATTTACTCCTAGAACTACTGTGAGAATGAAAAGAAAGAAAACACATGTTTTTTCTGAAATAAGTTTATAGTAGACAGTGCTAATTCCTGTCCCTCTGCAGTGGTGAAGCTTCTAGAGAATGTGAGGAGCTTCTTTAAGGGCCCAGGTTGATGTGCTGTTTGAAGGAGAGGATGTAAGCACCATCCTGTGGAGGCCCATGTGGATTTTGCAGTGGGCAACGTGGAGCACGTCCTAGTGCTCAGCTGTACTCCCTTGCAGATTCCTCCACCCGGCTGCCAGCTGCCACTTACCTGCAGCCACCTGAGTTATAGTCGCTAGACATCTGCTTGCCTCTCCCTCTCTGCAGGATAATGAGAGGTCAGAAAGCCGGTGTGCATGGTGCCACCATGTAGAAATAGACAAGAACCCTCAACCTGAAAGACAGACATTAAATGCATTCAAATTATCATGAAGTAGTGTTCACAGAGACCTCTCACCCCCACATTTGGCTGTTTTTGAGAAGTATTTCTATGTGGAAGAAGCAAAGCTTTCCCTGTAGACCTAGTAAGATTTTACATTTGCCTACTTATGTTTTCCACTGCTAACGTTCACGAGGGAAGATTTATTTTAACCCTCTTCAAAACCCACTGTACCAAGCCCATGTTCACTGCACTTCCCGCTCCTTCTGTCTCATAAAAGGTTTGCCTGTGTGGTGTTCCTTTCTCAAGTCCATCCTGCTGATATGAAGGGCAGTGAAGATTAATTAGGATAGTTGTACTAGGAAAAGAGATATTAAGCTCTTCTAGACTTTCAAGGATAGTTACAGTCAGTCAAAAATAGAAATAATCGGGCTTCTCTGCCTTGGCTTGGCTACTGGATGCTTCCCGCCTGCCGGCTCCACAGTCCTTCCGGTTCTCTGAGCCACAGGAGAGTTAGGAGTTGTGGGTTTCTCCTCCCATGGTTCCGGCTTTTTCTACCAATTCATTCTCTTTTACATTTTTCTCTCATTGTTTCTTCCTTGTTCGATCTCATTGCTTTTTCTTGCCTCCTTTTCTGACACTGGGATTATTTCTTGCCTTCAAATTTCTCATCTTTCCGTAAAAGGAATAAGCTTCGTTGTTGCTGACCAAGCCTGTCTATTTTTTGTTCTCTGAGGGCTTATGCTGAAGCTCTGTTCAAAACTGCCAGTGTACACTTGGCCCTGATAAAACCATAGAAAGCAGAGAACCCACCCCAAAAATAAACAGTCACTTCCTTCTTGGAAGGGCCATTAGTCGTGCAACCACTCCTTTCATCAAAAGCTGTGAAAGGCACTCTGCTTCCGTACCAAATGAGCACCACGAAACCGGCCTCTTGTAATTCAATCAACAAATATTTTTTGAGCTTCACAGAGCCCAGCAGGTTGAAAGGTAATGAGTTCAAGACACCACGACTGGCTTGGTATCTGTCCTTGAAAAGGCACATGAGTAAACAAGTCATAAAGAGACCCATCAATGACACCCCTTCTCCCACCTCTCCTACCCTCCTCCTTGCATTATTATCTCCATATCCTTTTGGCGCCAACTAAAATGCCCTATATTTTTTCCATTTTATCATCAGTTTTCCCCCAATTAGAATGAGAATGGAGGCTCCATAAAGGAGGGAGTTTTGAGTGTTAATTCATGGCTGAATCCCTAGTACCTGAACATTGCCTGGCATATAAAGGCTCTAACATATGTGCTGAATGAATGAAATGAAGAAATGTGGATGAAGGGCTATGGAATTACAAGAATCCACATGAAACTAAGGGTCATTGTGTGTGTGTAAAAGATTCATAAAGAAATTTGATGCTTTTGCAGTGATGTAGGGGAAATATCAAGTTGTTCAGAGGAGGCTTTGGTAATCTGGTGCTGAGGTAGGGATCTGCAAGGGGGAAATGTGACATTTTCCACCTTTAAAGCTTACTAAAGGTCTTGTTCCTTCATTGAGATGTATTAGAAATGCTTATATTTCATTTGCAAGGAGAGGAAATGGGGAGTACTCCCAGTGCTTCCTCAGAACACAAAAGGAGACCCAGGTCAGAGTGGTCAGAGGGGCATAAGAACTCAGTTGTGTGGACTGTGGGTTTCTTTCTTATCTCTGTTGTTTGTCCTTGAGCACATTACCTTACCTCTCTGAGCTATACTTCCTCAGAATATAATAATACAAGACCTGGAAGAGACTTCCTAAATGAGAAAATGAATGTAGAGTGTTTAACCTACCTTTAACAGAATAATAAAACTGGCTATTCTAATAAGATCCCAATAGCAAAAAACAGCTCATAGCCTGGTACATCCACATTGCTACGGTTATATATGTAGTTTCAGGAAAAGTTAAAAACAATTTTCCCCCAGCTCTTTGTTCCTATACAAAGTGGCACTGAATACATCATAAATCAAGTGCCAATAATTATTAATATCCCCTTCCATTCCCAACCTTCCCCAGTAGGAAACTAAGAAGAGAGGGAAATCACATTCCTCTCCTTTTTCTTCTGCTGCTGAAGAGCCTAGATGATTTTCATCCACTCTGGATATGGTACCTGGGTGACAAAGCCATTGTCCTGTTTCTCCCTGCCACGCTTACACATTTCCCACCCCCCATTACTTCTGCTGAAAAAGTTTTTAGCAGAAAAACTTAACCCTCAATTTTATAAGCTGCTATTGCTATTTATTTAAAACATTTCTCTTTCCTGAATACATCAAACATATTTTTTTAATGAATTGAAGAACCTGTCTCTTCTGTAGGGCAGAGGAAGGGAATGAAAAGACACACAGTGAAAGAGAAAGGAGGGCACCAGGAAGCTGGAAAGCCAGCAGGAGGTACGTGACCCGGCTGGACTTCCTGGGGCTTGAGTTGCTGGGGGCTGAGCAGCTTTGTGTGTGGATAAATCCCCGGAATATATGGGGTCCCAAAACCCATCTTGGCCTCTGGGTCCTTAGTTTACGTGCTTGGCCAACTTGGTCCCTAGATGAAATTTTGGACCCCTAAGATAAACCTGAGTACTCTAACTAGGTTCTTAATGCCTGTTTCATTTGTCCCCTGAACCCAGTTGTTGCTGCGTTCAATAAGAATTAGGTATGTGCTTTGGGTTTGGGAACGTTTACGCATGGGCACAGCTCTACGCAACCAAGATCAAGGTAAAAAACATTGTCAATTCTTCAGAAAGTGTCCCCTTGGCCTTTGCAAATCAAAACACCCCACCCTACTCCAGGAAAGCATGGTTCTGAGTTCACCATCAGTTCGTTCTGCCTATCCTTTAACTTCTTGCAAATGGAATCTCACAGTAGGGACTCCTTTTGTCTGTCTTTTTTCATTCAACATTAATTATGTGAGATTCCTGTAAGCTGGTGCATATAGCAGTAGTTTGTTCTATTTGATTGGTGTGTGTGAATTCCATTGTGTGAATATGTCACAACTTATCTATACTCAGTCGTCAGCATTTGTCTTGTTTCCGGTTTGGGGGTATTATGAATAAAGCTGCTTTGAACATTCGTCTACATTTCTTTGGATGGACTTAGGCACTCATTTCTCTTGGGTGTTAGGAGTGGAATTCCTGGGTGATAAAGGAGACACACAAGCTTTTAGTAAACACTCCTAAACAAGTTTTCCAAGTTTTTGTCTCATTTTACACCCACATCACCACTCTATCCTACTTCTTGCCTTAAGTGGATAGAGATAACTTTTAGTTATGAAAAAAAAATTCTTTCTTTCAATTACTCTACATTCCCAGCCCTCATGCTCAAATCAAGGTTCTATCAGTTACTATTCATCTTGGCTTGTACCTGTTGTTCCCTGTACCTGGAACACTCTGCCATCATGGATTCCTGTGGCCAGTTTTTTCTTGTCATTCAGGTCCCAGCACAAAAGACACATCCCTGGCGGGCTTTTCCCTTACCACCCCACCTAAATGAGTGCTTCTGCCCCCTACCTAGTCACTCACTGCTGCATCACGCTGCTTTATTTCCTTTCTGATCCAGTCTTCAGATGACATCATTATAGCTGACGTCTGGACCTCAACCTCATGAGAGACCTTGAGCCAGAGCCACACACAAAATGGGACAGAAACTTTGAAAACAGTGGAATTAAACCACTTCCACATTCCTGACTCACAGAAACTGTGAAAACATTCACGTTTATTGTCATTTTACACTGCTAAGTCTCGGAATAATTTGTACGCAGGAATATTTAACCAGTACTAGCTCTTAGTAAATATTTGTTGAACAAATGAATCAACAAATGAATGAGTGAATTTGATTAAGAGCAGCTTAAGACATGGCTTCACACTGTCTGCTCTAACCTGATCGGTATGCCTGGGCCATGGACCCCTCCTCAGTTCTATAAGTTTTAGTTTAAGCTTATGATCCTAGAGCACCTCAGCACTATTAACAACATGTAACTTGCTTCCCCCCCAAAAATATAAGCAAATAATACATACTTAAGCAAAGTACACCTATACATAAAACAATCCTTTTAAGTAAATAGCCCAAGTAATATATATTGTTGTTAGATGTGGAAAAAAAAGATAACACCATGACCAATTAAAATTCAACCTCTGAATTTAAATAAAATATTGAGGTGATTACTCCCATGAGCCTCCCTTTGGAAGAGGAACAGAAATTACTCTTAACAGTAGAGCAGTCCAAGAAAAAGTCTTCCTAAAATACACCTTTGCATTTCCTGTTCCCTCTAGCCGGTAAGCTTTCTCGAGAGTCATTCGGCTTGCTTGCTTACCTAGTTCAGGTATCTCCTTAAATATCTCCTCATCAGAAAGGCCTTGTAAGACCAACCTTTAAAAATAGCACCTTCCGCAATCTGGCATTCCTTATCCTGGTTAGCATTTATCATGGTCACATGCACTGTGTATTTCATTTTTCCTTCTTGTCTGCATCTGCACAACTCAAATGTCAGTTCCAAAAGGGCAGGGATTTGGGTTTATTCGTTGCTGCATCCTTGGCCCTGTGCCTGCTGCCTACCACTAGATAGGTACTCAATAGTATGTGTGGAATTAGCAAATGAATGGAAGTGGTGGGTGATGGGCAGGAAGGTGTCAAATGCCAAGGAGGGCTCAGCATGTTCCCCGGGGACAGGTGGGGGAGAGAGACCTTTCACTGCAATTATATTGTACCTTTTGCATTTTGAATCCTGTGAAAGTAATAGTTGCTTAAAACAATTAAAATTTAAAAGAAAAACATAGTCAGTTCCCCTTGTTGACCAAATGGGACAAATAATGCCTGCTCTACTATCTCAGCATTATTTCACATGAGTGCCACACTCAGGTTTTTTCACCATGTCTCATTTACCCTTCGTGTAAAACTGGCTTGGGTTGTTGTTGTTTGCACAACATAAAATAACAGGTTGTTTGGGATCCTCATTCCTCATTTTGAGAGCCTCTGGGTCTCTCTTTGAATCATGTGTCAGTGTTTTTTCAAGTATTTTATATCATATAAAAGAAAAAAGACTAGCAAAACTATCACTGCGTCTTATCTGCAGTTATGAAAAATAATTATTTTAAGTATTTTATATCTATTAACTTGATAGCTACTTTCTGAGAAAAGTGAAGTGTAAATTCAAATTTTGTAAATCAAAGAGTTTAAAGGTATCATGGAGACATTCTAAGATGATTCTGTGGAGAATGTTTTTATTTGAAAAAAATGAAAAAGGATCCTTCTACAAAGCAAGTAGTATCCTTATGGTATTATTATTTATAATAAGAAACATGAATTTGGTCTTCTTTCTAGCACCCTGGTCCTAAAATCGTTGGAATTGCCTAAGTGGTGAGAGTGATAAAGGTGTCTTTTGTTGTGTTAGCTGACACCTTTGTCACTAACGAGTGAATTCTGGCCCTCACTTAAGGAACGGGGCTGGTCGTCAGGAGAACCAGCCCTGTGATTACAGGCTTGGGACTATAGGTTCCACTCCGCTCAAGAAAGAAGAGTGGCTGGAGGTTGAATATGTTGCCAGTGGCCAATGGTTTAATCAGTCATGCCTGTGCAGTAAAGCCTCCATAAAAACCTAAAGGATGGTTTTTGCACCTTTGCCCATACCTTAACCTATATGTCTCTTCCATCTGGCAGTTCTTGACTTAAATCCTTTTATAATAAACTGGTGATCTAGTAAATAAAATGTTTCTCTGAGTTCTGTGAGCCACTCTAGCAAATTAATTCAACCCAAAGAGTGGGTCTCTGATCTGTAGCGCATCATTCAGAAGCACAGATGACAACCTGGGCTTGAGACTATATAGAGTCTGAAATGGGAGAAGGGGGGCAGCTTTGTGGGACTGAGCCCTTAATCTATGAAAGCTGATGCTATCTCAGGTAGACAGTGTAAGAATTGAGTTGAATTGTAGAATATCCAGCTGGTACCCAAGAATTGCTTGGTGTAGCAGAAAAACCCAAACACACATTGGAATTGGGTGCACAATTATAATTCTTATTCTGTCTTGGCCTATCCTTATCCTATCCAAGCTACACACAAGCATCACAAATCTGGCTTCTTGAATGACATGATTAAAAGTACAAAGGGCAGAGTGGAATCAAAAAGTTCCTCAAATACATCTGTCCACTCACTGCATTTGAACTCTGGTGGGCAGAATACATGCAATGGGGAGTAAAAATGGGTAAACACATAAGTGAATGAGTGAAAGAACAGAGAGTAGGACTGCCTTATGGCAAAGCAAATGTAGAAGTTGACTGTACAACATCACATCTTTTTGGACCTTAGTGCAAAGGAGCAAAATGGTACAGAAAAATATTATGCAGAAAATAATCACTTTAGGTGACTTTGGGGTAGCTTGATAATTTTTTGGGATGCCATAAACATGCAGCAAAACAAATCAGCCTGACATTCAAAATTTAAAGATGTGACAGCTCCTCTTGTGAGAAAAATAACTATGGTTATAAGAGGAGGCAAACTGGATATGTTCAAGGTTTACAAAGGTTGCCCAAACCAAGAAGTAAGGGAGAGTTCAAGGACAATCCTCATCTTTTCATCTACTTCTACAAAGAAGAAATAACCAACAGAACTGTCATCTTGAAATTCAAAGGACATACTCTAAAGGAAGCCATATGCTTGGACCACCTGTGGTGATTGAGTAGCAAAGGACATCACACATCAGGGGACAAAGGGGCGTCTAGGTCCCATTGCTCCTTGGACAGTCCAGTGCAGCAGGGGAGAGCAACAGCTGTGTCCTTTAGCAGGTAGCCTGAGCACCTGCTTCAACCTCTCCATGCGCACTTAATGTTCGAGTCTTCCAAGACAAAAGTACTGAGTTGGTTTGTCCCCATTCAAAATGGGACAGTTTCACATTAAGCCACCTCCAGCCTGTGTAGGGCTGCCTTGTGTCGTGGGTCAATCCCCTGGCCAGTCTTATCAGTTGCAACTAAGGAGCATGGTTGGTCACTCAACATAGACGGCACAAGCCATGGCAACTTATACAGAAAATAATGAGGCTACTTTCAGCAAAAGGCAGCTGTGGGTAAGGTTATATTCCAACCAAACTGTGTCTATTGATGGCAGTGCTATGCTAGTTATCACGGTATCTTTAACCTCTCTTCTGTATATCTGACTAATCACCAACACTTGTCGAGACTTCTCTAAAATGTCTGTCAGATTCTTCCATTCCCCTCCTCTTACCCAGATAGGCCTGTGTTGCTCAGAGCCCTCTTCAAGGTACGACTTGCTGCCCCACTGCAGAGTGTGATTGTCCAGCCTCCAGCTGTCTGCTCCTTCAAAGTCAGCTTTCCAAGTCAAGGTCACAGGCTAAGGTGGTTCCCTAGCCAATGACTGAACGAATGGTGGTGGAAAGGCTTAGCCACTTTCCACCCACCCAAGGCTCCTCTACGGGCAATCCGGCAGAGCTCCTCATGGGCCTAGCAGACTGGCAGGTCAGATCACCTTCTGACTGCTCTGCCTGCCCAGTTCTGCTTCTTCCCCTTTTCTTTTATAGATCTTAACCACCCAATAAACGTTTTGTGCTCCCAGCTCCTTCACGGCATCTACTTCCTGGGGAACCTAACTGCAAACATTGCTCCATCCTCCTAACCCTGAGGGAACATTGGACTCCACTGCAAGATGTTTGTGTAGTTTGAAAACGTCTCCCAAGATCCTGTTCCCATCTCAGTGATCCTGACATTTCCCGTGGGGATCAGTGTAAAGTACCACGGCTTTTTCCTAAAGAGGAGAGGCGTGAAGGAAACACCAGTGGTGTGCTCAAAACATGAACAACTACCATGTGGAAAAAATGAAAAAAATGAAAACAAATCAACAGGTTTGCTTCAGTGTTGGAATTTTTTTTCTTTTCCCTTTTTTTTTTTTTAAACAATTAGTAGCATTGAGCAATAGAATTAGTTGCTGCCTAAGTTAGGAAACTCCTGTCATGGAGCTATTCAAAATGCTAGATTCACTGAATGAGTGATTGGGCCAAATGAGTTCTAAAGACCGGGTTCTATGATTCTAACACAAATTCAACATTCTTTGCAGCAGTGGCACGAAGAACTGTCTTTGACTGTAATAGTTGACTATCTACTTAGCAGGACACTGTCTTAAGCAGATGTTACTTAAAGTTATTCCAATATATCTGTTTACAATACTATCCATTCTATACCAAATCTGTGTACTCTCCCAATAGGTGAAGTCTTAAAAGCATACATAAAAGGATTGACCTACAAGCACACACACACACACACACACACACAACTTAGAAGCAGGGAGCTCTTGTTCCTGTAATTTCCTCTCCCTATCACAGGTTTGGAATTCTTTGATCTTCAGGTCATGGAAAATGAATTATCTATTTCCTTGAGCTTTTGCCCAGGTAGAAGCCAGACTAAAATGGAAAAAGGAAACCATTAAGAGGTTGTGTTGCAAGGAATTTTAATTTTGGAAACAGTAATCAGAATTATAGTTTGAAAATTAAAATTTTAAAGAGCTCGAAGGTGAGAAAAACTTATAAGGATAATACTCAAATTTGTTCATTACTTCTCAGTATGATAATAAAAATCAGAGTTACATTAACAAATAAACCAATATTAGTTTTCTGTACTAATCCTTGGGAACCTTTTGCTATTTTTTAATACAATGGAATAACTATTTGGAGTAAGTCAGCTTCTAGATCTTAGATCCTGTAGGGGAGAAAACCCCAATATGCTCAACAAGTCACATCGTGCTCAAGTGTGACATTCCAATAATTTAAATGAATAATATCTGCAATGATATCTGCAAACAAAACTGAAGGTAGGTTTAAGGCAAGGTGAGTTTTAGATAAGGTAAATCTCAGAACACAAAAAATATATAGCTGGGAGGCAGGAGACAATAGCAGTCAGACACCAGTATCAGACTCTGACTTTGGTTTGAGTTCAATCTCTGCCTCTTCCTAACTGAAGAATCTTCAGCAAGTTACTTCACCCTTGTATGTCTGTTTTCTGTAAAATAAGAATAAGGAAATCTACTGCATATTAATTTTGTGAGAATTCATATGTAAAGCACTTAGCACACAGCTTGGCATACAGTGTCTAATTAATGAAAACAATCTATAACAAAGTCCTTAAAATAAAAACCTGATCACAATTATCACTTCTAATTTTTTTTTGGTATCATTAATGTACAATTACATGAGCAACATTATGGTTACTAGATTCCCCCCATCACCAAGTCCCCACCACATACCCCATTATAGTCACTGTCCATCAGTATAGTAAGATGCTATAAAATCACTACTTGTCTTCCCTGTGTTGTACTGCCTTCCCTGTGCCACCCCCCCCACATTATGTCTGCTAATCGTAATTCCCCTTTTTCCCCCTTCTCCCTCCCTTCCCACCCATCCTCCCCAGTCCTTTTCCCTTTGGTAACTGTTAGTCCATTCTTGGGTTCTGTGAGTCTGCTGCTGTTTTGTTTCTTCAGTTTTTTCTTTGTTCTTATTCTCCACAGATGAGTGAAATCATTTGATACTTGTCTTTTTCTCCCTGGCTTATTTCACTGAGCATAATACCCTCTAGCTCCATCCATGTTGTTGCAAATGGTAGGATTTGTTTTCTTCTATGGCTGAATAATATTCCATTGTGTATATGTACCACATCTTCTTTATCCATTCATCTACTGATGGACACTTAGGTTGCTTCTATTTCTTGGCTATTGTAAATATATCACTTCTAATTTTTAAGTAACTAGCTTAAGTTGTAGACTAGAACAGGCTGAAATATGAGAATAATAGTTATTTTGATAACTATTATAAAATAGCCGTATGAATTATATAAATTATAAATTAATTATATATTAATAGATAATATTTATTGAATTTTTAAATTGTAATGAATGGATTATATTAATATAAATATTATTTATTGAACTCTTCTATAAGACAAACATAGTGGCAGATACTTCATTTACATATCACTAATATTCACATTATATCTGGTATTTTTATCTCTATTTTACAGATGAAGAAACTAAAGATCAGAGGGTCAGAGAGGTTGCAAGTGACTCTATAACTCAGTCTCTTCACTATACCATACTGCCTCTAAGAGTTGTGATGCAATCAAATTAATCTGTAAATTAAATATATTTTAAACAATGTAGTCAATTGTTGATTTCATAACATTCCTGTCAGATGTCATGCAACTTTTGTTGGAATATTTCCAGTGATGGGAAGTGTATTCTCTTTGAAGCAACACATTTCACTGCCAAAGAGCTTGATGGCTACAGAATTCTCCTTTCTTTTAGTAAAATGTGCTTTAATGGTTGATTTACAGCAGTGAAAGTAGAGGAATTGCCCTCTATTTCAGTATGTATTAGAGTCTTCCCTGGACCCTGGTCGCAAATCTGCTACTCGTCTTCAATCTTCATGAATAAAAGGAAAAGTGAGGTAGAAGAGTCCACAGCCCTCCAGGACCCTCTCTAGAACTGCTACCCTCCTGGATTTGTGGCACTTACTACCACAAACATAGCAGTCAAGTATAACGACCAAAATATCATGTTCACTTTAATTCACTGAAGTATGAGCAGTAAGCACTATGTTTCTTAGTTATTCCTTTGTATACCCTCCTTTAAACAATGTAGTGCTACACATGGAAATCCAAATATATACACCAGATACATTAGAAAAGTTGTTCTCATTTTTTTGTTTGCTTAAACTACTTTTGTTTCTTAAAGACCTAAGATCCTTTGAAGCTGGGAAGAACCACTTCAGGATCCCAGGGGGGGAAAGCTCCCCCAAAATACTTATTTGGTGTTTCTGAAACTCACAACCAAGAAAAAAAAAAACAAAAAAACTCCAACAATTAAAAATGAGGAAGAGATACAAAAATATACAAATGGCAAATAATCACATGAAAAAATGCTCAACATCATTAGTCATTAGGGAAATGCATTTTAAAACCACAATGAGATAGCACCACATACCCACTAGTGTTGCTATAATCAAAGACACTAACAATACTAAGTGTTGCAAAGGATGTAGAACAACTGGGAGAGAAAGCTTTGGCAGTTTCTTATAAGATTAAATATACACTTACCATGCAAAATCTCAGTCTCACTCTTAGATACTTAGCCAAGAGAAACACAAGTGTATGTCCACACAAAAGCTGGTATTTAAGTGTTCACAGCAGCTTTCTTCATTATAGCCACAAGTAAAAAATCCCACCAAATATCTGATGACAGGTGAATGGATAAAGATACAGTGGTATATCCATACAATGGAATGTTATTCAGTAATAGAAAGGAATGAAATAAATAGACCCACACAAATACACCCAACTGATTTTTTGGTAAAGGTGCAAAAGCAGTTCAATGGAGAAATGATGGCCTTTCCAAAAAATGGTGCTAGAGCAATTGGACATCTATAGGCAAAAAAAAAATGAACCTCAACCTAGAATCATAGGATCCATGACAGGTATACAGAATATATAACAATTTTAGGGCTATTTATACCAAAAAGAACTAAATGACAAAACCCCAAATTAGCAGGGCCTTCATTATATACATTTCTCCTTACGGACAACCACCACCATGCAAGTTAGGGTTAAGCACATCAGTTCCCAGAAGTTACAAGAGCCCCAAGCTCCTTCTGCATTGCTGCTCCACTTTCTTTGGTGTTCTAACTTGGTCCACATTGGCTGTCCACATTCTCACTATGCCTATATTTTGGCCAGTAGGAAGGGGAAGGGGCAAAAAAGCAGTGGGCATTCTTTCTTTCCCTTTGTGGACACTTCTCAGAAGTCTTACATGAACACCTCATATCCCTTGGCCATTACTTATTTATAAGTCCCACCCAGCTGGGTGGGCAATGAGAAATGTGGTCTTCATTCCAGGTAACATTATGTTTAATTGAATATCAAAAATTCTATTAATATTACTAAGAAGAAAGGAGAAGGTATATTGGAGAAGACTGCAGACTCTTCCACAGGCCACATGTATGTTTTCTTCTTCAGAGATTCTCAAGCCTCTATCTTTCTGAAAAGTCTGAGCAAGAAATATGACTTTTCTGTAAAAATCTAAAACACCCAACACTCGTTAACTGATTTATCATTCATTCAATAAACATAAATACTTTCAAGAGCTGTGCTAGGTTCTAAACTGTTAAGATAAAAATACACTGTTAAGGGGAAAAAAATCCCTCATTATTAGTAGCAATTAAAAAACATTATTATTAATCTGTAGTTTTTAAAGTATATCTGCTTTTTTAAAAAGATCTATAAAACTGATCTAAGCAACAGGGATTAAATATTGACATTTAAAAATATTAGATTTTGTTATTTGTTTTTTTATTTGGATATATTTTTAGAAATACACTTGAAGTTGATACTTTGATTTTAATAGCCCTTTTATCATTTGTGTATTAAGTTTGTCCCCTGAATCAAGTAAATATTTCAAAAATGATAATATCCCATTTATTTTCAGTAGTTATTCATAACTGGATTATCCAGGTCTGTTTTTCTTCTCCTGTTACTCCCTATCTCGTTTCATCACTAACTAAATCTATATCAGGGTCCTTTGCAGAGAAATGAACATAAAGAAAACTTACTCAGTTTTTCTAAATAAATACTGAGGATGTGTTTATCAGTGAATTTCATTTACTTATGTTATTTATTATTCATATTTAGCAGTAGTCAACGTAGGGTGAGGGCCTCCGGGAAAAACTAGGCAGGATATTTACAGTCAGAGCAATGTAACAATGTGCTAAGAAGTCTCTATCAAAACTCTGTGTTAGCATTATGCAAAGTCAAGGTCACACTAATTCTCTAGGGTAAAGATACCAGACTAGGAATATAGACATCTTCATTGAGATCAGTTAAAGCTCAAAAGGCCAGGAGCAACTTGGCCTGGAATGTTTGAGTCTTCTGCAAATAAAGAAGGGTATCTGGCATAACCCGGGACTTCACCGTAAACAGCCCTAGCAAACAGACAACAACTCAGCCCACCTTGGGGGCAGGGCAGGTGGTACAACTTTGCACCCCTAGCCCTTAGCCACATTCCTGAAAATCCTTAGTGGACTATAAATCCCCTAGACAACACACCATCACGGGCTCTCTTGTTGCCTCCTGGCATGAACCAGGAGCTCCGTCCTCTCACTGTCCTCTCACTGTATTTCTCAATAAAAGCCTCTCCCTCGCTCTTCTACCTTGGGTATTTGCTAAGTTCATTCTTTGACTCGTAAACAAGAACCCCGGCATCATTAGTTATCTCCAATAGTTCTCTTTTTTAAAAAAATCAATTTATTTGTTATTTTTCCATTCAACCAAACTTTACCAGTTACCTACAAAGAAGTGGGTAACATATTTCTTTCCCACCAAATGTGATTCTACTGTGGTCCAGAAGTGTTTGTTTCCATTTTTCCTCTCAGCACCTGTTACATCTGGTATTTAAATAGCTATTCAAAAAACATCTGTTCAAGAATAAATAAAGAATAAATGTGGTCTTTCCAGAACTCAGATCCACTGGTATTGTTCTGCTTTCCTAAAGATAATGAAAACCATCCATAGTGATGTTGAATGTTTCACTGACATTCCAGAATTCCCTGGTCCTGATAATATTTATTTGCCTTTCTAGAAAGGCCGAGATGTCTCAGCAAAGGAGAATAGTGGGATATGATATTCAAAGCCTCATCATAGAATGTGCTCTCCATTCTGTGATTTCATGCAGAAGACATTATGGTGTTTTCTCTGAATTTAGTGTTCCCTTTATTCTCAGTCAAGTCCAAAACCCATTTCTACCTGACTTCTCTCAACTTACTCTGATAAAATAATCAAACCTTTCTTTGTCAGCAGCTCAAGGTTAATTGTTCTTTCTAAAGCTTGACTTCTGTACTCTTTCTAATCCCTTCCCTCTCATATCTACAGATGCTGCCTAGCTGACATATTTTAACTTATTTATGCTTTTTGCATGCATAAACTATTGCTAGCTTTCACTGCTGTTCTAGGAAAGTCACAAAAGGAAGGTGACCTCATCTTATAAACTGCTTAAATACATCTTTTTACAAATGGTGGGTTAGAGAAAGAATTCGACACATGTATCCTTTCTTTCTACTGGTCACTTACTGATTAAATGGTATCTACAGTGTTACTTATTCATTTTTTAGTTGTTCAAGCCTGAAGCCTTCTATTATTAGCCCCACTGAAAAATCAATGTTTAACAAATAAGTGAGGCATTAACTATGAAAGCTAATCATGTCAAAAACACACATCTGACTTAGCCAGAATAACCACGTCATATCCTATTGTGTGGGTTTGGTTTGAATATCCTATTAAGTTGCTGAAATATTGAAATATTTCAGGGATTCCTGAGGATTTCATGGCTAAGAAAGTGTGTGAATGCCTCCTAAAAACAACTTAAGGTTGAGAGCAATTGCCCCAGAGGAAGGACCAGGGAAACTAGAATACAGAAATTCTGTCTGTAGGTCCAGGAAAAATTTTATATCAAGTCCCGGGAAAACTGCCAGAAATCCACATTGCCCTTGATTCCTTTTCCAGATGCCTATTTTGCTAGAGGGGGGACATTTTTCTTTTAATGTCTTCTTATATATATATACATTCTTACTGTATTTTAAACCTTTAATGAATTCCAAATGTTCCCTTTTGCTTATTCTTGGGTATTCAGAACTGAAATACAAGCCAGAAAGGAACAAATTCTTCTTCTGACCTTTCCACTCCCTGATTGCTGCTGATCACTTTCAAATTGTAATTAGACACTTCTGAAACTGTGAGCTCCAGGCTGCCTTTACCTTCCTCAAGCCATTGTCATGTGGTGGCTCGCTACACTGGATGATAGGACAAGATATTACCTGCACTTTTCTCATTTTTCTTTGTACATATGAGTATCTGTCATATGAAATGATTGCCTGATTCTGGTGTTGTAAAACTGTGCCTTCAATTCTGCACCACTAATCTCAATAACTTCCAAAAGTTCTTCTAATGCTTACCACCAAAATAAAGTCTTTACCTTTACTTACTAAATATAAAAATATAATACATTTAAAAATACCAAGAGAATGAGAAGACAAGGCAGACTCAGAGAAAATATTTGCAAAAGATACATCTGATAAAGGACTGTTATCCAAAACTACACAAACAACTCTTAAAACTCAAAAATGAGAAACAAATAACTGAATTAAAAAGTAGACCAAAGATTTTAACAGATACCTTACCAAGAAAGTTATGCAGATGGCAACTAAGCATATAAAAAGATGTCCACATCATATGTCATCAGGGAAATGCAAAAATCAAACAAAGAGATACCACTATACACCTATTACAATGACCAAAATCCAGAGCGCTGACAATACCAAATGTTGGTGAGGATGTAGAGAAACAGGAACTCTCTTTTTTTGTTGGTGGGAATGCAAAATGGTACAGACACTGTGGAAGACAGTTTGGCAATTTCTTACAAAACAAACATAGTTTTACCACACAACAATGGCATTCCCTACTATTTTCCCCAAGGAGATGAAAATTTATGTCCACACAAAAATCTAAACATGGATGTGTATAGCGGCATTATTCATAACTGCCAAAGCCTGGAAGCAACCAAGATGTTCTTCTGTAGGTAAATAGATAAATAAACTGAGGTACATTCAGACAATGGAATATTATTCAACACTAAAAAGAAATGAAAGCCATGGAGAAAAGCCATGAAAAACTGTCGCGACCCTTCAAGGACCGAAGCAACACGCCCAAGGTCTTGATTCTTCTCTAGGCTTTATTGTCTAATCTCTCACTGTGGTTACAGCAGTTGTCGGGAAGCTCTCCTCCCTCCCGGCGGGCTCCCTTATATTCAGTCACCCAACCAATCTGGGACAGTATCATGCGTGACCTTTAAGCGGATAGGTGTCACGCGCCACTCTAAGGGGCAGCACGAGCTGTGCACGGGTACGGAAGTCTGCTGGGCCAATCCCCAACAGGGAAGAGGGGAAAGGGTGGTGAGCAGGAAATGGGCGCCATCTTCTCCAGCTGGTGACGAGGCTAAAATACCAGGTCTTAGAACTACCACTGGGCAAGGGAGCTGCGGTGGATCAGCCCCGGAACCGAGCCCTGGCCAGGGGCCCGGCCCTCACATCACCCCCTTCTTTGTTTGATATAATGCGTGGCCTTTGGATCATGCCTGTCTTAGGTTGCCCAGAGTCTGCAGCATTCTTACCCGTCCTCAGGCGGCAGACAGCTCTGGTCTGTGCCCTGTCTTAGGTTGATATGCGCAGCTCCAGATCTTACCCGTCTCTGGCTACTGATCCATCATCTGAAGCCATATATTTGGGGAGACGCCTTCTTCCAGGGCAGCCATCGCTTGCAACAGCACTCGTCTATCCTGTAATTGCTGCCGCCACACAGAGCAAATTGCCCTGCCAAGAAGCAGCAGTCCAGCGATCACAATCACACCCATAACAAACTATGGAGGAAACTTTTTTTTAAAATTTTTTATAAAGGTATGATTGATATACACTCTTATGAAGGTTTCACATGAAAAAACAATGTGGTTACTACATTTACCCATATCATCAAGTCCCCATCCATACCCCAATGCAGTCACTGTCCATCAGTGCAGCAAGTTGCCAGAGATCCACTATGTCCCTTCTCTGTGATAACTGTTCTCCCTGTGATCCCCCACACCATGTGTACTAAACATAATACCCCTCAGTCCCCTTCTCCCTCCCTCCACACCCACCCTCCCACACCCCTCCCCTTTGGTAACCACTGGTTCATTCTTAAAGTCTCTTAGTCTGCTGCCATTTTGTTCCTTCAGTTTTGCTTCATTGTTATACTCCACAAATGAGGGAGATCATTTGGCATTTGTCTTTCTCCGCCTGGCTTATTGCATTGAGCATAATGTCCTCCAGCTCCATCTATGTTGTTGCAAATAGTAGGATTTGTTTCTTTCTTATGGCTGAATAGTATTCCATTATATATATGTACCACATCTTCTTTATCCATTCATCTACAGATGGACACTTAGGTTGTTTCCATATCTTGGCTATTATAAAAAGTGCTGTGATAAACATAGGGGTGCATATGTCTTTTTGAATCTGAGAAGTTGTATTCTTTGGATATATTCCAAGGAGTGGGATTCCAGGGTCAAATGGTAATTTTATTTTTAGTTTTTTGAGGAACCTCCTATGGAGGAAACTTAAATGCATATTACTAAGTGAAAGAAGCCAATGTGAAATGTGAAAGGCTACATACTGTATGATTCCAACTATATGTCATTCTGGAAAAGGCAAAACTATGGAGACAGTAGACAGATCAGTGGTCACCACAGGTTAAAGAGCACCAATGAGTAAGTAGAGCAGAGGTTTTTAGGGCAATAAAACTACTCAATATGATACTGTAATAGTGGATATGTGTCATTATATATTTGTCCAAACCATAGAATGTACAACTCCAAGAGTGAGCCCTAATGTAAACTTTGAGCTTTGGGTAATAATGATTTGTGAATGTATTTTAACAAAATATATCATTCAATTTTAACAAATCAATTTTAACAAGTATACCACTATGGTGGGAGATGTTACTAATAGGGAAGGTTATACATGAGTAGAGAGGCAGGGATTTTATGGAAATCTCTGTACCTCTCAATTTTTCTGTAAACCTAAAACTGCTGTAAAAACAATTCCTAATATATATATATTTATATATTATATACACATTATATTTATACACATTAAAAAACAAAATTCAACTGAGTTATTTTAAAGATTTTATTGGCTTTATTCAACAATTCATGAATCAGGCAGCATCCCACTTAGCAGATGGAAAGAAGCTCCAAAGAGCTGTGCAAAGTGAAAGACTTTTTTATAGGCAGAAGAGGGTGGGACAAGGAAGTTACTAGCAAAGGGTAGATTGTTTCAGGCAAGGTCCTCTTCTTCTGGGGGATGGCAGTAGTCTATCAGGCAGCTACCTCACTGGTTCTGACAAGGAAATTCCAGATTCCAGACTAACTGGTAAAGATTCTATTCCTGTGAGAGGCTGAAACTGAGATTAGGTTAAACATTAAGTCTTAATTTGATGATGTGAGCTTAGCACAAGTGATTCCATTTTGAGCCTGTTGTCTCTTTTTTAAATATATCTATGTTAATTATATATGTTTATATACATCATGACTGGAGACAAACACAATATGTATAAAATATAACACTACATATATATATATATAGTTAAATATGTGTGTCTGTATATATATACATATATAGTATATAAAATAAAATTGTCTGTAGATTTAAGGGTTAAGATGTTAAAATGGTGCCAAGCTAAAATTCTTGCTACAACCTTCTTCCCATTAAAATATCATGAAAGAGTTTTTGAAAAATAAGAGTTAACCATTTGCAGGAGGAATTTCCACTGGCTACAGTGCAGAAGAGGCTAAACCAAGAAACTTTATCATATGTAGTTTTTCCTCTGTAAAAGAAGAGCAAAGTTGGTAGGAAGAAGTTAAGCCTTCAAATTGTTATTCAATCCAAATCTGCAAATCCCAGGAGAAGGCACATCAGAATACAGAGCCAGGGCAGTGGGGGTGGCTGGTAACAAAATGTGACAGACCCCTGGAATAAGCAGCTGCAGATTAAGCAACATGTGGAAGCACACTGACAATTCTTGGTATTCAAGTTCGTAGTTTTCCCATTTATCACAGCTGATTAAAGAAGACCACAGGTAGCCTCTGTTTCTTGACAACATAAATTCTCTTTAATGGTTGACAATGGACAATAGGTCAGGGGAAGATCTTGTCATGGCAAATGCTCAACAGGTGATAAATGTGAATGTCTGCTGGATTCCAGAATTTAGCCAAGGAAGCATTTAGCCCAGTTTTGCATACAACTTTAGACTTAACCAGTTTTTCTCACGATGGTAGAGAAGCAGAGGAAATACATCTGTTGGCTGCCCAAGTCTGGGACTGGAAGGAACATCACTCATTGACGTGTAATAGGAAAACAATCACCGCCACAACATAAGATCTATCGAAAATTCTATAGTACAGGAAATAGAGCCCTATCTGAAGACTCCAAGGAAGAGCATATATCAAAAGATGATTTACTATTGGAAAAGAAAACTTTAAAAAATGGCCAGTTTTGTCCTTAATTGGATGTGAGGAGATACCATGTCTATTAAACAGTGACCTGTAAGTTAAGAATGCAGGGAAACTAAAACTTTCACTGTGGAATTAAAAATGCCATTGGAGGCAAAAAAAGCAATATTGATTCTACTTATCAGCAGTAATTTATAGGATGAACACAAATTTTTTCAGGCAAATCTCCTCATCTCTCCATGAATGGTGCTCACAGCTCAGGTTTTCCAAAATACAACTTGCTCACCTTTATTAGCGCTCATCTCACAGTGCTTCACTGTTATTACATTTGGTGTCTGTCTCTATCCCTAGACTGTGAGCTCCTTTGGAGAGGGACCATGATCTATACTCATGTTTATTCCTAGCAGCATAGTCTCTGACCAGTGGGCCCTCATTACTGGATGAGTGTATGAAATGAGAGCTCACAGTTAGCTTGGCTTTCTTGTTGGTTTATTTTTATTTTTTAAACTAGCATGCAAAAAACCCAGTCTGTGACCAAGTATCATAGAACATAGGATTAGAATCTGGAAGGTACGGATAGATGTATGGGCTGATCTTTTTTTTTTTTTTTAGGAAAGCAAGACTAAAGTAGTAAAGGAATGAGAAGGGCATCAAGTAAATAGTAAATTTAAAAAGGTAAGTAGTGAGACTGTCATATTGATTTAGAATTAAGTGAAGAAATGTAACTTTTCAAAGTCATTCTAGAAGTCAACAGAGTAGTTGAGAATACTAAAGCTGCTTTTATCACAAGATCAGGTTCCCTTTTCTTTTTCTCTCACTTCTTTTTCCTTCCCTTATTTTCTTTCCCATTTTCTTCTTGAAAAAAAAAATGCTTACTACTTTGGACTTGCCAATTACATCTATATACATTACAATGCTATCATAAGAGATAACCCCTAAATGTCAGTGGCTTAAAAATTGAAGTTATCCTTCAATAAAGTCCAAAATGATCGGGGACAGTGTTTATAGGCCTCAGGGCCGACTCCTTTCATTTCATGGTCCCACTCTCCTATAAAGCCTTGGAATCCTCTCCATTCAGCTGTAAGAGAGAGGTCCATTCAGCGACCAAACAGAGGTTCAAACAAGGAGGTGTTTATGAACTAGGGCCACAAGTCCAGCACATTACTTTGAGCTAGTTAGTACTCAGTCACATGGCTGCACCTAATTACAAGGGCCACTATGGCCATCTATCCAGCTGTGGCTCTGAAAGATAAAAATGGGTCTGGTATAAAAATGGAGAGGTTATTCCAACAATGGATAAGCATGATCTAAAGCATTATGTGTAGCTCCATTTTATCTTTATAACCCTTTGAACAGTAGATACAGTAGATATATAAACTTACAAATGAATAATAATAGCTAATATTACTTTTGCACAAAGGATGGTGCTAAGCATTTTATATATAATTATGTATTATTTGTATCTTAAAATTATATCTTTTAATATCTATGTATCTTATAATTATTTCTATCTTATATATCTTAACTTCATTTAATCCTCAACACCACTTGAGCTATTTTTATTACCAGTATTTTACTGATGTGGAAATCAAGGCACAGATTAGGCAACTAGACTGAGGCAACAAAGTCAAGCAATAAAGAAAATAAAACAAACAGTTCAGGCTATGAGTGAAAGTCTACCAGTAATTTTCCCAGAGTTCAAGTTCATATGTCCTATTTATTCTTTGTTTTGCTATTATCCTTGCTATATATTATTCCTATTCCTCAACATACTTATCATTTGGGGCTTTCATGACATTCTATATTCTTGCTCCCCTGCTACTCATTACAACTTTATTCCATGAACATGTTGATTTGAATATGTAAAACCTAATAGCTCTTATTGTTTCACATACAAAGAATGCCTTGCTATTTAAAGTGTAAGACAAAAAATGAAGTTAGTGGTTTCCTAAACTAAATCCAGTATTTACTTATGCAGAGAAATCCCTAAACTTCCTCTAAAACAAAAGGCATATATTCTACATAGTCATATATTTGAGATATAAAGAAACATCAATTTCCATTTTAAGTAAGACTTAACTTCATATCTGTCAAATTCTGGTGCCTCGCACAAAGCTGGAGACAACTTAAAAAAAAAACACTTGAAATATTAGTCATTTCAAGTGAGTCACTCCCTAAAATAATTCACTTGGGAGTCAAAGAAAGGTGGCTTTAATATCTCAGAAATAAAACCCTGACCAATTTGTTCATCCATTCAGCCTACTACGAATCTGTTCTGAGCCAGAAACTTTGGGGACAGTAAACACTGAAATTGAACTGGTCAGAGGAAAACTGTACCTGGTTTATACTGTACTACCTAAACACTAGCTGGAACTTCAGGCACAGACATCATACAAGACAAACTCCAAGAGTGAGGAAACATTCTGTGTGTTTGTTACTGATAAATCCAATTTTCAGCAGAACTTGAGGCTGACCTCTTCTGTGAGGGTCCTTTGTCAACTGTGCCTAAAGCGGGCTCCTATTAGGTGCTCAATAAAGATATGTTGGCAAAAAAATCGGTGAGGTCAAGACGTTTACACAGGGCAGTGGGAAGAGTTCTGAGTTCTCCCACTGACTGTAACTCTAGATGACTTTGCAACTGGTTTTACAGGCCATCCAAGCACTCATCTTTCCTTAGCTCTAACACATTCAAAGGCAGTGGGGGTGAGCATTTTACACTGTGAATGTATCTCTTTGAACTTCCTTACGTTGACTGGGCGTAGGTTGGCACGTCTGTGCGGCACTTGCAACTTCCGCCCTTCTCCTTCACCCTCTTCCCGGCGCCTGGTCCCTGCTCCTCGCCCTGCTTGCGGCCCACTCTCACCGCCAGCTGGGTCAGCCGGCGCCCTGGGAACTACCGGGTTCCTCAAACCTTGCTTCCAGAAAAAACAGGTAATCTTTATGTTTTAAAACACTGCAACGTGAGGTCTTCAAGTGAAAGCTTTATTTGGATAGAAAAATGTAACCTACGAGAAGCCAGTCAGCGTCAGATCTCTCTTCTTTGCCTCGCTTCATGTTAAGGCCCCACGATCACCTCAAACCCTCCATTTATGAAAGTAATCTTTTCCCTTGGGAGTTGCAAGCTTTCAGAAAGCTGCGACGTCTGCTTCCAGGCCTCATTCCCACCAGCTCCGCCTCTCCTGACCCACCTCACCCCGACTTCGCGCCCACCCTTTGTCTCCTGTCAGCTGTCATTGCGCGCAGATTCCGAGCTTCCGATTGGAACACCTTCCTGTCGCTCAGTCCACACTGGGGCCGGCCGCCTCACTAGTCCTAGCCTTAAAAGGTCTAAGGACGCTTCCAAGTCTGCAGGTAAAGCCGCGGAGGCAGCGGCGTAAGGGAGGAGCTGCGAGCCCAGGTCGGCCCCGCAGTGCGAAGGAGAGCGCGCCGCCCCGCCCCTCCCTCACTGCCTGGTCACGCCCTTCCCCTCTACCCCCAAGCCCTGTTCACAATGCCCGAGCGGCCGAGCCGCTCTCGTAAGCCAGCCCCCGGACGGTCCTGGGGGCAGTTACCACAGCGAAGCACGGAGGGCGGGGGAGGAATGTGAAAGGTCCCGGATGCTGCTGAACCGGGGAGGGAGTGACTGGCGCAAGCGCAGAAGGACAACACGAAAAGCTAAGGTGGGGGTGGGGATAGTTCCTTCTCGTTTTCTACGAGTGAGCTGGCGGAGCTGCAGGGGATCCGAGGGGAAGGCGAGGTAGTGGTGGGAAAGAGAAAAAAAGCTTCCTGCCCAGGTGCACTCTACAAAACTAGAGAAGTTGTTAGGTGAGCGGTGAGGAGGAGTGTAGGTAGTGGGAAAAGACACGCACCCCTCCGCTCGCCCTCTAGCGCGGGCGGGCAAGACGCGCGCGCAAGGGAGCGGCAATTGCACTGGGCCCCCAGAGCTGTGGGCACCAATCAACGGTTGCCATAGCAGCGTTTGACGTCATCGTGCGTGTGGTGCCCCTGCTGCCGGGGCTGGTGATTGGAGGAAACCCCGTGTCTGCGGAGCCGCTGTAGCCTGTGAGCAGCGAGATCGAGGGATAGTCTCAACCTCGCCGCTGCCGCCCAGAGACTACTGAGCCCCCGTCCGTCCGCCACCACCCATTCCGGACACAGGTAAGAGACCCAGCCCCGGCCGCCGCCTCCTCGCCTTTCTCCTTCCTTTCCCAGACCAACCTTCCAAAAGCGCGGGGGCCTCCCCGCTCCCCATCCCCTCGGCCCTGCTCGCCCCGCGGTAGCGGCGCTGGGCTGAGGCGGAGTCTTCTCAGGCGGAGACGGGTGGCGGCTTCTCTTCCGCTGGATTCGGGCGGGCGGCTCGCGGCTGCCTCGGGCTACTTGCTTCCGGATGGACGCCTTGGCCCGGATAAGCGCCCGTTCCCGGTTCCCGTCCCCTGGGGTGGAAGGGGCGCCCACACGCGAGATCCCCGGGGACACGCCCGGTCGCCGGCTCCCGGGGGTGGCCGAGGCACCGCTGGCCGCGATCCATTCCCACCCCGTCCCCTTACCCCCAAAGCCACATCCTCCCCGGGAAAATGACTCGGTGGCTGCGGGCATTGCAGTGGCGCAGGTGAGGCCGCCCCCTCCCCGCTGCCCTGTTCTCCCCTCCCCCTAACTGCCGTCCGCCTCGCCGCGCAGCCTCCGCGCCCGGCGCTGCGGCGGCGGCGGCGCCCAGCCACCCCCCCACCTCCCCACCTCCCCACCATCCGGGCGGCGGCGCGGCGGCGGGAGGGCCGGGCCTGGGGAGCGGGCCCGATCCGAAGCCGGCCCGGAGGCGCTCGCCAGGTAGACTAGGGCGAGGCCGCGCTTCTGGTGCAACGGGGAGCCGACTCCAGGGTGGGGCGAGGCCGTACCGAGAGCGAATTTCCTGGTTTTCATGGTGTGGGGGACGACTTGAATTTTCCCGGGTGGGGGATGGGGCAGGGGTTTACCCTCCTGGTGAATGAGGGCCCTGAGCGCAGGTAGGGAGAGCGAAAAAGAATGGGGACAACGGTGGGCTGTCGTGTCCCCCTCGTCTCTCGCGTGGGTGGGCTAGAACTGGAGAGTCCTGCGCCTGGTTTTTAGCCGCGTACCCCGCTCTGCGGGTGGGTGAGTAGGAGCTAACAGCCGGCGGCGGCCCCCCTCGCCTGGGTGTGGCTCTTGCCCCTCCCCCACCTGCTGCAGCTGTCGGACCCTTATAGACTAAATGAGCACCAGCGGTGTCCGGTGGCGGAGGAGACGCGGGTGGGAGAGTGGGGTGTGTCCGCGGCGGGCCCGGTGCAGGTTCCGCCTCTGCCCTCGGGGCGGGCGGCTCCCTCCCCGTGGCTCGGGCGGGGGCGCGCCACTCCTCCCTTCTGTTTTAGTGGGGAGAATTAACACTCGGCAGTAGGTTGGGCTCCTTGACACAGATCCGCCATGACAAAGAGGGAGAGTCGACGACTCGTGCGGAGGCACAAGCTTGGGCGGAGTCAAGGAGGGGTGGTAGCGGATAGCGTGCACGGAAGGATTTGCACTTTATAAAGTCACGTCTTGCCAGTTTTCGTTTCACCCACCTCGACGTCTTAACGTCGGTTAAGGGTTAAATGGGTGCGGCGAGGCCTTGAAGCACCAGTTATTTTGTGAGAAATCTAATCCACTTCCCCTGTACCCAAGGGGTGGGGAGAAAACCTTTGTGCTGATTTCGAATAGTTTTTAGCATTTTTTAGCGTTTTTGAGTTCTTAGGGGAGAAATTAGTAATTTCAAGAATGGGGTGAGAATATGTGATCAATTTTAAATAGTTTTCTGACCGAAACAGTATACCTCTCATCCAACCAAGCCACTTACTTGTTTAAATACTAAGGACTTATTCCAAAATTTTTTTTTATTTTAAATATTGTGGGAATGTAAAGGATATGATATTGGGGAGGGAGTTCCCATATTGACAGTGTCTTCTGTTCACTTTTTAACAGTGCCCTTGAGGCTCTGCATTTCTCTCTAAAATCGTTTATTCATTAATGTTTTAGCATCTGCTTTTTTAGCACCTCTCAAAGATATCTTTAAGGTAAAGTGTAATGGTAAATGAAAAGTCTAGGGAGTTAAAATTTGACAATTACGTGGGAAGTCATACTTAAGGGCAGCTTGACTAGGAACATACAATTAAATTTTGACTACTAGAACAATGCAGTGATTCTACATATAACTGGAACAAGGATCTCAGTATCACTGGAGCACTTACTATATACATTTCATAAGTGAGGATTGAAATTCCAGGACCCGTGGATGCGTTTTTTAAGTGTGTGCCCATATAACAAGGTATGGATAAATGAGGCCTTAGGGTCAGTTAAATGTAGATTCTTGGTGGTGGTTTTATACTCAGAATATCTTAAAACAAGCAATTTGGTCATTTCTCCCAGAAAATTGTGCTATGATCAGCTGGGAAGTGTTGGAAAGATAAGTGGATTTGGGATAGTGATAGCACCAACAATTTAAACAACCACTTCTGATGAGAATGGGTATTATGAAAGTAAGAACACATGTATGACATTAAATTGGCATGAATTATGATTCTGGAAGTAAATAGAAATTGTAATGTTCTTCATAGACAATGTTTTCACTAAAGAAAAACTGCTTAATTTTAGATTACTTAGTGATAATTGGAAACTGGAATTGATTTTGGCTAAGGTAAGCGTTAGTTTTTAAGGAGCCTCTTGACCAAAAGTGCTTTGACCTGGTGAAAATAGGATCCTCTGAACAAAGACAAGATAATTCAACCTTCGTTTTGATGAACTGATCTTAATGGCTTTAAATTTACCCTCTGCGTGCTTAGTATGCCCATTCACTCCCCACCCCTACTCTGATCATCCTTTTGTGAGGCTGCATTATATTCCTCATGTGAAGAATCTTCCCTGGACACTTAGGTTTGAGGTGTTAATATAGCTCATTTACAAAAGGTATAATTTTAAGTCTGTTTCAGTGAAAAAAAGAATCTAAATGCTACCTTTTTTTCCCCTGCAGAACATCCAGTCATGGATAAAAATGAGCTGGTGCAGAAGGCCAAACTGGCAGAGCAGGCTGAGCGGTATGATGACATGGCAGCCTGCATGAAGTCTGTAACTGAGCAAGGAGCTGAATTATCCAATGAGGAGAGGAATCTTCTCTCAGTTGCTTATAAAAATGTTGTAGGAGCCCGCAGGTCATCTTGGAGGGTCGTCTCAAGTATTGAGCAAAAGACAGAAGGTGCTGAGAAAAAACAGCAGATGGCTCGAGAATACAGAGAGAAAATTGAGACTGAGCTAAGAGATATCTGCAATGATGTACTGGTGAGAATCAAACATTCAGTCTAGCTTCCCTGTAATACAGGATTCCTATAATGAGTATCAGTTGTTTTCAACTTTCTTTTTTGGTTTTCCTTTCCCTTTTAAAAATTTAGTGTTCTAAAATTGGAAGTCTTCAGGGTGTCATTACTAGCATGTTAAAACAGCTGTAGTTAAAACATTGCATTTATTTTATACAAACTTATCAATCAGTACAAATAGACTAAAAAATAGTTTATGGTGTAGAGTATTTTGTACTAGTTGAAAAGATAAACAGTATTGCAGTCTCAGTTGTGGTTAGGATATTTGTAGTAGTTCCAAGCTAATTTTGTTAAATGCATACATAATACGAGTACAAGAATTTTACATATCTTGTTTTATGTAAGATGTAACAGGAGAGTCAGTCTAGACATTTTACCCTTGCCTGGATTAGCCCCTATGATGTTGATGTAATGAATCAGCCATGCAGAAAATTCTGGCTCCGCAATTGCTTTTGCCTCTTCCTGCATTTAAAGTGTTGGAAGTCACCTTTGAACCCTTGATAACCGTAGTAAAAGGTTATGAATAACTCAAGCTTGATTTTTTTTCCTGGTTTAGACAAGAAGTGTTTTTTAAGTGTTCAGTACATACTGTATTGAAGTACTACTTACCTGAAAAGCTTAAAAGAAGTGAACGTTACATTTTGGTTAATTTTATTAAGTGATGGCTTTCTGATTTAGAAAAGTTTAAGGATAAATTATTAGAAGATCCAACTATTTAGCATATAGCATAGGTACATTAATACTTTCCCTTTTTAATGAATCAGGTTTTGGAATATTTAAAGGAGTTTTACTAACTGTCACTCTGACATTGCAGGACTTGAGGTTATACAGTGGATCTCAGTATGGTAGGGCTCTGGTATATAATATAGTTAGGTGCAGTATCTACGTATTATGAGAATTATTATGGAAATCCAGGTGCACTACTCAATATTTGAACCTGTTATGGAAGAACTATAATGAGCAATATAGGATTATTTCTGATGTGGTTGTGAGTTTGGGGTTTTTGTTAAAGTTGTGATGGTATTACATTTCTTTTACACTAGTCATCAATTAATGGGATAGCTTCAGTTCCTAAATTATGAGTATTTTTCTCAAATGATATTTCCTTTAGGCTGCCTTTTTAAAGAATAATTTTTTTATCTTGATGTGGGCTCACAAAGTCTTGTGTGGTTATCTGTCTTGGGTGCTTTTTATTTATTTTTCTTCTTTTGAAATCTACACATTTATAGCTGTATTCTCAGATGAGAAAGGAATTCCATATTTTCATTGAGGTTCAATGACATTCTTGCGGTTTGCTAATAAGGTAGTGAGAATATTTAAATTTGAAAATACATTTTTCTATAATAAAAAATGTTAGTTTTTTTTCTCACTGCTCTCTTTACTAAGTAGTTAGTACCTGTGTATGTGCTGCTCAATTTGTTCACTCTGGTGTTTTACCCCCAGTTAATCCTCTTGATAGAGCAAATAGTTTTTATTTTGGTTCCAAAGGGTTTGCTACAACTTATAGTGTCCCTTAAGATGAAAGTCAATTTATGTGGTAACATGCCCTCTACTAACAAGCTTTATTTATGACTCCAGGTAGGTATTTGGATGTTTTCCATACACGAAATAGAAAAATTCGTGTCATTGTGAGGATTTTCCCAGGAAAAGACTAGCAGTTTTAACTTGGCTTCCCTTTTGTTTCCTTATCAAGAAAAAGAATTTAGTGCATAGGATCAGTGTGGATGAGAATAAGTAGATTAATCTCTAAATAGCTTCTCTCTGTTGATATTATTGGGGGGAGGAGTTGATTCTAGTTAGTACCCATGTTCTCCTTCAGAAAAACACTGGCTTCTCACCAAGTCTAAATGAAATGGCCATTTTGAAGGCATAGATAAATGAAAATTTAATTCCTTTGCCATATAAAAAACTCAGAATTCTAGTCTTGTTTCCAGCCTTAAGTCTTTTTAAGAGAAAGCTCTGCCCTATTAGTGATCTTTGCATGGCTCATGCCTCCTAACATATAGTGGATACTTAGGTATTTGTTAAGTAAATGAGCAAAAGGGCTTCTTTTAGAAAAGATGATAATAGAACTAGGTCAGCAGCACTGCTAATTTTCCAAGGCCTTTTCTGTTTCAGCTTGGGAAAATTTGATATTTACAGATCTGTGGTCTTTTCAAGCGGGCTTCTTTTCCCTATCATCTTTTTTCAAACAGGTCATGTTGGCTCTGGAAACATCTTGCATAAGATTCCCTTTCCTTTTTCTCATAGAGTAGAACTGCTATTTCTCCAAAAGAAAAAATTCTTTGAACTGATGTGTACTTGATTAGTGAAAGTATGCTTTAATTATATTTTAAGTTCTTATTTACATGATAAAAATATAATCAATTAAAATTTTTATTTTTTTTCTGAACTTTTTTTTTTTATTTCAGAAAAATAAGGCAGTTCTCTTTCAGAGTTAATGTTATTGGCTGGTGGCATCAGTGATGAATCAGACTTCACCATTACACTGAGCACCTGTATCATTCATTCTCCAGAGCTCAAAGCTTTTTTTGTTTTTTTTTAAGAGTTCTTTAGTCTTTTGTTAAATAGTTACTACCATTCTGGTTTTATGCATTTATCAAGTGTTTATATGCCATTTACTAAGAAGGAAAAAAGAGGAACCATGTTACCTTGTGTAAGAGTTATAGACAGCATTACTGTGGAAAGTGGTCTCTGTCATATTCTTCACAGTATGGACTTCTCTTTATGCAAAAGAAATTGGGGTTCTTCTCTTCCTTGCATTGTTAATTTGAAATTGTAGTATGTGAACTGATGTCATCTGGCTTTCCTGCCAGATTTTAGACCAAAAGCTCTCTTGATAATTGGGGAGTGGCTCGACACTAGTGATTCCTAACATCTCTTCTATATAAACCCACAAGAAGAAACCAAAAATTGGGTAGCTCTGTCTTGAACATGATGAAATGAAAAACAAAATGAGGAAATACATGCTAGAAGACCTAAGCCAAGCTTAAAGGAGAATGTAATATTCAAGGAACTCCAGGTTTTGAGTCAAACCAACATTTTACTGTTTAATAGCTTCACAGTCAAAGGAAATCCTTACCTCAGAGAAAACTGAGCTCAAGTAAATGGGAATAATAATCCCACCCCATAGGATGTTGAGGAAAATGCAAGTCAGATTAAGATTAAGCCCCTGACTACCTCCTGTACCCTGTTTATCTTAGCTTTTGGGTTCTGTTTTAAAAGCAGTGACATTTAAAGTACAGGGGTATATTAAAAGTCTAGGAATGAGATTTTTAAAATCCAAGATGCTTTAAAAACTATTTTTCTGGGGCAGAGGGTCCATATTAACCAGCAAATTTTTTTAAGTTTCATGAACATTTCTGAGTGGCTGGTATAAGGCAAAGAATGGCTTCCTTTACTTTTTGGAGGTGAGCCATTGAAAACCATGATCTAACAATTGGCGATAGTAATTGAGTAAATAGTGATAATGATTCAATTAACTTGAGTAATAGTAATAGTGATTCAAATAGTGATCCACTTTATTATGCTTTTCTACATTGACCAAGGCAGTTTTACAGTGTGGTTGCTGGGCAGTGCTTTATATTTCTAGCTTACAAAACTGCCATTAAACAGGAGCAAGCTAGGAAATTAGGCAGCTTTTGGGTCCTTACTCTAAATGTATTAATGTGCCTTGGGCTTTAAAATCTGCTAAAGAGAATTGGAAGCTGGCAATCACAGCTCTTCATTGGAATAGGGCTTCTCAAAAGAATTCTGCAATGTTATACCCATCATCACTACTTGTGATGTTTACATGTTTTTGTCAAATAGGGCTTTTGGTATGTTTAAAAGTATATGACAGTAGATACCTAGAGTCCCAGAAAGGAATACATTGATTCAGTATTTTTTGAAGAGTTTTCACACAAGTTTTGCCCCAATGAGGTATTTTTTGCAGTTGGGAAATCTTAGGTGTATGAAGTGGAAATGAAAGAAAATGAAGGAGTGATAATGGAAAGGCTGGTGTTCTCTATTTGGCAGAAAGGGGAAGAATAATCAACACTTTTATCCAAGTGGTTACCTGTCCCTCGTTCAGTATAGCAATAGTTAATAATAATAATAATAATAAAAATTAAAAGTCTCTCCTACTTGTTCTAGTGAGAGGTGCAGATGACCTGGAGGTGTTCTGTGATTAAATGAGCTGTGAAGATAGTTAAAGTGAACTAAGAGGATATGGTGAAAATAGTTGAAATTAGAATCTGAAAAACCTGAAATCTGAAAGTATAGTTAACCCTTCAACAGTGAGTTAATTAGGGGTGCCAAACCGCTGGGCAGTCAAATATACTAACACATTTCATATGTTCCATGTATTATATACTGTATTCTTACAGTGAAGTAAGATAGAGAAAAAATGTTTTTCTAAGTGTTGCATATCCAAAAATTTTTCTAGTATATTTGTTAAAAATAAAAATCCACATTTAAGTGGACCTGCACAGAACATGCATATTTATGAAGTAATGATCCAACTCTTAACGTATCCAAGAAAGAGGAAATTATATTCAGCCCTAGTAGAGGCATCTGAATTAGAAAGGGGGAAGATAAGCTACCTTAGAGTAGTTAATAGTTTGCCAAGATTAATTTTGCTGCTCATTTTTTCTTTTAAGAGCACCCAACTTTATCAGTGAAGAGATCCTACTGGTAATAGTGGTGTAATAGAAGTATTCTAGTTAAGTTGGTTAATTGAAAAGTAGTTCAAGTATATTCATATTGTTTTAAACATTTTATTTTAAAGTAAATGTGTATGTATGTTTGCCTGTATTTAATGTGAGACTTAGACTTTATCTTTAAATATTTATAGACTCACAATTTGGAAATTGCTAACCACTCCTATAAATACATTCTTCATATGAGAAATGCATTGCAGAGTGAGGACTTAGGTGCTTGGTAATCAGTTTAGAATTTTTACAGAAATGTACAGGTTTTTAAAAAAAAATTTAGTGGTTTGTCCAACCCACAAGTGAATTTTTTGTGTGTGTATGCCACTCTCCTTTAAAAACTAGTTCCAAAAGCATTCAACTTAACTTTTCATAGTAACACATATTTTCATAGTTGCATTTTATAACATTTAAGTGACATAATTTAAGTTATTATAGCCACTTTAATGGCATAGTTTTGGAAACAAATGTCAGGCTCATTTATTTAAGGATGTAACTGCAGATAGAAGATGAAGGGTATTCCAGAGAGTAGCCAACAACCAACTTTCTTTAAGCATTTAGCCCAGGTCATGGGCATCATGATCATTTACCTCGGAATGAAGAACCTAGTGTAAGGCAGGCCATCAACTAAGTGGAATTTGGTTAATCAGCAAATGAAAGTTCCTTAAAAGTGTTGTTGCATTCTAGATCATTCTATCAGGACATTAGGTTGGGGTGGGGCATTGTTCATTTTGAAAAAAGCCTTTTTCAATAATTTTGCAAGTTCTGTGCTGCATATAGTTCTAACTCTTTAATTTTGGTAAACTGCTGCTTTTCTTTCTGTCCTCTGCTCAATTTGCCCAAAATCTCTACACAAAGCCTTTGGTTCTAGTGGTTTTCTCACTGTCCCTGATGAAAACCATTGCTAATTCCTGTCTTTATGGCCTGAGGGTTTCTGCTTAAGTTTTCAACAACTTGAGAGTATTGGCTTTATTCTCCTTGAAAACAGACTGTTGAAGTTATTTAACCTGTAAAGTGCATTGAAGGAATATGATAATGCTTAGTATTTTTTAGGTGGCACAAATTTGAACTTGGCTTGGGAAGAGTGGTGTGCTTACCCATCATATCTCAGAAGTTCCCATTGTATTAGGAACTTTGCTGAGCAGCAGGTCATTCTTTGTTCTCTCATGAGTAATTCCATGCAATTATAAAAATTTTTTTGTGAAAGTTCCTATGCAGTAGCAGTTGTCACTTGTCATTGGTTTAACTTAGCATTTTCTGTCCAGATACAATGTGACATTATATTATTACTATGTGGTATAGAATAGTCATATCTTGGCAGGTTTCACTAATTTTTTTCTGTTGACCTTTTTGGACCCACAGGGTGGGTCTTGGGAGACAAAACGTGGATAATGTAGCTGAGTTGTTACCAGTATGATCCTGTTGTATAGCATGTGCACATTTGTTTACATTGGAATAGCTTTCAAAAAGATTTCAGCATATAGTCTTTTGTGAGTTTCTTTTGACAGAATTTGCTGTGAGCTTTCTTCCTTCTCCCCAATTGATATGTTTACAGTGGTAAATATTAGCCACTTGTAGGTTGGCAGGGTGAAAATGCAAGGTCAGGCAGCTAGATGTTAGTCTATAGAGTTAAGGAGACCAGAATAGGATGTCCAGTTCATTGACCTGTATGCATGCATATTCATTATTTTAAAATCTAGGGAGTATCCTGTAGTATTTATTGCAAGGAGTGCCCAATTTTTGTTGTATTTGAATTTCATTTAATTATTTAACGAGTTGTACAGCATTAAGGAGTTAGAAACATTTCCCGGTGGAGGTTAATTTGCATCTTGAAAACAAATTTTCTGACCTAGTTTTTTTTAATTAGCAATATTAGTAAGGAACCCAACCCAATGGTGAGTTGAATGCTTCTAAGTGATTGGTTACAAAATGCTTTTCTGAGAAAGACCTCTTGTTGATCCAAGACTAATAAACTGTCAGCTCTTTTTCCTCTTAAAACGTGTAATATAAGCACCATTGCCCAGAGTTTAGAAGGACATAAACTTGGACCACATTCAACCAGGACCCAGGGACATGTAATAAAAATTGTGCCCAAAACAATTACTTGCCAATTTTGTGGAATCAACAGTTGAGGACAGTGTTACATAATAGCCAGACTGTAGTACTTAGAACAAGCAAGTTCTTAATTCAGTAATTTGATGAGTATTTTACTATTAGGCTCTGAAACATGACAACCCAAAGTGATCATGCTCTTTGTTATCTTAAGGAGCTACATTTTGAAAATGAGGCAAAAACATCAAATCTCCTGGGATTATTTTGCTAGTGTAAGGATCCAGAGGCTCACGATTATTTTGAATCTGATTTAATTCAGTTTCCAGTCCCACTCATTGTTAGCCCTTTCACCCAGTTTTTCAAAAAACATACAGAACATTTGAGAACTTTCCAGACTATCAGCATGGTTTTGTGCAAATATTTTTGTTTCATTTTGGGCAAAAATCAGAGGAACTGTTCTAGCTTTAAACAGGAAAACAGGAATTATAAATGACATTTTAGGCTGGCTTTAACATTTCTTAAATATGGAGGACAACAATATCTTGGCTTTCTCAAATTCCTTGCTGACTTCTCTTTTTTTCCCTTGTTCCCGCCAGAAACCCCACTCCTTGCTGACTTTTAAAAAGCGAAATAGCATAGATTTGCCACCTATGCTTGGGAAGTGGCATTTCTTCAATGGTTGGTCAGATTTCTGTTTCTATCCTTAAAGTTAAGCAGCTCTGTCTCTCATATTCATAGAACACTGACAATTCTGCTCTCTTAGGCCAACTTTGCACAGAAAGGTGAGTTTAAAGTTGGAATGTCTGCAAATACCTACTAAATTATTAGTTCTTGACAACTACTTGATCATTAGCATTTTTAGTGGAGCATTTCTGAGTTTGGAGACAACTGATGTGATTGCAATTGAAAGAAAGGAAGCCGTTCCAGCCACAAGGGGGAGTAAGAGACTAATTTCCAAACTGATGGGCCTTTTTTTGCAAGAAAAATAGCTTGTTGGTTTTATTTGTTTTATTTTTTAATTTTAAAGATCTAGGAATGATAAAAGACTAGTGGCTATATAGAATAAAGGGAAAATTCTCTCTGCATAAAGGAATTGTGCAAGACTAGAAATTTGAAGTTCTACATGTCTACAAAATTGGAATTAAGTTTCTTACTGAGGATATTATTAAAAATGACATTTGTGGGGCATTTTGACTTTTTAATTGAATAAATTGGAAGTAAATAAATTGAATGAATGTTTAACTTTATAGAACAATTGAATTTTCGGCTTGAAGGATCATCTAGCCTGTCTTTCATTTTCAGACACCCTGAAGCTCAGAGGCTCATTGACTTAACATTAATACTCTTTTATGGTAGTATCACCTTGGTTGTAGACTGAAACTTGATGTTTGCTCCAAGATGTATGGATTTTAGGAGGAATGGAGAAATGACAGAACACCAAGAAGAATTACCACTTGGTTTAATATAACTTAAAATGATGGTTTTGGTTTTAAACTGTTTTAGGGTTCTATATTTAAGTGAAGAATAATGAGAATCACACTTGAGGGTCCTTGTGCCTCAAATTTCTTGCCACTTTTCCCCTTTTAACCACTGGCATTTTTCATGTATGATATGTATGAAAGCAGAGTATTTTCTCTCCATTTGTTGTGTTCATGGAAAAGGGCCATGATAATACAGTGTAAAATAGAGTGGGTGTGTAGGCTTGGTCCTTCCCACTCAATTATTTGGGGGATCAAGTCAAAGAAGACTGTTAACCTCAGCTATATTTTCAGAGGCTATATACTAATGATATTTTGTGTACATTTATCTTTATGCAAATTAAATTTAACACTGTGACCAATTGATGAAATACTTTCTAAGACAAAGTAGGAACTTCCTCTTTATCCTTCATATTTTTCTTAACAAATGCATCACTTCCTTCTGTGTAATTTTTGTCCAAAATGCAAGTTTTACCAGCCCAGTAAGGAAATTTGAAAATAAGTGAGCACAAAAGGGTATGAAGTTGGAGAGCAAACTTAACTGGTTAATACCATCTTCCAGAAGTGATATTAAAAGAGATTTTTCTTTAAAACTTACTTTTATAAAATAATTGTAATATTAAATAACCAAAAGGGAAGACAGCCTTTTCTACATGGTAAATGGTCATCCTAGTCAGTTATATATTTATTTTTTAAGTTGTCATTTTGAATTTAGGAAAAAATATTTGGGAAAATAGTATGAAGAATTTTTCATATATCCTTACCTGATTCCTCAGATGATGAAAATGTTACATAAATTCAATATAATTATCAAAATCCACACAATATTAAAATAATTATAAGCTATTATATGACTTTATAGAACTTACTTACAAATTATGTATTATAATCTCCTTTAATCTGGACCACTTTTTCAGTCTTTGTCCTTTATGATTTTGTCACTTTCTTTGAACAACTGGCCATTTATTTTGAATAATGTCCCTTGATTTAGATTTGTCTAGTGATTCCTCATGATTCCTTTAATTCAGATTGTGCGTTTGTGGGAAGAATTCCTGGAAGTGGTACTGTGCCTTTGGTGCATCATAATGGGAGACACATGGATGTTGTCTTGTTGTCTTGTTAACTTGTCCTATTTATAGATAGGACATTATATTTTTTTAATTTAAACAGCACTGAAGACTTCTAAAAACACCCTATGGCACAAAAGTATTGATAGGATTTTTTTTTAGATAGATGCCACATAATTATGATTACTGTCAGAGATTATGAACTCAGTGTATTTTGCCGAAGTGCTTTCTAAATGGGTTATGTTACTTTGTAGTGAATGGATTACTCTTTGAAAAGGGAGATAGTCCAGCTCTGTAACTTGTAATTTTCCTTTCAAGTATATTTTTCCTTAGTTGGCTTCACTTACTCTAATTGGCAGGGCCAAATTACAGCACATAGCCCAATGATTTGAGTGCATAGAGGCGCATAGCCATTATTTAGGCTGAAATAAATATATAATGAGTAGTTGTTAATTTTTTAAAGATGAGTCTAAGGATCCTTAGTCTAAAAATTCTAATTCCTATTTGAGAAAGGGAAAAAAAGTGACTTTGAACTTAAAATCTGAGGAAGGTAGTGGTGGGGTGTGAAGTGTTCAGTGTAGTAGAGAAGCTTTCCTGGGATAAAATTGGAAGGGGGGTTTTGAACTTAATGCTATAATGAAGCACAAGAAGACAGAATGAGGGAGCGGTTCATGAGTTTGTATTTGAAACTTCATCACTTCTCTTGGTGGCAGAGTTAGTACCAAAATCCTCCTGGCTTCCAAACATGTATACTTTTCCTTGTCTCAAACATCGTCCCACCCTATCTGGTGATTTTTTTTTAAATTGTCTTTCTTAGCCTCATTCAGGGTCATTAAATTGAAACCTCCATGAACTGTCTAAGGGTCCTAGAAGCATATGAGGATATGCTTAGCCATACTCCAAACACTTGCTGGTTTTAAACAGTTTCTTGGGTCTTCAGAGAAGCAGATCTGGCGTTGGTTGGTTTTGTTTTGTTTTTTTCTCTTTGAGCAAAATAATTCATCATCATTACAGTATTGACCTCAGTAATTTCTATCATGTTTTGTCAAAACTAAACCAGAACTTTGGTAAGACAGTGAACTCTTGATAGTCTTCAGGATGCTGAGCTAAAATTTCCTCGTGTCTCAAGATTATTCTAAGTTGCCTCTTTTATTTTAAATGAAGCTGTTCAAATTATTTGTATATTATAATTCAGCCTGGGGATTTAATATTTAAAAAGGGCTTAATATATACAAAATGTGTTAGAGGAGCCAATAAGTAGGTTAAGAATGCATATGCTTGTGAAAAGGAGCAAAGTCATAGTTAAATTTTATTTTAAATTATACTTACTCTGGATAATTTAGATGTTATAGAGCATAGGATATTAAGTAAAAAAAAAATTTTTGACATCATTCCACCTCCACAGAGGTGATCTCTATTAATTCTTTTTGTATTCTTCTGGGAATTTGTCATGACTATGCAAACAATCCTATCTTTAAGCAAACAGTTTTATCTTTGAAGAAGACACACAAGTAGGATCATATACAAACTATTCTGTAAGTTGTACCTGCATACTTGGATGTATATCTTACACTTCATGACATACTGGCATATACCGCATTCTTTTAAATGTCTGTATCATGCTGCGTGAGTATGACATAATTTATTTCGCTAGTCCATTCTTGACAAAGATCAGTTTATTTCCTTTTGTTTTTCCTTCAAATAAAAGCTCTTAACCAGACATTAAAGGTCCAGGAAAGGTAGGCTAAACTGAATAGTTTGGAGAATTAGATTTTAAAAATAATATAGGATTAGAGCTAGTGGATGGTAGTTAGCACAGATTTAAGTCAACTTTAAATCAAAGTTCTTTAAAGTGATCTGTGGACCCCTAGCAGTCAGTCCTTTTAGGTTCATGAGGTCATAACTATTTTCATGACAATGCTGTCAGGATTAGTTAGCTATTTTTACTCTGTGGACATCAGCATTGATATGAAAGCAGTGGGGGCTAAAACTGCTGGTTCCTTAACATTAACAAAGGCAGTTAACACCATACAGTACTAATAGTTAAATTCTCATTATGCACTCAGTTAAAAAAAAAAGACTGACTTTACTTAATGTTCTTGAAGCTATAAAATTTAATAGCCCTTATGTAGATATCTTTTTAATATTTTGTGAAGCAAAATGGTAAGTATAGGAGTTATTTCTAGGAGAAGTTTTTGTGATTATTTGAGTTTTGAGCCCAACTAGTTTTTTGGGTTTTTTTTATATTTACACACCCCTCCCCCAGTGGAACACTCTTCAAAGAATGACAGACAATGGTTATTGTTATGGTTATGGTTACTTTAAGGAAAAACATATTTGTGGTGATTGCTAAGATAGAAGCTTTGAAGCAAAAGTGAGAATTTTGGGAAACTTAGGTCAGCCTCTGTGATCTTGACAGCTTTCCATAAGTTTTTTTATGCATATGAAACAGTCTTAAGACCAAAGAATTCTAAGCCATAAATGTAGAGCATTCATTGTTACTACTTAGGTTTTTTTTCTGGAAAGTGTCCCAGTTTAGAGAGAAATAGTAAGTACCGTGGTTGGGAGGAGTTAGTTAGCATTTTTTAAACATAAAGAAGTCAGTTCACATAGAGGGGAGTCCAGAAATAAGGTGGGTTTCTGGAAGGGGGGTGGTGGGTTGGTTGGTTAAGGTGTCCTTTTAAAGTTACTATCTACAGTGCAAATACCTTCTGTGTTAATTTCCTTAATTAGTTTAGACAGTCCTTGAAGGAGAAAATAGTTGGCATGAGAATATGGTTCAGATTAGACTATTTGACCCTCCCAAGGATAATACTTGTTCTGCTCTAAATGCATTCTGTACAATAACTCATTTATTCCTCACAACAACGTGTATATTTTATCTCCTACTAATATTCCCCCTTTACAAATGACAAACCTGAGGTCCGGGGAGATTTCAGAACTTTGTCAGGATGATGGCAACGAGTAAGCAGTGAACTGGGTTTTGAATTTAAGTAGTAGGCAGTCTGTCTCCTTAGTTTGTACCCTTTACAAGTCTGCTGTTTAAAGAGTAAGTACTAAAGGAAAGTACTTCTTTATCTTTGGTCCTTTGATAGACTTAATCCTGTATTTTTAAATGAAAACTTTTTGCACATTTATTTTACTATCCTTTTGAGTTTCACAAATTTTAGATTAGTGAAACCAAAGTAAAGTGCTAAAATTGGAGTACACGAGTGCCAAAGCAGATTTTTAGATGCCATATCTTATGTTTACATCTAACTGAGTGGGGTGCCTACTCTGTCAGAGGCTGTGATTTGTGCTTTCTTTGTTTATACTCTGAGCAGCCTTTTGGAGTAGATTTTCATTTTAATCATTTCATAGACGAGAAAATTAAGGCTTTGAGAGATTAAACTTGCCTGGGATTTTGAAATTAATGATGCAAGTACGATTCAAAGTCATCCTGGTTTTGGAGTTTATACTATTTCTATTAACACCAAACTGTTGCTCCAAGAAGTGCTTGGAAGCCCAAAGATATGGTCTTGCTGCCAGTTCATGCAGCAGTTTTGATGTTTTAGGTCATTTCTAATCTAATTGTAGCCTAAAGGTTTGATGTGTACTCAATTTCAGGCTAAAATCCTACTAAAGAACCAATGAGAGGTCTATAACTAGAATATATAGACATGGATTTTCAGTTTATAACCCTTTCATTAGAAATATTTTATCAGTCAGGATTGAGTATCTATTTAAATTCCTTTTAGTTGGGGGCAGGTTGAGCCTACCCTAGGAAGGGCAGTCCAGGACCAGATGACCTGTCCGTTTTGTGGTTCCATAATTTTAATACACTCCAAAGCCAAAGCGTTGATGTTGAATAGACCATCCTTGGATCAGGCATGTGTTAGAAATTATTGTTAATATATTCTGCCCTGAATAAATTGACTGACTGAGGGGGGGAATCATTATTTGACCCTATATATCTTGTTTTCATAACTTGAGACATTAGTTGTTGTACCATGATGCTGTAGAGAGGTAAAAAAATCTTTGATTTCTAAGACCTTAAGCTCTGCGTAATTTACCCACTGATAAAAGTTCAGTGCCCTTTTTTTGGAACCACATCATGTACTTAGTTCTGGATTATGAGCCATTTACAGAGATACTGGACATGTGCTTCTAGTGGCATCATTATTTCAGTATCCCTGTAGAAAGTTGGAATATACATCTCCTCTAATTCAGCAAGTCTTAGGTATTTTTGAGAATGTTGGCCTTGATATCTTCAAAAGATAGTGGCTGTCATCAAAAACAGTTTTTTTAAATGCTTGAGGAAATAACTGAATTTCTAAGTCAAATTCTATTTTAGCAAGATCCATATGTATTAATACTGTAGCCTCAGTGCTTGAGTGTAAGCTGTGCTTAAATTTTGTGTTTGGCTGAAAATCCTTTTCACTTGTAAATTACATTTGGATTAGAAAGTTAATGTCCTATGTCATGAAGAATTTTATAGGTGGAAGGTACCTCAGTAGTAAGCCCACTCTATTTTTGTTGTGATGCCTATTTCCCTTACATAATGATGTCTTCCCTTTTAAATTCAGATTCTTAACAATGTCCCAAAGTCATCAGTCACTTTGATTGTACTGCTGTAGATGAATGAAGTACAGGAGGTTGCACTGTATATTTAGCAGGATGTTCTCTAAAGGTTTTGTATGTTATGAAAATAGCTGTTAGTCCTTTCTCCCTTTCTGTTTTCTAATTTGCTTGCCTCCAGTTTTTTCTTTGTTATTGCTGCTGCTTTTTTTCTCTCTTTGTTCTCATTCTTTCTGATATGGTCTTCCTTCTATATTTGCCACCTTCCAGATGTCTGGCTTCCAGATCTGGAAAATTGAGCTTTTATTTCTCTGGTAGGTTTGACAAATTAACATAATTAATCACATCTTTAGTGTTACAGTTAATTTAATTAAGTGAGCTCTGTATCTTCCACCTTTTGAAGTTGAATGAGACTACATGTGATCTATGAATCTCCTCTGCAAAAATATCTAAGTTTCCCTTTCATTTCTCCTTAAAATCTTTGTAAGAAGAGTGGAACTCACTTTGAGTAGGTGGCCTAGCCCAAATTCGGACTACTCATGAAAGTTTTCTTATTGAGCAGAAATCTGCCTCTTGTTAAATTTAACTAGTCTTGTTTTCTGGAGCCATTCAATGTCATGCTCTTTGAATCATCATGACAGTTTCATCTAGTTTCCTCACCCTGTTCTTGTTTTCCTGTGTACTCCGTTTGTCAATGTCTGTCTTTTTTAAAGAAACAGTATATTCTTGATTTGGTCTTCTTAGTGTAGTGTAAACCTCTGAACCATGTTCCTTGACTTTGATTCCTAATTATGTTAATATCTTGGAATCACATCTTTTTTATTTAGTGGACATATCACCCTCTTGAGGCAGAGGAAATGTAGCATGACATTAGTAGTGCAGGTTATATTACCTGGAGTTGTAACTTCACAAGTTAGCTATAGTTTTGAGCATATTACATTGCTTGGTCCCATTGTCTTCTGTATGATGGGGATAGCTGTAGTTTGTATCTCATGGATAGGGTTGTGGAAGGTTCAGATAATCCATATAAAGTGCTTAACTTAAATGTCAAAAATGGCATGTTTATTTTTGAAATAATTTTTCCCAGTTGTCTGTTGCTGTACAACAAACCAGTCAAAACTCAAGTGACTCAAAACAATCATTTGTTCCATTTTTCTATTCTATTTAATTTATTCCATTCTTTATTATATAGCTTGTCTGGACTCTCCTCGGCATTACTCCACATGGTATTGGCTGGGGTCACTCATTGTGTTCTGGCAGGGCTGAAATGCCCAAATTGAACATGTCTTATTACTGGGTCTGGCTGGCTTTTCTCTCCAGCAGGGTAGTTTGGCCTTTTACGTTCTGACTCGGGCTCCAAGGGAGCAAAAGGGGAAGCTGCCATTTCTCTTAAGGGTTAGTCGAACAGCAGTTAGTTGCACTGCATTCTGTTAGTCAAAGCAAGTCAACAAAGTTAACTAGGACTCCCCTTCTTGACAGGAGGAGGGATAGCAGGGGAATAGGTAGAGGCCATCTTTGGAGATAGTCATAGTTAACTTTTTGAAGCAGTGTTAGCTCCTTTAAGTTTACTGTTTAATCCAGTCTTTCTTGCTTTTTGTTTTTTAAATCTTAGTGGTTCTTAGCTTTATGTCATTGAAAGATTTGGTAGACAAATGAATGCCATTTATCCTATTCTTGGCTACATTTAATAGTTTTATTGAAATGTGATTGGACACACAAAAAATGCACATATTTAATGTACACAATTTGGTGAGTTGATTTTCTCAACTTAGAGTGAACATTTCATCAAAAGCATCTTGCCACTGTTGATACTTGGACCTTTTGGTTTATCATTAGGCCAATAAGCAGCCTGAGTACTGTTTACTTCCCTTCCTGTTTTACTTACAGGCTTTGGTCAATAGCTTTAAAGTTGTTTTTGTTTATGTTGTTTTAATCAGATGTTACAACTAATTCAGTGTTCATCTTGGAGGAAGAGGTACTTAACTGCTATTTTGAAAATTCTCAGTATGAGTTAAACCAGTGTAAAATGTGTTTTAAGGATACAGAAGTTACTACTCATAAAAGATATGAATCCTCATAACATTTATTGACATCTTGACTAAGTAATTTCTACAGGTTTTCTGATGTACACTTTTAAAGTTTTATATCTTAAATGATTCCCCCTTTACTACATGTTTGTGGTCTTCCATCTTTACATATATAGAGTAGGTTAGACAGTCACTGAGAAGTGAAGGGTGGGTATGACTAGGCAGTGTTATTCTTAATTTCATTGTCTTCCTTGCTAGACCACTTATCCACAAATTTAGAGATTGTCTTGCTCACCATTATAGTCTCGGTGCTTAGCCACAGTGGCATTTATTTGGAGAATGAGTGAATGTAAAAGAGTATGCTGTAACACTAAAATGTGAAATAGGATTGCCTTGGTAGAAAATTGACCTTGTGGCTGGGTTTAGCTATTGTCACTTATTTTATTTGAAAACATTCTTAGTATAATCTTAAATATATGTAAATGAGCCAGAGAGCAGCTCACAGTTTAACTGCATTTGGAACCTTCTTTATATATTTTCTCCCACTATTCTAATTTGAAGTTATTTGTGTATTGTGTTTCATCACATTATACTTTTTCTTTAGACTTCATAGTCTAACCTTTAGCCAGTCAAAAATAAAACTTACCTTAAAATTGTGGAGTGCCACGGTTTAAACCTAGACTGACTCCAGAGTCACTAGTCATTACCATTTCCCAATGAATTTTGTATTAAGATATAAAACTTGAAAAGGCCCAGTCATTTGTTTAAGTGAAAAAAAAATCCACTTACTGTTATTAAGTGGACCTATCTTCTGTTTGAGGCAAATCCCTAGAGAGCAGCTGTAGTGTTCAAAGATTGTCCATGCCCCCAAGGAGCCTGATGTTCAAAGGACAAAGTAGTTTTGTAGCTTAGAGATCTTTGAATATGAAGGTACACGTATGGTGTAATAAAGATCTTGTTACCCTAACCAAACTGCTCTTCTCTGATTTCAGGGGAGTAATTTAAAATACCGTTTCATAATCAAAGGAAACATCAACTCACTTTTAACTCCCTTCTCTAATGCAGTGCAGCTTGGCCCTCCTGCCAACTTGGTGGCTACCCACTTCATCTGGATATCTGTAGCTTCAGTTGTAGAAGAAGGGGGAGAGGCTGGGTTAAAGTTTTCACCTACCCACCATTGGAACATAATAATGGGGTAAACATACAAAGTTATTATTTAAATGCATTTTTCAAACTATTTTGCATATAAGAAGGTACTGTATAAACTGAGGTGACTGCTGTGTGACTGCCTGGAGAATAGGAACCAGTCATTTAGGTACCTTTTGCCTTGTAAAATTGATTTGGGACTAAGCCTGGTTGAAATTGACTTCCACCTTGAATTCCTAGGGTGTATTTAGTAGGAAATGGGGGCGGAGGTGAGAGTGGTTTTGTTTTTTTATTTGCCTAATGATACTACTGGAATTACCCTCTCTTAACAAAAAGATCACTAGTTTATTGTGCCTTCTCCACCTGATAAAATAATCTTTTATTTGCTTTAAATCAGTACTAGACTAAAACTATTAACAGGATTTAAATTAGTTTAGATATTACAGTTTTAAACAATTATAAAGGATGAAGTTTTATCTGTTGGGTTGATGTGTGAACATGTGTTTTATTAGCTAAAAATCACTTTAATGGGATTAGGGTTTGCTCTTCAGATCTGTAGTTCTCATAATCCTACCACTGTCTTAATTTAGTTAGGAAAAATAAAGTCTGCTTTGAACAGCTTGTTACCTGTTGTGAGGTACTACTTGAATTGCGTTTTTATAAATGAAGTAGTGTTGTTCTGTTTCCTCTGTCATGAACTCTAGGGTCAGTTACATTTTTGGGTTTCTGCTTAAGTCATTTTTCTCCAGAAACCCAAAAGGTTCTTCTCTTACATTATTTCCATTAAAATGTCATGACTACCTTGAAAATGGAAAATGTTATGCACTATCATGCTTTTACCTTCATTAAAATGTAGTCTTTATTAGAATGTAAGTAAGACTATGGTGGGTGGAGGGAGGCAAAATTTAAGTGTATCATTCTCTTTTTACACTAACTTCAGATTTTAAGTATTGCTGTCCAAAGCATTTGCTTTTAAACCACAAATTCATGAGCCTATTGCATTCATCAGTTGTATTTTTGGCAGTGACTGGGTATTAAAATTTTATAATTTAGGCTATAATATGGTCTTAAGAAACACAGGTTCTTTCAGTTTTGTAAATATTTTATTATTATTATAACACTTTATTTTCTTCCCAAGTCTCTCTTGGAAAAGTTTTTGATCCCCAATGCTTCACAAGCAGAAAGCAAAGTCTTCTATTTGAAAATGAAAGGAGACTACTACCGTTACTTGGCTGAGGTTGCTGCTGGTGATGACAAGAAAGGTATGCTGTGTTTTTCGATTTGTTTGTTGAAGTTACTTAAAATAACTGTGAAAGTCTCTCTATAAAATAACAGTATGGAAGTCATCTCTTTCTGAATTGTAGGGTTTTTTTGTTTTTAATTGCTTAGAGTTCTAAATGAAGAGCAGTGGTATATACTTCCTTCTCCTTCTTTTCAGTCCTGAGAACATGTATTTCCTGCCTACTACTGGTGTCCTGAAATATGTGCTTGCAAAAAAGCTGATTTGCAGGGATGTTTTCTCACAATTTTAAGAAATAGTGGTACAAACTATTTATTAAATGCAATATTGAAGTGATTACAAAGTTGTTTTTTTGTTCTTGACATTAACCAGTGGCTACTGGTGTGCCAGGAGATACTTTTTTTTTTTAAGATCCTCATTCAAGTAAGGTTGCTATAGCTTATTATTTCAGAGGGTATCATTTGAAATGAAAAGTTTGGTTTGAGACTTAAAGTAAAAGGTTTGTTTGGTTTGAGACATAAAGGGAAAGTACATTCAAACTTTATCAATACATTTTAGTATGTTTTATTATCCAGGGATTGTGGATCAGTCACAACAAGCATACCAAGAAGCTTTTGAAATCAGCAAAAAGGAAATGCAGCCAACACATCCTATCAGATTGGGTCTGGCCCTTAACTTCTCTGTGTTCTATTATGAGATTCTGAACTCCCCGGAGAAAGCCTGCTCTCTTGCAAAGACAGTATGTATTTTTATCTGTTCTGTGGAAATTTAGTAACCCTTATCATATTTAAGCACTGATATGTCCTTTTTTTTTAATCAAAAGGCTTTTGATGAAGCCATTGCTGAACTTGATACATTAAGTGAAGAGTCATACAAAGACAGCACGCTAATAATGCAATTACTGAGAGACAACTTGACAGTAAGTACATAACATCATTAATAGTTAATGTGGTTGAAGAAATTACATTGTTTTACAGAGTACCACAAAGAATTCTTAATGGTCTTTTTTTATTCAGTTGGTACTATCTGCTGTTGAGCCATGAAGAAAACCACCTTACAGAGACTGAAATATTAATCCAAGAACTAAAAATGTACTTTTATTCATATGTACTATTAAAATTTTAGTTTTTAAAATTTGTCATCCAAGATTTCGGACTTGTAGTCACATAGGGCATTTTATTATTCATTACAATCTGTGATACCTTCCCCCACCCCCCATGTTAGTCACAGAGAAGTTTAATTTTTAAAAATATCAGAAGTTACACAGAAGTTCTCTTTGTTTTTAAATTCCATTAAAACTGTTTTCATGATCATAAAGTTGCCTCCATGTTTATATAGCTATGGTAAGGTGTCAATAACTTGAGTTAACAAAAGTTTTCAGATAATCTTCAGAATGCAAATAACTTCAGTATGGAAGGTCAGAATTGTCATTCTTGGTATACTCCAGACTAAAAGAACCACAATGCCATTATCACACTGATAAAATTGACTGTAATGCCTTTAAAATGTTGAATATCTAAATAGTGTACAAATTCTAGTTGTCTTTTTGTGTTACATATATTTTAAAACAGTTTATTTTAATTGGAATTCAAATTAAGTCTACACATTGTAGTTGGTTGATATGTCTGTTTGGCCTCAGGTTTCCCCATTGTTCTCTCCTTCAGATAAATAGTAAATTTGAAATTTTGAGGCTTAGGTGAAAAAATTACCAAATATCTGCTGTGTGCCAGGTAAAGAGCTAGGAATAAAGATTATAATCTTAGTGGTACTAGGTATTTGTTCATTTGTTTTTTGTTTTTTTAGCTTTAGGGCCATTTCTCTTTGTGGACTCTGTTATTTTATACATTTCACTTCTAGCTGTTCTAGACTACTGCCGGTTTTCCGAACCAGTTTTGTATATTCTCGTGTTAAATAGTCTCAGCAAAGAGTTTTTGACTAGTATTTTGTGTACTTAGCTTTATTATTATTAAATCTTAAAATTATTTTAGAAAGTATAATTGGGGGCTACCTACAAAATTGTGAGATTTTAATTTTAGTCACTAGAGTAAGCTATAATTTCTTATAGAGTGAATTCTTTATATCAAATGGAACAAGCACTTTGGTTTGTTATTTAATATTAAGAATTTTTTATTTTTCTGGTTTGAAGTGGTAAGGTAGTTGTCATTCCTAAAAGGTGGAACCTGAAACCTAGTTACTGTGTTGTATTGGCAACACTTTCTAAGAGGGCATGATGTGAAATACATACTTCAGTTGAATTTTGGTACCAGCATAGCATGAAGAGTGCACTGCAACAACTGAGTAAGAAAACCAAGGTTTGGAATTCCAATTCTGTAACTAATACTATGTGTCTTCTCTGAGCCTCAGTAGTGTCATCTGTTATTACAGGTTGAATTGAGCATTTATCTGTCAAGTAGAAATTTTACCAAAACTAGTACTTGAATCTGGATCTGGTTGACCATTTCTAGGAAGAAAAATATATTCTATCACATTTTATCATTTTTATATGGAAAATTCAAGGATCCTTGAAGGTTAGAACTGGAAAGATGTTAGAAGACAATTTCATCTTGTCTTAAAAACCCCCCTGGTTAGGAGCACACAGGCTTCCAGAGGTCATTTAGCTAACTCTGTGTGACAAGTCCTTCCAGGCCAGAGATATATTTGGTTAATAAATTAATGGATGATTTAGGAGATGGAAAAGTATTATTGAGATTTTTTCCTTTCATTTTTCAGTGTATAAGCAATATAAAATTTAACATCATCTTGAATCAGTCCTTTATAATACATCTAAAAATCATCGTGGGGGAAAAAAATCACCGTGGAGTTGTAAGACTTGTGAAAAAAAATGTTAAATATTTGAAGCAGCTGAAATTTTCAAAAATTTTTTAACCTGCTGAGAAACTAACATTAGTGAATTTGTATTTTAGTTAAGATTTGATCATGGCCCTTGAATTTCGTGGAATGTGGGATTCTCTTTGGAGTGGGAGTCTTAAGTATTAACCAAGGCGTAGTAGCGTGAGCTCCTTGAACATGGGCTGAATTAGATGATTCTGGTCTAGCTACACTAATAAACATCTCTTCTCAGGGCAATTCAGGCTCCTCTGTGATTTGTTCTTTCTCCTTACTTTCTGTGAATAACTAAGAGTTTCTTGTATCTGATATTTTTATTTGAAGAAGACTGTACTTTGCTTAAAAAATGACTAGAGAGAAAATAAATTATATTGGGGTATTTTAAATCTTAAAGCTATCTTCATTGCTGCTGCTGTTTAAGGAAAGAATTTCAACAAAAACCATGCTTATGTTTTTCTACTTTGACATACATATTAACACTTTTTTCAAATTGAAAAATGCTGAAAATTTTTTCCTTCTTTTACCAGTTGTGGACATCGGATACCCAAGGAGACGAAGCTGAAGCAGGAGAAGGAGGGGAAAATTAACCAGCCTTCCAACTTTTGTCTGCCTCATTCTAAAATTTACACAGTAGACCATTTGTCATCCATGCTGTCCCACAAATAGTTTTTTGTTTACGATTTATGACAGGTTTATGTTACTTCTATTTGAATTTCTATATTTCCCATGTGGTTTTTATGTTTAATATTAGGGGAGTAGAGCCAGTTAACATTTAGGGAGTTATCTGTTTTCATCTTGAGGTGGCCAATATGGGGATGTGGAATTTTTTATACAAGTTATAAATGTTTGGCATAGTACTTTTGGTACATTGTGGCTTCACAAGGGCCAGTGTTAAAACTGCTTCCATGTCTAAGCAAAGAAAACTGCCTACACATATTGGTTTGTCCCAGTGGGGAATAAAAGGGATACTTGGTTCCAGTCACAGGTGTAGTTACTGTGGGTACTTAAGGTTTGGAGCACTTAGAAGGCTGTAGTAGAAATGGATTATCCCATGGATATTACATGTTGAACCATATATATCTGTGGAATACTCAGTCACAGTGTGCACACCTTTGACTGCAGCTGCAGAAGGGTTCCTTTAGTTGTGACCCAGTTTACTCTGGATAAGGGCAGAAACGGTTCACATTCCATTATTTGTAAAGTTACCTGCTGTTTGCTTTCATTACTTTTTTTTGCTACACTCAGTTTATTTGTATTTAAATGTTTTAGGCAACCTAAGAACAAATGTACAAGTAAAGATGCAGTAAAAATGAATTGCTTGATATCAGTTAATTTAACTTCATGTATATCAAGCACAGCAGCAAAACAAAAAACCCATGTATTTAAACTTTTTTTTAGGTTTTTTTTGGCTTTTGTGACTTTTTTTGATACTTGCCTAACATGCATGTGCTGTATAAAAATAGTTAACAGGGAAATAACTTGATGATGGCTAGCTTTGTTTAATGTCTTATGAAATTTTCATGAACAATCCAAGCATAATTGTTAAGAACGTGTATTAAGTTCATGTAAGTGGAATAAAAGTTTTATGAATGGACTTTTCAACTACTTTATCTACAGCTTTTCATGTAAATTAGTCCTTTGGTTCTGAAAGTTCTCGAAATTGTACATTTTTGGAAATTTATTCCTTATTCCCTCTTGGCAGCTAATGGGCTTTTACCAAGTTTAAATACAAAGTTTATCATAACAAAATACTACTAATATAACTACTACTGTTCCCAACCATGTCCCATACTCCCCCTACGCCTGGAAAAAAAAATGCACTTTTTTTTTTTTAAAGGTGGGGGGATTGATTGGAAAAAAGTAATGTGTTCCATTTAAAATTTTATTTCTAACTTAGGAAGCCACAATGTTCTTGGCCTATCATAACATTGGGTAGCATTAACTGTAAGTTTTGTGCTTCCAAATCACTTTTGTTTTTAAGAATTTCTTGATACTCTTATACTCTGCCTTCAGTTTTGATGTTTGTTCTTCCTGTTGTCAGATGTACAGGATTATCTTTTTTAGCCTTGTGTCTTGTCACCAACCATTCCTATTTGGTGGCCATGTGCTTGGAAAAAAAGGCCGCATGATCATTCTGGCTCCACTCACTGTCTAAGGATACCCTGCTTCCTTTGCTTGCATCCCACAAACTATTCCCCTCATCCTATTTACTGCAGCAAATCTCTCCTTAGTTGATGAGATTGTGTTTATCTCCCTCTAAACCTTAACCTATCTTGAATGGTCTGTCATTGTCTGCCTTCCTCTTCCTCTCTCTAAATAATGATGGGGCTAAGTTACACCCAAAGCTCGTCCTACAGACTATTTCCTCTGTATCTTGCAGAAAACACCAAACAAATACCATTTTAAAAGAGGTGTATTTTTTTTTTTCTTTTAGAATGTAAGCTCCTCAAGAGCAGGGACAATGTTTTCTGTATGTTCTATTGTGCCTAGTACACTGTAAATGCTCAATAAATATTGATGATGGGAGGCAGTGAGTCTTAATGGTAAAGGTGAAAAACTGAAACCCCGAATACTGTTTTGTTGCTTGTTTTATTATGACCTCAGATTAAATTGGGAATTATCAGCCCTTTAGGACAACTGTCCCAAATACTACGTTCAAATAAAAGTGCAATGGAGGCTTTGGGGTCATTCTTTCAAAGGAGAAAAGATCTCTTGTGCATTTGGGACAACATAATAATGCATCTTCACTCACAGCTTGCTTTTTCTATTGATTTCTCTTGACCCCAAGGCCAAGGACATGAAATCAGCTAAGGAAAACTAAGCTACACTGAAGAGATGGGTCTCATTTTAAAAGTTATTTAAAACTATGAAGCTTATATTTGCCTATTCATGTGTATCAGTCATCTGCTTATACTAGCTAAATTCTGAGATAAATTGTGATAATTTCATTAACATTAGCTGTTAATTTGTTTCTACACAGTGCCCAATAGATGAAGGAAGATTCCAACAAGATATTTTGCCTTGGGCTTTGAATAAGTTTTTTGTAAGTCTTTAAAGTCATTTAATTAATTTAATTGTCCCAAATTCAGGCTTCATGTCTGTTTTTGTCAATATAATGTGATAGTTCCAGGGGGAAAAAATTTTTTTGAGAATTTAATGTATTTTTTTTTTTTGAGAATCTAACGTATTTAGTATGTCGTTTTGGAAGTTAATATATGTATATACATACATGGACATACAGAGAGATAAATATGTCTCCTTTAATGTTGACCTTTGAGAGTGAAGCATCAGTGTGACCAGTAAAAAGGATGGACTTTGCTGTGACTTTGGCCTGTGGTCCTTTACATTGGTGTAAAGGTCTTGGGAGTGGCGGAGGGAATAAAAGGACTGAAAGACTGTAAAGTGGTTTAATTCTAGGAGCTCAGTTTTCTTTTTTCTGTCTTCCCCACAAGATAGTCATCAGTCCTTCCATGGCCCAAAGGATGTATTTTAAAGCTAGGTAAGGCCAGTTTGGAATTGACGGTTTTATTTGTGGTTAGACCTCAGTTTGAGAATGCAATCTTGATAAAATAATTTGTGAACTCAATAGATGTTTAAAACGATCTTGCATAGACTCTGGATACAGATCCAGGAATTCTGGAGACTCCAGCAGTGGCAGCATCTAAATGGTTTTATATCCTCTATACTAGAAGGAAAATAGCATTTGGTTTACATGCAAGTACATTTTGTGAGAGCCTACAATGTGTTAGGAACTTTCTAAGTTGTGCAGTGTGCTCATAGTCTTTAAGTATGCCTGTAGGGATCGGTCAAGAAATCTTAGATTGCTTTGTATTTTGTCACCATATGGGAAATTAGTGAATTTTAATTTTATTATCTCTAGTCTTAAGGTGGTGGCTGAAACTGGTCAAATTGGAAAGTGGCTAGACTTGGATCCTTTCTTAATTATCAGTAAAATACTTACTAGTGGACAGCTGTCACAGTCACATTGGTTAATTCTATCTAGTACTCCATTTAAAAGACTATAGAGACCTAAAAACAAGGTAGTGCTAGGCATTTTGTAAGGAACTTCACAGTAGACCTCTAAAGAAGTAGTATGCTTGAATGACAAAATTGTGTTCAAGTAGCCACAGTAGTAGCTCTGCTTTAAAAACCAAAAACTAACCTTAAAAATGTTGCTTGTGTACATCCAAATCTGATCATGCTACTTTGTCTATGACTGTCAACCCCCAACTACTACAGACCTTCAAAGTTCCTGGAATAGCAGAACTATTAATGGTAGACCAACTATTTGGAAGATGTACCTGTCATGTATTAACTTGCCATAATTTTGAAGTATGAACATGCTGGGCTGTACAAGCAACTCTGTCTTGGATGCAGAAATGAGAATGCATATGTTAAGGTAGCTATAGTCAACCCTAGGTAATTAGTGTTTTTCACAGTTGACTGCATTCTATGTAATTTTTGAAAGACCAAACTTAAGCTAATGTTAATCAGATTTGTTGGTATTAATTTGCAATTTCAGACATTAGAAACCCGTGTGTTTAGTAGGGCATTTTTTAATGCTATTGGATGTGGTTTGGCAGCCACAGCTGGAGAGTGTTTAGGGAAGCTCAGAGACCAGTCAAAACTGAATGGGATCCAGGTAGACGTTATATAGCATGTACAAAGGCAGCAAGATTTTGACAGCTTTCATGCATTTGCAACTGTAAAGGGTCCTGTGATTGTAGAAGAAACAGATTATTATGCTTTTTAAATCATGTAGGTCTGTTATTTTTACTTTTAAATAGTTTTGATCACCTGAGGGGAACTTTCTTCAGTACCAGTCTCATGAATTTAGGTTGGAGCCTCAGATGATGTATTTTTAGCAAGACTGCCATGGGCTGAAATGATTAATTGTTTGCTGCTGAAGTTTTAAGGGGGTCACACATAATAAATATTTGGGGGGGGGAAAGGCTGTGTAAGACTACATTTAAAGGCTATCACGAAGAGAAGGATGGTCTGCTGAGAAGAAAGTACATGACCAATACGTTGTCTGAGAAGAAAATGCATGACCAGTAAGTATGTGGAGAGAGGCTTAACCAAGGAAATGCAAAAGCAAGACCATAAGTAGGCATCACCATTTTTCCCCCATTTGGTGAGTGTAACCTGAAAGTCTGGCCAAAACTAAATGTTGGGAGATGTGAATTGAAGTCTCAACATATTGCTAATGGGAGTTTAGTACATCTCTTTAGAAAAATGATTTGACATCTTGTAAAGCTGACCATATGTCTACAATTGAGCAATTCTGTCCTGAGTGTATCTCCTATAAAGTGTATGTGTGCATCAAAAAGTGATAAGAGTAATCACAGCTGCATTGTTTGAATTAGCAAAAAGCCAGAGAGAACCCAAATGTCCATTGAAAAGGGAATGCATAGAGTTGTTTACCCAGTTGATATAATCTAAATGAAAATGAGTCAACTACAGCCCAGTTGGTAACATGGTTTTTAGTAATACTGAGTGAAAAAACACCCCAGTAGATTACATGGCACAGTATGGCATACCTAAGATTCAAAAATGAACACAACTTTTGCTTAGGTGTGCATATATGTGGTAAAACCTCTCTACCAGAGATTATGGATAGCAAGTAATAACATTCAGAATAGAGGTTACCTATGGAGAAGAAGCAGAGGGAATATTATTAGTAATGTTATTACTGGGTTCACACTTTAATTAGATTTCCATTTGAGAACAGGGTTGACACAAGGATTGTGGTTAATCCAGTTGTGGGATTAGAGGTCACAGAAAGGAAAGGAAGTAAATGGAAACAAAGACAGTAGCCAAAGCATTGCCTGATGGGAAAAATAAGATTGGCAGAGAACATGAAGAACAGGTACCACATTTGTTTAATAACAGCACACAAAGCTCTCAATAGAGACTTAAAAATTGCTAATCTAATCATTGCACCCTACAATTGTCCTACCATCCTTCCTTTTAAGTGGTGGAGCAGGAAGAACATGATTCAGTTAAATGACTGAGCTGGGAAGGCTATATTGTGAAACACTGAAAACGTGAAAAGTATGAGTCTCTAAGATGAAGAAAGAGGAAAGTCTTGAACTTTTGGTAGAACATAGTCTGTCCTTTTAGGGCCTGAACAATTTTGTCAAATCAGCCAAACCACTTAATTGAATTCAGCCTGTTTTGAGGCTCCTCACTTCTTAACCTTCAGAGGAAATGCACTGCATTCAGTCCTAAATCACTGAAGTATGTACCACACCCCATAAACAGCCAAGTCTTACATTTCCCGTATTCTTTCTCATATTCCTCTGGGATTTTTCAGTTCAATTTAATTGGTTTCTGTAGGAAAATACAACAGGAGTTGAAAGTGCAGAATCTATTTATGATCCTTCAACAGTACTAGATCAAATAGAAATATGGTTGTTGGTCCTCTATTTTTTTTTTCTTTCTCAGGATTTGCAAGACGTGCCCAGAAAGTCATTTTTGGAGACCATAGTCCATCCTTGAAGGGCTTTATAAAGGGTCACAGTTGAAGAGCCAAAAATACTGGAAATGGATTTTTTTGGAGAAAGCTTTAGAGTGCTGGACATTTCTCCCTACTACTGCCTGCCTGCCTGCTCAGTGGAGGAGAGGGGTGCCCCAAAGGCACGCTTCACAAACTTCTGGAATCTAATCTGTGTGGCAGAGTGATGCCAGGCTCATTGGAAATTCTCCGAGATGATGCCTAACTGGCTATGTTGATGGCAGAGTGAGAAATAACATCATTAGAAAAGGCCTGCTCTGAGAGTTTGTGAAGGCAAAGCATGAGGGCATGTTTCCCGTAGGCCAGGATCAAGACCAGGAACTTGGCTTCAAAGAGCTGCCTGGATGGTGTCACCACAGCGAAGTCCAAGGGGCAGTCAAGCAACAACTGGCAGAGAAAACACTCAAGAGAATGCCAATAACTGGTCTCTGAAGGATTAGTGAGTGATGAAGAAAGTTGCCTTGATATCATCTGTCATAATCAGCAGTTTCCCTTGTGCCCAATTTTCTTAAGTTCCAGTCAAGTAAGACCTTTCTTGCCCCCACCCAATGCTACCCTGGTAGAAACAGTGCAGCCAGCAGCTGAGAGAGGAGTGGGCTAGGTGAGACCATGGAGAATGAAGCTGACCACAGGCGCTCCAGCCATTGGACCACAAAGGGAAGGAGAGAAGCTTTAATAGGAAGTGCAGTGAGATTTTCATCACCACTTGTGAAACAGTATCAGTTTGCAGTGAAAAATGACAAGGGTGAGCTGAAGGATTAGCACAGGAAGAACTTGTGTGGAAGAGCCATCCAAAAGAAACTGCAGAACAAATGGGTTGAAGATGAAGATGAAAGAATAGAAGCCAAAATGAAAAAACTAGACACTGAAAAAAGTAAGTGAGGCTAGGTCACTGAGTAATCTGGCAGTTAATTTAGAACTAAAACTCAGCTCAATAAACTAAGAAAACGTATTCCTACTCCCTACTTGATTTTTTTAACTTTTTTTTCTTTCAAGGGACTTTAAAGCAAAACACTAACCATGAGGAATAGTACTTTTCCCAGGAAATAAAATCTTACCTGCCTAATGACATAAACAGCAATATATTTTTTCCTGAGAAGTCTTTAATTACTCCTGTATTAAGAAAAAGTTTATTCATAAATTAAGATATTAACATACCCTGTGTATCTTATTTTAAATACCTTATTTGTATCATTTATCAAATATTTGAGAGTGGCTCCTCAGCTTAAAAGAAGTATGTTCAACATTGTAGAATTTTAGGTGATTTGGAGTTGAAAGGCCATTTTTTGATTGTATATTCTTAACTAAGGTAGCAAATGTTATATATTTTTTATTTTTAAGAATTTCAGATTTATAGAAAAGTTGCAAAAATAATACAAAGCACGTATATATACCCTTTCACCCAGATTTTCCAAGTCAGCATATGACCATTTTTTTCCTATGTATATATTTTTATCTGAATCATTTGAGAGTAAAGGGCAGATATGATGCCTCTTTACCTGTGTATTTCAGTGTCTATTTCTTAAAAACAAACAGTATCATGAAACTGTAATTATCAAAACCAGAAAAATTTCACTGATGCAATATTAGTATCTAATCTACAGATTTATTCAGATCTGCAAGTTGTCCTACTAATGTCCTTTGTGGCAGAAGAAAGAAAATGTTTTGTGGGTCTAAGGCCCAATCCAGGATTTTTAGTTGCATGCAGTTATTATTTTTCTTTAGTCTCCTATAATCTGGAATAATTTCTTGGTTTTGTCTTTCATGACATTTTTGAAGAGTATAGGTCAGTTAATTTGTGGAATGTCTTTTGTTTTGTTTTTTCCTGATATTTTCTTATTAACTACAGGTTAGACTTTTTTTTTTCAGGAATCCCACTGAAGTGATGTTGGGTCCTTAGGGCTTTGTGACAAGAAGCACATTGTATCTCTTGTGCCATTACTGATGCTGTTAAAGAAAAATAACTTCTCAAGTTAAGAAAGGGGAGGACATACTAATCATTCAACATTTTCATTGGTTTACAATTATATAAATAAAACAGTGCTAAGCCACCACACTCTTCTTGCTAACAGGAGAGCATTACTCTACCAGCAGCAATTACCTTGACCATGAGCAGAAACTATCCTCAGCTAGAACTTGCATGTGCAAGAGGATAGACACTAGGGCAAAGTCTGCCCTGCCTACTCAGGGCAAACATTCTGGAGATGCTCCAGCCAAGTGCTGTACCCAGCAGAGAATGCAATTTAAGCTTCTAGAGAGCAGCAACTATGTCCTGTTGATCATTCTTTTATCAGCACTCAGCATAGAACCTGGCACAGAATACTTTGCAAACATTTGTGAATAAACTTTAAACCCCCTTGGCATCTGTGTTAATTAACAAAAAGATTTCCCTTTTTTCACTTTGCAAACACTTAACATAGTGACTTACTTAGGTGTTCAAAAAATGTTGAGTTGGAGAGAATGAATCTCATTTGCTCTGAGACCTTATTTCCAGAATAAAGTTGGTTTGTATATAACAGCTGCTTGTTTTTTAATAAAAAAAATAATGTCTCCGGGGATATTGATAATGGTAGTATCACTTTGAGTTACTGGTTAATTTGGAAGAGACTTTAAAGATAAATATACTGGCTCCTATATCAAGGCTGGCTTTAATGTTAGATGTCCGTCCTGAGGATTGTGAAGCCTGCCCTTGTTCATGCACATCAGCACTGGTCATGGCCTTTTCTATTCCCTGACCTCCATGACGATCTGTTTTTCAGCCAACAACCAAAGTGTTCTGCATTCACTTACTAGAAATCATGTTTGTGGTCCCAGGATTCTGTTGTCACTTACCTTTTTTGAGAATGTAAAGCTCATCTTTTTGATTTTTAGGTATGATCTGTCAGGCTGGGACTAGAGCCACATTGGCCTGGTAACATGAAGCAATACAATAAAACTTCTAGGGTCCAAGTGTGTAGGTCAGTGGGTGGGAGGGAAGGGGAGGAATTAAATCCAGGGCAAGTTGGCCAGTTCCAATTTGGAAAGAGCAGCTCCTGAAAAAAAAACAGCATACAATTGCTCCCACACTGATCATGAGATCAAAAATAAAAACTCTAGAGCAGTGGCTCTGAAACTCAGCTGCCCGTTAGAATCACCAGGGAGAGTGTCAGACTCCTGACACCACAGCAGCACCCAGACCTACTATGTATTAGTATCTAGGGACCCAGGCATCATCTTTAAGATTCCATGTTTATAAGTTATGAATACAACTGGGTGATCAGTCTTGGAGAAGAATCTGTTACCTGGTGTTCAGCAGTCATCGTGGGCCGCTGGAAAGGTCAGGCCTCAGTCTCATCTACTAATTTCTTGCAAGTTTGCACAAGTGGTAACTTCCTAGCTCCTGAGCTCACTTTCTGCGTCTGTTGAAAGGATTCTACTAATGGAATTAGACTTCCTAGGAAAGGAGATTTGTAAGGAACTGAAATTCCAAAGAGAGCTGGAGGGCTCAGGCAAGTAATGACTTGCTATTGCTTTTTGCTGTTGTTCTTTGGGTGTAGAAGTTGAAGTTGTGAATAAAAAGAGAAAAAAAGTCATTACTCGTGGCAAAATCTCTAGGACTTCAGAATCCAATGTCTTCCACATCAAAGTCTCTTAGCCTGGAAGAAAGAAAAAAATTCACTGCGGATTTATAAAGTTTAAAGGGACTATTACCAGATTTTCATGATAAAAATGGAACAGGGAAGTACCAAAGACTATTCCTCCCCTTCTCACATTTAACACACCTACCTCAGGAGAAAGCATGTGACACTTGCAGACCACACTTTTCCACAGAATTAGCAATCCCATGAATCAAATTTCCTTCTAAAGCATCATGAAGACAGACTAAAAATCCAAGTTCCCCTTATGAGTCTGTTTGCTGGTCCTTTAGGATCACTTTTATGGTAATTTGTGATTGGTTAAGGTAAAACTTAAACCATTTTCATAATCAGAAACTTCTCACAACTACCACGTGATTTAATGAAGCTGTGAAGAAACTGTTTGGACAAGTTAACTAGCTTACCCCGAATCACGCATCCAGTCTGGCCAAGCAGAGCTGGGCCCTGGATTTGTAGGGAGAGGGAGGGAAGAGCATGAGCAGTTGGGCAGTGCAATGTGGAAACATGTCTGGAGAAATCCAAGGTTTGTGCATGCAAGCAGGGGGTAATGGGCATGGAGAGGCAGGCTGGGAAAAGACCCCTGGAGTTGTGCAGGGTGCCGGATGTTCCAAGAGAGGAGTGACAAATATCTTCAAGCTCCATGGAGGGAAGAGCCCAAAGCATTAGAGAAAGACAAGTTTATTTCAAGCACCTCTTGCTGTGGTTCCTTCCTACAGGGCCATTAGGCATGAGCTGCTTCCACGCACACACTGAGACAGCTGAGGATGCCTGCTCCCCCAGATTTATGTGTACTGTAATAAAGAACTAAAATTATACAGTCATCTGAGATGCAAAGGAATGGTTAATGCACCCCAAAAGGTGGGATTTCAGGCTGTGGGGGGAGAGACATTTTGTGCCCTTCCCAGCACCTCACCAGTCATGCTGTGGAGTGGTTCCCTATGATCCTAGTTATATAAGACACCATATTGTGGCTTGATGTGACCCATGGAACTGGCCTGAATGGAAAAGGTCTGACAGGACAAAGGTCTCGGCCCCTGCTTCTCTCCCAACTTTTTCTTTCTGGAGAAGGCTCCAGTAAGTCACCACCCAGGAGGAGAGGGAGCCCCACTTCAGGGACTCCTGGCTGTTGTGCTCAGAGGAAATGTCAGAAGAAAGGACTGTCACTTGCCAGGACTCAGCACTTGAGAAGGAGTGAGTGTGTCTCCTATCTGTTACTAGTTTATTGACCTGTCCAGCCTCAGGGTTGGAGAACACAGCCTAGTCCAAGTACGCATCTGGTAGAAGCAGCACATATTCATTAACTCTCATTCATTCATTCAACATCTAATGAGAGGCTGCTCTGAGTCAAATAATGTGCTCATCACTGGAGAAACTGAAATAAAAAGCACAGGAACCTCAAAGTCTGATTAGGATCAAGCACAACTATTACTGAGCAATACAGTAAATAATTTAAATGGGAGCACAGAGGAGGGGTTCTAAGCCTCCACATGTCACATTTCTTCTAGGTGATTACTTGGTCTTTGCTTGGACCTTTGAGACAGGGACCATGGGTGTAGTCAGAGTATGGTGAGGGCCTCTAGAAAAAGACCCCTACCAAAACTCCATATTAAACAATTAAACAGAGCCATGTTAATTCTCTAAAGTAAAATATCAAACTGGGAATACAAGCATTCTTCAATGAAGATTAGTTAAAACTAAAAAGCCAGGAATAACTTAGCCTAGAATGTTTGAACATCTCCCAGATAAGAAAATACCTCAGCATAGTCCATGTCTTGTTTGTATCAATTAAATAAAGCTATTGTAAAATTTACTTTAGCCTGCTAAAAAACCCAGTTTATCTTTACCCAGATGCTGCTTTTCCTCCTCCAACTCTAATCAAGTCAATAACTCAGCTCACCTTGAAAGCAAGACAAGCAGCCTTGACTGATATACTCCCAAACCAAAAGACTGTTACTCTGAGAAAGAAACAAAGCAGTAAATTTCTTATGTTAACTCTACAAAATAGTCCAGAAAACTGATAAAAACCCTAGTGCCTCTTTAAAGATAAACATTTAGAGACCATCTGGTAGATCTACATCCCCAGCCCTTTGTCCCTCAACTGCCTATAAATCCCCTAGACAACGCACCCCTATGGACTCTCTTGTCCCCTCCTGGTGTGAGCCAGTAGCTCTATTCTCACTGTATCTCTAAAAGCCTCTCCCTGGCTCTCCTACCTTGACTGTTCGCTAAGTTCATTCTTAGACACAGTGAACAAGAAGCCCGGCACCACCTTCAGAGACCTTCTTCCTGCCTTCGGAAACTGTCCACTGATTTGCAGGAGGCTCTCATCCTCAGATGGTCCCTTGGCTTATAGGTGTAAACCGACGTCCCTGAAGCGTGTCCCATAGATCCTGGCTCTGAGGCGCCAGCGGGTCAGCGGGCTCTGTTACATTGTTGTTGGGTCCCCAAAGGGCATACATTCTGTTGGGAAAGGGGGAGGCATATCCAGTTTGGTTTCCCTTCACTGATTTATTTAAAAGGAACATCCACAGACTAATCGCTTGCCTTAATCTAAGGCTCCAATGACTTTTACCTACAGAAATCAAGACTTAGTTACGGCTCCTTAAGGGAGTAATCGGTGTGCAATTTTTCTTTCTTTTTGTTACACTCTGGCTGCTAAGTTCCTCCTCAATCTCGTGGGGGATACTCAGAAGGGAATTAACTTCCCTATCTCCCATTGCCTAAGAATAGCTATAGAACACCCCCAAGTACCCCACCCCAAACACGCTGCAGGCCGCGGAGGAAGATAACTGGTTAGGCGGGGCTTGAGTCCCACAAGTCCTAACTCCTGTCTCCCCACGTGCCCGAAGGGAGCAGCCACTTCTAGGTTGAGTAGGCAGATCTGTATCCATTCCCCAGCCTCTCAACACCACTATTGTAGAGACGAGAACAAGAAAAAGACTCTCAGAAGTGCTGGAAAGCTTCCAAGAGTGGGTGGCTGCCTCCCCAGAGTCTGCGACTGAAGCAGTAGTTCAGAAATGATGGCCCATCGATGACAGAGGGACTTCGAAGATCTTCAGGTCCAACCCCTTCATTTTACAAATGAGGAAACTGAGAATCTGAGACGGGAGGTGATTTGTTCAACGTCATGCAGCTGGTGGGTGGAGGAGGAGAAAGGGTCCAAAGATGAGATGAGGATTTCCTGAGCGCTAGAACATAGGTTCAGGTAGAGCCCTGCTACCCCAGACCTATGGGGTTGTCGTAGAGGCAATTGCCTTCCAGCTCTAGGAATCATGAGCTGCCTTTGTTTGTTGTTCATATTCCTTTACTTCTAAGAATAGAGTCAAAATCTCCACTGTCCAATATGGTAGCTACTCATTTCATATGACTATTGAGAACTTGAGGTTTGAACTGAGATGTGCTGGGTTTTGAAGTTTTATATGAAAAAAGGTAAAATATTTAATTAATAATGTTTTAATCTTGATTACATGTAGAAATAATAATATTTGAAGCATATAGAGCTAAATGACAAATTTTTAAAATTAATTTTACTGTTTAATATGACTACTTGAAAATTTTAAATTACACATATGGATTACATTCTATTAGACAATGATGCTAGCCTAAAAGAAAAATCACGGCTCCCGACAAATATAAAACGAACAAGTGTCAAGCATCTTTTTAGTTATGAATTAATGAGGAAATCAGTAAGATGTAAGAACTAGTACAAAGAACATGTGAGAAGCTAAGATATTTATAGGCAAATTAACAATGAAATGTTGGGTACTATTGTTAGATTAGATATAAAACCAGTTAATGTCCAACATGCCATCAAATCTTAGGGGTTATCTGTTCCAGTTCATGGAGATCATCTGCATCTCTACTGGACAAAAGTATACAAATTAACAAGTAACTTCACCAAGTCTGGGGTTTTTATTCAATAGGAAACAATAAGATGGACCAGTATTTCCAACTGGAATGCAAACCACATATGTAAATTTAAATTTCTAGAAGCCACACTTAAAAAAGAAAAAAAAAGGAAACAGGTGAAATTAATTTTAATAATCTCTTGTTTAACCCAATATGTCCAAAATATTATCACTTCAACATGTAATCAACATAAAAAATTAATAATGTTACAATTTTTTTTCCCATGCTAAGTCTTTGGAATCTGGTGTAAATCTTCCACTTACAGCACATGTCAGTCCACACTGGCCACATTTCAGGCACATGTAGGTAGCGGCTATTGTATTGGACAGAGCAATTCTGCCAGTCCTTGCCAGTACTTGCTATGGTCTAGAAAGGAGGATGTGCCGTCCAGTTTATCTGCCTTATTTCCCAGTGTTGGATGTTTTTTTCTGACAGTACCCAGAGCTTCATATGAAATAGGTGGCCTCTGGGGATGTTAGGAATTGAAGAGTTCATGCAGTGAATCTTATTGTGGGTGGTGAATCCAGAGTGTCAGGACTGAATCCTCACGAGGTGTTTGGGATGATTAAGTAAGATGGTTATACAAGGCAGCTAGCACAGCATCTGGAACACCGGAACGCCCAGTAAGTACCAGTGGCCACTCCGCTCACCCCCGCCCCTCCACACTGTTGCTCACGGCCAGGTGGAGAGTCGCTGCAATGACTCATCTGCACACACAGAATGGCAGTGACTCGCCCCGACCGCGCTAAAACACTGCAGGCTGAGAAATCCTTTTCAGAAACTTCCCACGTTTGAAGTGCTTACTCATCCAGAGCTCTCTGCAGCCTCCACTGGAAATCAAATGCTCAGCTTGCTCCTTCTCCAGATTCCCAGAAAGACTTCTCAACTCCCATAGGCAGATAAAGTCCCCTAAGACACAAGCAGCAGCCAGAAGAGACAACTGCCCTGTCCACTCCACAGGCGGCCTGGAGGTGCAGCTCGACCCTGGCCAAGCCCTACAGAGCCAGCACTTACTTGTCCCAGTCTTTGAAGGGCTTCTTTGGTAAGGGAGGAAGTGAGGTCCTGGAAGGTGGTAAGAAAGGGCCACACCCTTCAGTAAAAAGGCACACACCCTGGGAGATTTTGTTATAGATAAAGGCAGGTCTGACAGGCATTTCTGCCATTCCAGCTGTCGTGTCCACTGCCTGCTCTGATTGGCTGGTGCGCATGCCATGCCAATTGTTAAATATGTTGCTAATCAAATATACCTCTGGATGAAGGCATCCTTTATCAGACCGCTCATGGTGCCCCCACTCCATGACCTTTCTCACTTCCAGGTCTGTACACACACTGCTCTCTTGCCAGGCAAGTGCTCTGTCCCTCTCTGTTGCTCATCCTATCTCTTCTGCACCAATTAAAAATCAACCAACCAACTAACTTTTTCCCTGCAACTTGCCTGGCCCATGGCCCTTGGAAGAGGAGGCCCCAAATACTCTATCACTTTGCTGGTTCGACCAGAGCTGGTCCCCTGAGCCCCAAACAGCTCACCCTCGGCTTAATGGTGACTTGGGTATCCTGGAGTGAAGAACTGAGCCAGATCAATCAGACTGCTGTTTCTTTCTAGCATTATTCTACAACTTGTAGCCAGGCAGTGATAAAATAAACAAAGCAAAACAACAAATGGTACAAGAAGTTCATCTGAATTCTAGGCTTGAGGCCTCTGGCAGTCATCCTGAGGTCATGTACAGGCTGATGATGAGCAAGCAGAGGAAGCTGATCTACAGAGAAAATGGAAGGACACAGAGGGGATGATAAATGAAGGGGAGAGAGAGAGTAGGGGCAGGGCCGCAGAGTGACTAGGGCTCCTCTGGTCTTTCCGGTGTCCTGTTCCAACTTGATGACCCAGGGCTACATAACTCATTTCCTGAACTTGGACTCCAATCCCTCAATCCTTACAGTAAATGCTTCTTTTATACTTTAACTAATTCAAAGAGATTTCTATTTCTATAAGCCAAAAACCCTTGGTTAGAACATCATTCTTTGAGACACAGACTAAATGCACCCTCATGTGAGCACCCCAGCTCTGGCCCTGAGCCCGTTGCACCTGTGCAACCCCAGAGGCAGCCCTCACTGTCACTGAGCTTGCCTCTCTCCCTCCCTCTGTCCTAGGCTCCCATGAGGCAGGGGCTTGCCCTATGTTTCTTTGTATTCTCAGCACCAGCACCAATCTCAGTAAGAATTTGTTGACCCATATATGATCGCTGATTGAGAGAATTAAATGGATCCAGTGTTTTCAATCTCCAATAAAATTCCTTACCTTAACACAGTTTTTAGAATTTCTAAAACATGTGCATTTCCAGCCTTCTAGCTCATAGATGACCTGATCAACCTAATTGTATATTTGTCTCAGGAGAATGCTAGAAATTTAGAGCTGGTTGCTGGTGAGGACTGCTGGCGCTGCCCCTCCCTTGACAGAGGAAGGCTATAGAGCAGATCAGTGACTTTCCCGACATCACAGTTGGTGATATCACTGGGACTGTAAGTCAGGTTTCCTGACTCTGAGTTGGGGTATTTCCTGTACTCATAATCTGTTTTCTTGAATTTACCTCCACTTCTATGAAATGGGCTGTGATGATCCCCCAAAACGCTAAGACAGTCTTTGAAGAAGGCTTTTAGTCCCACCTCTGAGTGCCTGGGGACTGAACAGTGAATCTAGGGCAAGGTTTTAAAGGACATGGGCTCTCTAAGAATTAGGGCAGCACTGCCCTACCAAGGCTTTGCACCAGCATTTGTTACCTAGTTGCTCTGCGAGGCCTGTAACCCCTCAATAAGAATCAAGCCTCTGAGCTCCATGGTGTCCCCATTCCCCAGAATTCCCCCTCTACTCACTCATCTCATTGCCAAAGCTTCCTCAATGATTCCCACCCGACTCACCATTTCCCAGCACCACTGAGAATGCTACGTGAAACATGCAAGCTCCAGAGAGACTTCCTTCCTGCCTTACTCCTATTAGCCACTTAGCCCCAGAGGTATTAACATGTTGGATGCCTGTTCCGCAGATGTTAGCCCTTGATCAATATGTGCCTAATAAGAGAATAATTCTTTGTAGAATTTAAAGTGGAATCCTAAACTTCTAAGTGCTCACATTAGTGGATTTTCTTTTTCTACATATATGATATTTAGACTACTGGGAATATATATTCTGGGTACATCCCAGTAATTAATCTGACAAAAATCAGTTTAGCATTTTGGTGAAGTCCAGAAAGCTATTGAGTTTGTGAAAGAAAATGGCTTATTCTCTTATTTTCTGCTAAATCGTCCATGACAGGCCAACATGTACCTTTTTTGACAAAAGCACAATTTCTTTGAAACCCTATGTGAGGGGAAAAAAAATCCCCAAATGATGATAAACACTTCTTATATGCTCCACAAAAGCAACTACCTTTTTTAATAGAAGTGAAATTCCATAACAAAAAGTAATCATTTAAAGAGAACAATTCAGCGCATTTAGTACATTCACAGTGTTGTGTGACTACCACCTCTCTCTAGTTCCAAAACATTTTCATCGCCCTAAAAGGAAATCCCAGACCCATTAAGCAGTTGCTCCCAATTTCCCTCTCCCTCCAGGCCCTTTTTGTCTGTATGGATCTACTTGTTCTGTATATTTCATATACATGGAGTCATAGAATGTTTGACCTTTTGTGTCTGACTTCTTTCACCTAGCATGATGTTTTTAAGGTTCATTCATGTATTGCATGTACCATAACTCAATTTCCTTTTTATAGCTGAGTAACATTCCATTGTGTGGATATACAGAGCTTGTCTAACTCAAGGGAAGGGGACTCAGACCCCACCTATCTATCAGACAACTGTCAAAGAATTTGTGGCCATCCTTAAAACATCACAATAAGTAAAATGAAATCCATTTTCTCTCTTGTACTTGATGAAGGGGTTGCTGAGTTGATAATAGTTGAATTGCATAATCTCAGTGTGACTAAGTGGGTCTCTGACGTGCAGGTACAAATGGCTTCTATGCACTGTGGGCCCCCTATAAGCCAAGCTCCTGCATTATTCTCATAATCACAACACCATGACGTGCAAATTCTATCATGCCCATTTCACAGGACAGACTCAGAGAGATGAAATAATTTGTCCAATAGCCGGGTATCACCTACCACCAAGCCCCTGGCTGCCACCTTGCCACACTGTTTCTAGATCTGCGTTCTCTTCTGGCTCCTGTCCTTGTCCATTTGGGTTGCTTAACAAAATACCAGAGCCTGAGTGGTTTATAAACACAGAATTTACTTCTCACAATTCTGGAGGCTGTAAGTCCAAGGTGAGAGTGTCGGCATGGTCAGGGGAGGGCCCTCTTCTGGGTCACAGACTTCTTGTATCCTCACATGGTGGAAGAAGTCAGGGAGTTCTGTGGGGTCTCTTCTGCACTAATTCCATTCATGAGGGCTCCACACTCATGCCCTAAACTCCTCCTAACAGCATCACAAAGCATCCACATTGGGCATTAGGATTCAACATAGGAATCTGGGGGTTTGGAGTATGGACACAAACACTTAGACCATAGAACTCCTTTTCTTCCTCATGCATGATCTTGGATAGAGCTCTATCTAGAGTACAAGTCTCACCATGTCCTTTCCTGTGTACTCCTTCAGCACCTCAAGTAAGAGCCCAAACCTCTCAGCCTGCTCTCATTTCCTGCTCCTTCCCGCCTTGAGTTGTGCAGTCCAGAGATACCTAACTGCTCTGGTTGACAGAATATTCAGGATCCCGTTGCACCTCTATGCCTTTGCACATGCTCTTCCTTTTGACTGGAATGCCCTCCTTGTTTTTCTACTTGGCAAATACCTATTTATCTTTCAAGTCTCAGCTCCTCTGTGGAGGCTACCTGGTGCCCCCACGTAGACTGGAGAGCTCATTCCTGTGGAGCCATGGAGGCTCAGGTACAGTCTTAGCTTGCTTGGGTCTCTGGTACATAGCCTCACACTTGGGCCTTACCCTCCAGTGAGGGCTCCCTGAATGAAGCTACGCCCACTCTCCCTGCTCCCCTGGGCCAGTTGTCCAGATACTCATGGGGGTCATGGGACCTAGGGCCACATGAAGCAATTCTAAAGGCAGAGCATCTGGGGCCATTGTGCCAGGACTTGGCACACAGGCAGAGAGGTGAGTTTTCCAGTTCTCTTTTGCTGAGATGCTGAATGTAAGGAAAACATACTTCTCCAAAGAACTGTGCTAATTTTTCTTTGGGGTTTTCCTTTCCGTTTGCCTCACACTGTCCTGTACTTATTTCACCTTTTTCTCATTTTTCTATCCCTGGGCAGGAGACCATATTGGAGGGTGAGAGGAAGACAATGGGAAGTTGTAAGAAGAACAGAATCTTACATTTGTTTTTTTATGCCTGAGGGATGTTTTTCTTCTCTTGGGTTCCCCTCACTACAAACAAGTGCTTCAAAGCCATTACCTCTGTGTTTTATTCAAGGGCCTTGGCCTTCCTGGGAAATTTTCCAGGGGTGGGGCAATGGTTAAGGGCTGGTTTCATGTGGTTTAGCCATTGAGTTGACACCAGAGAGAGTGGGTGTATCCACATGAGAATAAGTGAACAGGGGCTGTGAAAAGAGTATTTGAGAAACTTGAAGACAAAATTTGTTTCAGAAAAGCCTTTAGGGGCAGTCTTCTCACCAAGGTCCCCCTTGGGTTGGTGAATACCCAGGCCCCACAGTGCCATAGCTGCTCCAATCTAGTTAGAGAGTCAATATGACTATAAAAAAAATCCTATTCCTCAAGCTTGTCTCAAACCAGGTACAATGAGCAGAACTTATGAAAAACCTTGCATTTCTATGACAGTCATTAATTCATTGATCTTCCATTATTTTGATAAATATCAATTGAGCACCTTTCATACTCCAAGGCAGTGTGCCCAGCACCAAGTTTTCACCAGAGACTTTATCTGCCCCGGATAGCTTCCAGGAAAAATAGGTATCACCAAACATCACACATACTTCCTATGGGATTTCTGCCTCCCCACCTTGAATTATAGAGCCAAACAGCTTACTGCTACCTAGTTCAATGCATGTGTTTCATAGGTGAGGAAGGAAAATTCCAAAGAAGTTTCACGATTTTCTTATGAAAGATGGTCAGTGGGAGCTGGGACTGGTATGCAGGTCCTTTATGGGCCAGTTCCATGCTCTGGTGGTGACTTCAGAGGGTGAGAAAATCCAGTGTTTTTGCTAGCCTTTGAGATAACAAGAACATCGTAGCAAATACACTTGCATGAGGTGACCCTCTCTGTAGTTTAGCAGGTAGCTGGGGGTCTCCTGCACACACTGGTGAACAGAAGAGGTCTGGGCCGTCTGAAAGCTGACAAGACTGACAACAGTAACACAGACCGCCTTTTGGTTCAAAGGCCCTGGGCCTTCAGGTTTGGGGTGCTCACGGAGTAGGGGCTCTGGACTTAGAGCTGAGCACAGATGAGGCGTGGAGCGCCAGGAGTCAGCCAGAACTCCGTGGGGTCAATATAGATGCAGTTTTCTATATTGATGGGGGCCAGAAGTTAGTGCAGAGAGAAGAGAGCCAGATCTGGTGAAAGGACTGTGTTACAGATTGAGTTGTGTCCCCCAAAAGATGTTGAAGTCCTGAGCCCCAGTACAGGAGAATGTGACCTTATTTGGTAATAGACTCTTTTTTTTTTGCTGCTTTCCCCTCTCCCCAACTTTATTGAAACATAATTGGCATATAATATTGTATAAGCTTAAGATGTACAATGTACAGTGTGTTAATTTGATACACTTATGTACTGTAAAATGAGGTAATAGGACTTTTTTGGACCCTTATTTGGGCAATTATTTGGATGTAGGATCATCAAATCGGTGATGGAGTTAAGATGATATCATTGGGGTGGGCCCTAATAAACATGACTATGTTATTATAAAATGGGGAAATTTAGACACAGAGACACCCACACAGAGAGAGAATGCCATGTGAAGATGAAGGTACAGGTCAGGATGATGCATCTACAAGCCCAGAAACACCAGATTGCCAACAAACCGCTCGCAGCAAGGAGAGGGCTTCTCTTGAAAGGAACCGACCCAACTGACATCTTGGTCTCAGACTTACAGCCTCTGGACCGCATATCTCTTGTTTAAGCCACCCGGGTTGTGGTACTGCACTACAGCGGCCCTAGCAAACCGGTACCAGATCCAACCAGAAGTCAGCCAGACTGGGCGGGTTAGCGCAGGGAATGCATGCTCCTTGGGAAATGCCCAGAGACTTGGAGGAGCTACCCAGGCGCCCCCAGGGGGTCACACATAAATAAGGAAGATCACTGAGTGACCCTGTGATTCTGGCCAAGGTCACCTGCTGCCTCCAGACCTGGTCAGGGACAGCCATGGATCCTTTGAAAACCTGGGCCTCCTCACCATCTCTGCTCCCAGGGGTTTTGAGCATCTCTGAAAATCAGAAAGTGGCCCCCACTTCACTGGGGGCAGAATCAATTTAAATTGTTGTCAGCTTGTCTTCCAGCTGTCAGCTGAGGCTAGAGCGTAATATGTTTTCCATCAATAATTCAACAACCTTAGGAGCAGAGGCTCCAGGGTTTCCCTGTGGAGCTTACCAGCCCCGTTCATTATTAAGCGCGTGCTTCCAGCCTCGCTTCCGAGGGCTGGGGAATCCTGCTCCAGGCTGTACACCTTCCCCATTCCTCCTCCCTTCCTCTCTCTGCCTTTCATTTTTATCTTCTTTTTCTACTCTTTCTCTGAGGCTGCTCCCTGCCCTCTGGTATGGTACCTCCAAACCTTACAGAGTGGCCACATCTGCACCTTACTATCCAACACAAGCAGAGATGCAAAAGTCTTAAGAGGAAAGATGTATTTAAGAATTCATTTAATTCTCCACCATGCTTAAAAAGGTTTTGTTTGTGTGCAGGAACGCTTACTCATTTCTTGCTTGTTGCTTATTTTTTTTCCAAGGTCCTTGTGAATTGTTCAAACAGGGCATCTTGGCCAGGCAGCTGGGGAGAAGGATCACAGCATTCCTCTGATGGCTCCTTTGCACCCTATTCACCTGAGAGCGGCTGTGCTTGTGAGCGACAGAGGAGAGGAGCAGCTGGGTGGGTCTGTGCACGGGGTAGCAGCCACTAGAGAGACAGGGCCCAAGGACATCCCCTGTGACAAGGCCAGTCAGCAGTGGCAATGATGAGACTGCTTTCAGGGGCCATCTCAGGGCACTGGACCTTCTTGGGGATTGCCACCAGCATACGGGTTTGAGGGCACACACAGGCAGCTCATTGTTTGGGAGACTGAAACAGAGTGAGGATGGGGGCAAGGCCAGTGGGGCTGCGATCATGGGGCTGGGGGCTCGGAGCCACTGCACTTTGATCTGATCTCTTTGGAACTCATAGCCTACAGAAGCCTGCAACGTATGACTTATCTCCTAAATACAGGGTGATTAAAAACAGTAATTGTTGCTCACTTTAAAATATTATTCAGTGTTCTGGTTATGTATAACTAGGAAACAAAATGCCCAGGTCTTAAATTTAAAACAACCATTTGTTTTGCTTATAATTTTGTAGGTCAGAAATTTGTGGATAGACATAATGACTTTAAACAACTCACAAAGTTTTCTTCCTTATATTTTCACCCCTTGCAACTGCAACCCCCAGGGCAATAACCCCAAACAAAGCCCTGTTCTCTAATATAGAAGGCTGTGGACACTCGTAAAATGCCCCTTTCCTTGTGTTTAGGGCCTCTGCACTGGCTCTCCACCTAGCTTTGATTTTCCCTAGTTAGGATGTCAGTTGGGATGAGGGCACATCCCTACCACACTAAGCTATTAGGGAAACAGAGGGGTTGTTTGGATTAAATCGTACATTTTCCACTCCTTCTCCCCTTGGAGAGACTTAGGGCCCCTCACTGTTTTCCAGGCCTGCATGACCTAATGGGGAGATAGCCAGTTTTAAAATGTCTTCAGTGTTTGGGGGAAAGGCTACCTAGTAATTAGCCAACTGCTTATTTTGCCTTTAATCTCTGTTATTACCTTTTTGTAACCAGGCAGGAGGAGGGCTGGTAGCAAAACAAACCCAACAGGTGAAAGCATTAGTAGAAAGAGGGGGAAGATCTGCCAGTCGGAGTGGGGTAGGGAGGTGGGGCAGCTGCCGCAGTGGAGTCTGAGCCAGCCTCAGGCTCGGAAGGGAGGGCCCTGTGGAGGCAGGAGGAGGGTAGAGGGGTTCTGAGTAATTGGCTTCTCTGGTAGTTGAGATGTAGAAAGGAATTTAACACTTTTAGCAAAAAGTTCTCCAGAAAATGCGTACTTTCCTGCCTTAGGATGGGAAAATTCTCTGCAGAAAGTCATGCTATCACTGAGGATTGACACATCACCCATAGAACACCGACCTCAGTCTGCAAGGACACTCCTTTGTGAGCTTATCAGAACCATGGCTGCTGCCTCCATGGGACTGGACGCTCTAGAAGACAAGGTTTGGGTCCGGTTTTGCTGAATCACCCTGAGAACTAGCCCGATGCTGGCACATGACAGGCTTTCAGCCCATCTTGGCTGACTGAATGAACACACAGGTTTATTACAAACAAAAGTGCCAGTCAGTGCCCCAGGACATTATTCTGAACACACGTTCTTACTGCGCAGTCCTTAGGAGTGGACCGTATAGGAGACAGGGAGTGGCAGGCAAGCTAGCCCACTGGTTCAGAGTGGCGTGAGCACTGCATTACTGGACTCCCAATCCAGGCTTTGCTACGTTCCAGCATGCAGGCTTCTAGCCTCTCCATCCCTCGGTGTGCTCATCTATAAAATGCGGGTAGCAATAATAATGACGATTTTAGAGGAGTGCGGCAAGGATTAAATTAATCAACGCATATAAAGCTCTTAGAACAATGCCTCTAAAGTACTAATGAATATGACACAATTGCTCGTTCAAGCTAGAAAATGGTTTTGTATGAATCTCTGATCTGAGTTTGCATTACTTCTGCTCTTTTTACAGAATTTAGCCTAAGCTTTAAATTTCAGTCTTGTTTCTGGTTAAGTGAGGTGTTATTGGAGACCATTGGTACAAAGGAGATAGAGTTTAACACAATCTGCAGAAAAGTGAAGCTCTTGATTACAATTTCATTGTATTTATGAAGCTTAATGGGAGTTTTTAATTTTGAGCTTTCCACTGGGGAACTTTTCTGACTGCAAGAAATGTCTTTACAGAATTCTGCCAAGTTTTAAACCCTCAGCTATGGTCCTTTCTCTTTCCTTCTTAGGGTGGTTTTACAGTATATCATGTGGCTAATCTGGAACTAGGTTTGTCACCGTCTCCTTCCCTATGTGGTTCCAGCTTAGACTTGACCAAAGAGAAATTTGTATGAGACTTGGGAGACAGAAGGGAAACAGTGACCAATATTCTTTGAAAGTCACGGTGCTTTAAAGGCAGAGAATCTAGAGGTGTGGGAAGATTCCTGGCTTTATGACCAGCTCTTCTTCCTGACTGTTGGGCCTGCTGCCTCACAGCAACTGCAGGCCCAACACTCCCCACCCCAGTGCAGAGGAGACGCCTCCCAGGGACCTCTCTGCCGGCTTCCTGTGGTCACTCCAGCTGGACGGCCTGGCTCCCCAGCTCCCTGTGAGCGCTGACTTGTCCCTCTGTGCCAGGGCTTTGGCTGGTCTCCCAGTGTCTTCTTTGAACCCTTCTTTCTCAATTGTTAAAGGTCTTGTCCATTTAACAAACCCCTTATTTGGTACCATACATAGTGGTTCTGCTCCCCTAATCAAACTGTTAGGCTTACTGCAGCTCATCTCTGGAGACCTGTGCCCTGGTGAGCCACCCCACAGTCACACCTTTGTTCAGTCCCTCCCACTCTGAATCTGGTTGGCCCCAAGGATCTCTTGAATCAATGGAACACAGTGGAAGTAACACAGGCTTCTTCTGGCCATAAGATGGTCTGGCACCTATCTTCTTCTTGGACATCTTTAGGAGTCCCAGGCCACCATGTAAGCAGTCAGCCTACCCTGCAGGAGGGGCCAAACGGAGAAGCCTGGACAGGGAGAAGCTGTGAGACTGTATGAGAGAGAGGCTCCCTGTCCCAGCGTCCCTCGGAGCCCATCGTCGCAGTCACCCTCACCACGGAAAACGAGAGAAGACGTGGGTGGGATCGTCTTGGACGTGACTGCCTCACCTGACTGCAGAGGCAAAAATCCCAAATAAGAGACCATGAGAAAAACTGACCAGCTGAGCCTCAGACAATCTACACAGAAGCAGGAGGAATAAGGCAATTTGTTGTTTTTAAACCCTTTCTATTTTGACATAATTAGATTTACAGGAAAGATGCAAAAATAGTACCCCAAAATGTCATCTACCTTTTGCCCAAATGTTAGCAATCCCCTGGCCCACTGCTCTTGCTGCTTTCACCTGTTTCAGAAGAAGACATACCTTTTTACCCCTATATAATTCAGTGTGTATCTCCTAAAAACAAGAAAATTACTTTACATAGTATAATTATAAAATCACAAAATTACATTTTTATAATGCTCTTATGTAATCTATAGACCTTGTTCAAATTTTGCCAGTTGTCCCCAAAACATCCTTTATAGCAAAAGAAAATCCTGGACTGTACATTGCATTCACTTGCCATGTGTCTATAGTCTCCTTTAACTTGGACCAGTTCCTCTGGCTTTCTTAGCTTTTCATGACATTGACACTTTTGAAGAATACCAGTCAAATAGTTTGTAGAATGTTCCTCAATTTGGGTTTATCTGGTGTTTCCTTATGGTTACATTCAGCCTATACATTTCTGGCAGAAATATAATAGAATGACCAGGTGATGTTAAATTTCAACTTGATTATGATGAACCCATAAAGTTAATTTTTTTGCAATTAATACATAGCTTACAGAGTGAAACTTTGAGACCATGTGAATATCCTGTTTCTCATGGCACTTTGACCCTGTACCTTTAGTATCCATTGATGATGCAATTGATGAACCAGTTATTACGATGGTGATTGCCAAATGAGGGCTTTCCAATTTCATCGTTCCTTCTCAGCTTATTAGTATTCTACTGTAAGAAACACTTACCTTTCCCCAAATTTATTTACTTAAAATCAGTGTTATCTCATTAATTCTTATTTGATTCAGTGGGTTATAAACTGTTACTATCATGAATTATTCTGACACTTAAATTGTCCCAGATTTTACCTCTAGGAACCTCTTCAAACCGGCTCTTATGTCCTCTCATATGTTCCCATCCTTTGAGCACTTTCATACGTTTTTGGTACAAGATCTTCCAGGCTCAGCATGAATTATTCCTGCTCCAGCCTTGGAATCAACCATTTTTCTAGAAGCCCTCATCGTTTTTGTGGGGAAAGGTGTTTAGAAACCAAGATCTGGGACCTCAACACGCCCATTGCTACTGAAGTGTCATATTGTTTCTTGGCCTTCTTAGGTGGACAGATCTAGGCAATATATGTATGAGTACACATTCACACATACATACACACTCATACTTTATCTATTTTATATCCATCTATCTGCATTAAAAACCTTTGGTTCAAATCATGAGTTCATATTGATATCTCTAATTCTGATCCAACACTGCAGGGCTTCATTTCTAACTCTCTCCCTTTCCATATTTATGACTTCCTTTGTCAATAGTTAAAAACCTGGCTCCTATTATCCACAATGTATTGTCTAATTTTCTTAATCCTAGAATATGCAGGTAGTTTCAAATTTGTTAACCCATACCTCTGGGGGAGAAGTGGGAAGCAAAGCAAAACTACAGACCTAAGTTCAATGTTTATAGATAATTTTTGTCTCTAGCTATAGAATAGATGGTCCAAATACTTTGTTCAAAAGTTACTCTAGATAGCACTGGCTATAGTTTGAACTGCTGAGTTTTGGAGTGGTTGGTTTTGCAAGGGAGTGTAGAATGACTTTGCAAATTAGCATTTATCACAGGTCCAAATGTGAAGAAGAAATCAGACAGGACCTGAATGACATCAAGCTGTGGGGAAAGAGGTTTCATCTGACCCATGTAGAAACAGGCAACATTAGCTTAGGCACTTCTTGGGTGAGTCTGGGGAGAGTGGTACTGGCTTTGGGCCTAATTATAAATCAGATTGTTTGTCTTCAACATCCTGTCTCTCTCCTCCGTCATTCCCACCTGATGGGAATCCCACTCCCCAGATACTGACTGCTCTCTGGCTACCCAGAACATCCTACTATGGTTTCCCAGCTTTGCTTAGATCCTCCTTCCCAGTCCTGAATTAATCTACTCAGTCTCTCAGCTGTGAATCATTTGTGAGACCTTCGGAGGATGACTGTCTAGTTAAACAAATTCACAATGGAGAGTGAGACTGTTAGCTAGCTAGTCAGATAGCCTCCCCTAGGGTATGTGTGTACTTAAACTCAGGCCCTGGGGAAGTATGAAAGGAAGATAGATGTCTTTGGACCAAGTCCTTCTGGTCTTGACCCTTGTCCTCTGCCTACTTAATCTGTGGGCTAGAAATGTCCTTCTGGGAAGAGTAGAGGAAATATATGTAATGTGTGCTGTTTGAAATCTATTAGAGATAATTTCTGTATCACTTGAATGACTTAATATGTAAGTAAATACATGCATTTATGTGCTTGTGTTACTGAACTAATGAGTTTATGAGCAGTTACATTTCCGTGGATCCTGATTCAATGTCTTTACTGTCCATCCTTGAGTAATACATGAGGCAATGTGTTAGCTGGAAGAACTGTCAATGGAAACTATAAAAAGACCCCAAGCTGCCATCACACCAGGGTGGGATAATATGGGTGACTTTTCAAATTAAGGAGTTTGAAGAGAACTCCTTCATGATCTGGGGGCTTGCTCTGTTGCATAGAGCACTTCATGTATTGACCAGCTCAGCACCTGCCCCACATGGTAGTGGGGTGGGCTTCAGAAGCAGCTAGAAAGATTGATTGCAGATGATGCAACGATTTCTCAGGGTTTTCAGAAGTTATTTAGGGGACAAGAATCTTATAATAAAAACAGAGTTTCTATTGTGATCAAGATGAGGGCTTAGAGTCATTTAATTTGAATTCTCAAAGACATAAAACCTTATTCTGTACTCCAGGCTGGCAAGGCAGAGCCTAACTCCTGATATAATGCCCTGACAGGGGAGAAATGGTGCCTGCCCATCCAAATTGGTCTCTACAGTTAATTTCACAAGTGTCTGAAGGACAAAGCATGATAAGCAAGCATAATGAATTTTAATATTACAGAGAGTTTTCCAGGGAGTTACATTACAGATTAATAAACTGAGACTGAATTTAGAGGGATGATTAATTTATCTATTCCATCTGGCTAGTCTGTCTTCTGTGAGTTTCTCAATTTAGGCTCAGGGTTGGGCTTCAGGGGATCCATGCCCCACCAAATTATATGGGATTTTATAGAGAGTCATGCTTGTGATTTTATGAGGAAAGAAGCAGCAGCTTTCTTTGGAGTCTCAAGGAGGGTCCTTGATCCCTCAAAGGTTCAGGCTCTTGAGCTGATTGAGCTTTTCTGAGACTGGGTCCTCTGAGGCAAGCATTGTAGGCAGCCTCCATCTGAAGGATGGCCTCCCAGGGGTGTGTTCAGATTTTGACATCCCCCCATCTCCTCCCCAAATTGTGACAAGAAGGGGAGCATTCCAATGGCTCAAAAGATCAAAAGCCATAATGATCTCTGCTCCATAGGGAGAGTCACTTTCCTCCTCAGAAAAGAATATTTGAATGCTGGTAAAAATGAGTGAAAGAGCTAACTGCTCAAATTTATTTTAAAGAGGGAATCAGTCCCAAATGAAATTGTCTGACATATTTAACAAATACCCTCAACAATTTTTTTAAGTGTGCAGTACAGTATTATATTACCTACAGGCACAGTGTTCAACAGATCTCTAGAACTTAATCCATTTTGTGTGATGGAGATTTTATCCCCTTTGATTAGAAACTCCCCATTTCTCCCTCTCCCCAGTCCCTGGTAACCACAGTTGTGCTCTCTGATTCTGAGTCTGGTTATTTCAGATACCTTACGTAAGTGGCATCATGCAGTTTATGTCTTTCTATGAGTGGCTTATTTCAGTTAGCATAAGGTCTTCAAGGTTAATCCATGCTGTCACATATTACAGGATTTCCCTCTTTTTTAAGGCTGAATAATATTCCATTGTATGTATATGTCACATATTCTTTGTCCATTCACCTATCAATAGACATTTAAGTAATTTCTACATCTTGGATATTGAAAATAGTGCTGCAACAAAATTGGAATGCTAATATCTCCTTGAGATCCTGGTTTCAAATCTTTAGATAAATACCCAGATGTGGGATTAATAGATCATATGGTAGTTTTATTTTCAATTTTTTCTGGACTCCATATTGTTTTTAACAGTGGCTGCACTATTTTGTTTCCTACCAAAAATATACAAGGATACCAATTTCTCCACATCCTCACCAACACTTGTTGTCTTTTTTTTTTTTGTAATAACTATCCTAGCAGGTATGAGGTGATAATAGATCATTGTGATTTTATTTGCATCTCCTTGATGGTTTGTTGAAGGGATTATTCTCTTCCGATTGAGTGTTCTCAGCACTCTTGTCAAAGACTAGTTGACTATATCTGTATGGATTGATTTCTGTCCCTTCTATTCTGTTCCATTGTTCTATATGTCTATCTTAATGCCTACCCATATTGTTTTGATTACTATAGCTTTGTAGTATATTTTGAAATCAAGAATTGTGATACTTTCAGCTTTGTTCTTCTTGATAAAGACTGTTTTAGCTATTCTGGATCTTTGGTACTTCCATATGAATTGTAGTATTGTTTTTTATTTTTGTAAAAAATGCCATTAGGATTTTAATAGAGATTGCATTGAATCTGTAGATTGCTTTGGATAATGTGGACATTTTAACAATATTAAGTCTTCCAATCCATGAACACAGGATAGGATGTCTTTCTATTTATTTGTGTCTTCTTTAATTTCTTTATCAATATTTTATAGTTTTCAGTGTACAAGTCTTTTACCCCCTTAAGTATTTTATTCTTTTAAGTGCTATTGTAAATGGGGTTGTTTTCCTAATTTCCTTTTCAGATGTTTTTTTTTTGTCATTACAGAAATACAACTGTTTTTTGTATGTTGATTTTTGTATCCTGCAGCTTTACTGACTTTGTTTATTCTAATAGGGGTGTGTGTGTAGTCTTTAGGGTTTTTTTTATATATAATATGTCATCTACAAATAGACAATTTCCTTTCTTACTTGGATAACTTTTATTTCTTTTTCTTGCCTAATTTCTCTGGCTAGGACTTCTAGTACTATGTTAAATAGAAGTAGCAAGAGTGGGCATTCTTGTCTTGTTCCTGATCTTAGAGGAAAGCTTTCAGTTTTTCACTACTGCGTGTGATATTAGCTCTGATGAGTACAGATGCGTAAGTCCTCAATAGAATATTAGTAAAGTGAATTCAGTAAAGGATCATATTCAATTGAAAGGATCATACACCATGATCAAGTGGGATTCAATCCTGGGATGCAAGGGTGGTTCAAATATGAAAATCATAATGTGATACATCACATTAACAGAATGAAGGATAAAAGATCACATGATAATCTCAATAGATACAGAAAAGGCATTTGACAAAATTCAATATCTTTTCAGGATAAAAACTCAACAAATTAGGAAGGAAATTGTCTGAAAATAATAAAGACCATATAGCATATGCTGATGCTGCTGGTCTGAGAACTATCCTTTAAGAACCACTAATTTTGAGTCATGATCCTCAACCTTGGTGGTACATCAGAACTACTTAGGGAACTTTTAAAGCACCCAATTCCTGAGCTGCATCCTGTGGAAATAAATGAAGGATACCCAAATAAGATTAAAGGCTATTTATTCAGAGCTTGCTCTAACAGGAGACTTAGTCACCATCGCTCGAATTTGGTAGAGACTCAAAGGCAGGCAGAGGAGTGGGAAGGCTTTATGGTGGGGGAAAAAGAAGGCTTCAGGTGTGCCAAGACTGAGGGCAGTTAGCATGATGAAGCTGGGAGTGGACTAACTAGAAGCAGGGTATTCTATGTGATTGGTTAGGGATTGACTTTCCCTGGTTGGTCCTAAATTGGAAGCAGTGCCTAAAATTAGGGAAGCTGGCAGATATTGATCAAGTCCTGAGTGTTTAGGGCCAGTGGCTACAAAGGCTGTGGTTTGGTTTCCTGGGCTGGTTGCTGTAGATAGGGGGGGCAGGCGGTCAGAGTTCTATTGTCATATATGATCCAGCTATTATTCATTTGTATATTCAATCTTTCAATCAGACCAACTAAATCAGAATTGCCGACAGTAGGGTCCAGGTTTAAATATACTTTTTTAAACTTTCCAAATGCTTCCCATGACAGCCAAAGTTAAGAACCATGATTTTGAGAGACAGCCTGAGCATTCTGTAAGGAAAGGATGCAAAGCAAGGAAGGACAGAGCCAGTGCTCTTCCTCCTGTATCCCCAGGAACAACTCCTGCTTGAAGTGACACGTCTTCCTAAAACTGGTTAGGGATCATCTTTGTACTTGGGGGCACTGCTAGATGATGGGTACCCACCCACAGTGTAGAAACTTAAACAAAAATATGACAGTTAACAGGATTTGCCATCACAGATTGGTTTCCATTGAAATTAAGATCAAAACTCACTGGGACCTACAAGGCTTCTGCCAAATCTCTGGCCGTCTCCTTTCACTGTGCCCCTGTCTTCACATTCTCCCTTCGCCACCTGCAAGCTAGCCCATTACTGCCATAGAACCTGTGGACCTCTCCATCCACCATACTCTCTCAGATCTCCCCGTGGCTTTCATCTTATCATTCAGGATTCAGACCAAACTCATACCTCAGGAAAACCTTCCCCAGCCCCCTTGCTGGGGCACTTCTCTCCTCTCCCAGTCCCTTTTTGGCCTATAGCTCCACTTTCTTCATAGCACTTACCTGTATAAAATTATTCAGTTTATATGTTATTGCCTTTCTTCCCCAACAGCAGGATAAGCTCCATGAGGTGGAGATTTTGTCAGTAAGACAAAGTTGTATTCTTAGTGCTTAAAATGTAATAGGGGCTCAATAAACATTTGTTGAATGAAGGACATCAAGACTTTGCTCTTAATCTAGCCCTAGCCCTCTGTTATTTACTAACTCTGTGACTTTGAGCTAGTCACTTCAGCCTCTCTGAGCCTCAATTTCCCCATCTGTAAGTGGGAGAAATGATATCTTCCTAGGCTTTCTTACAGAGCTGTTGTCATGGTCTGATCAAATTTTGATGAATTTAAGATACAACATGCTCTTCAGTGTGGGGTATACTATCATCACATCTGCATTTCAAAAGCATCTTCCCCCAACATAATGGCTTAAATGTCTAAGAGCAAGTCCAGTGAAGGTGGGGATATTTTGAGAGAATTAGATACTTGTAGGGTCCTTACCTTCTGCCACCTAAGCAATGATCATCTCTGGCTACACCCAGAGCCAGCCAGTGGGCTACCGTCTAACAGAGTCTGTATCACCTGTGACAAGCATGTTGCAATTTCTTGGGGTCCTTTGGGTGAAATCAGCTGAATCAGGAGGAGGTTGTGATTCCCACTCATCCAACACCAAATGCAGCGGCATATTTTTTTCCTACATATATGTGTAACAATAACAATATTATACACAGCAGTAATTGTAGGATAAGTCCATTTGGGTTCCTGGACCCAATGCCAATGTGTGTTAAGTGTGTGGGAGTGGCCTTCCCACACATACTAACACCAAGCAATTTTGAACACCAGCAGGGCCTCTGAGAATTCAACTCCCTTCTGATGCCATCTGCCTGGAGACAGCACCTGATTCCCAGGAAGGGCTCTATCCTACAAGATTGCCCTCCACCCCTGACTACAGACACCCATCACGAGCTCCAGGCAGCTACTTGTGCTTCTAACCTACCAGCCAAAGACTAGAAGTTCTTAAGACTCCCCCTTTGGTTCAATTAATTTCCTAGAGTGGCTCACAGAACACTTACATTTGCCAGTTTAATAAAGGATACAAGTTACCAGCCAGATGAAGAAAGACATAGGGCAAGGTCCCAGATAAAGGAGCTTCTGTCCTCGTGGAGCTCGGGGCCTGGTTCGGTGGCACATGGAGGTGCTCTGGTTCCCCAAGCATAGACGCTCTCCAACCAAGAAGCAGGATCCGACCAGGCAGAGCAGGCAGAGCAGAGCAGAGATCAAGAGAACATGCTCTTCCCAGGGGGTTTGTGAGGGCTTCACTGCAGAGTCATGACTGACTAAATCATTGGCCATTGGCTGATTCAGCCTCCAGCCCCTGCCCTTGGGTGGGGGTCCAAAATTCTCTCATTAACATGACAAAACACCTGTTTCACTTTTAAGACTGCAGTGTTTTCAGGAACTGTGGATGAAGACCAATATACCTGGGAAATATATATTTGGTCATAGTGAATGACAAATATGTATTTCTTATAACTCATTATGTCACAGGTGTGAGAGCCAAGGAAGTACTCCCCTCCCTTCTTTGAAGAGAACTGGTTGGCACATGAGTAACTGACACCCTCCAGCCGTGTGTCTTTGCCCTTAGCTTGATATTCACACAGTGACCACACTTTCCCATGGTACTCCCAGCCAATGATGGGGCACCACAGAGATTCTGGAACTGGCGTGCCTGCCCAGGGTGGGACTCCTCCATGGGCAGCCTCGCCGCCTGGCCAAGCCTCTCTCAGAGCTGCCCGGCTGTCTGTGGCTATTCTGTCCAGTGCTCCTTGTTCCCATTCTCCTTTCACAATTGTCCAACCTGGCTCACGGTCTGAAGCCTCTCCCAACTACTCCTAATTCCTCTCCTTCATCCTTTACTGGTATTTGCCATAATATATCTCTGGCATATTGAATCCCATTTTGGTATCTGCCTCTCAGAAGACTTGAACTGACACAGAAGAGTTGGAGACAGTTCTTTTTTCCTCCTGTAGACATAACTTCCTGGTTTTCATTTAGGCCCTGTAACAACTTGCAAGGCATAAAATTTTAATAAAGACATCATCGATTAGGAACTACCCTGTCTCCTCCTCCTTTAATGCAGTCTGGAGGAGGTTTAACTGATGGCGTAAATATTGCTCTCCTGGTTCAGGGCCGAGTAAGGTGGCCCAAGGGCCCCTGGTAGAGAAGAGTAGTGGAAATCACAGGAACACATACTTTGGGAAGTCCCATCTTTTCTAGAATCCCCTGTGGACATATGCATCATTGTTCTCCAGGCCAGCTCATCCTATGAGAAAAGAACTTGGCACAGAGGATTGGAAATTAAGACAAAGGTGCCAAGTAGAACTAATCAATGATAGGATGCAAGAAGAAGTCACGGAGGAGGAAGTAGCAATGCACTTACAAGGAAAATGTGCCTGGTGGACAAAATCCAGGAACAATTCCCACTTGTTGTCTCAAAGTATTAAGTAAGCACCTAAGCACAGAAAGTACTGCTTGAAGGGATTGTCCAGAGCAGGTGAGAGACAGGACCTTAGGGTTTTACAGAAGGGGTCCTGGGATAACATCTTCTATCCCAGTGGATTTTAAACAGGTCCTTGGAGTTACCTCTGGGATTTCTGGGAGGAGAAAGTAGGATATGAAGATATGAGTCTCCTTGTCTTCTTACCCTTCAACCAAAACACCCTCCACCATGCAGGCTCTGCTCTCAAAACCAAGCTTGGAAACCACTAATTTCACCCCTTCCTTTTATCTACAGAAAAATGGAAGCTCAGAGAGGTTATGTGACTTATTCAAGGTCACACAGTAAGTGAACAGAAAAGACAAATGGGATTAGAACCCTTGATCTTAGTCCTGTTCTCTTTCTGCTTCATAATGCCACCCCTTCAATGAATTTGTAACTTCTTTGTCAGTTGAGTTGTTATGTTAGATTGGACATAATCTATCAAGCTGAATTGACAACACATCATGTAACGTTCAGGCTGGGGTTTGGTAGATGAGTCAGTTTCCTGTTTAGAGAAGATGGGACCAGGAGGTGATTTCCCTGCTTGTCCCTCAAGCCATCATTTATGCACATATTACTTTCAATTACTCATGGATATTTAAATCCATTATCTGACAAATGTTCTACTGCAGAGACAACATAGAGTGATGGAAACAGCATGGGTTTAGGAGCCAGACAGCTCTGGGGTTGAACCCTGACTCCTTCACTGGGCCCACAGATAAATTTACATTGTCTTTTGAAACCTCAGTTTCTCCACCTATGATGTATGGAGACTGCCTGTTTATAGGGTGCTTGAGGGTTAGAGGTTAGGTAAGGAAAGCATCACACCAGTGTCCAGCACACCACAGGTGCTCCCTGACTGGTGGACAGTGCATTACAAAGATAAGGACATTTGCACTTCAGACCCTTAAGGGGTTACAGTGCAGTGGAGAAAACAATGCCTGTGGCAAAGAGGGAACAAGGAACTGCTAAATTACCTCTGCTAGAGGGTAAGGGATTTGGACAGGGGAGAAACAGGTGTGAGCAGAATGAATCTCCAAAGGTAATTGAGAGGAGAAAGGTCTTACCTTGAAACTTAAGGCCTGGTGGTGGTTGGGGAGTGGAGGAGAGAGTGTCTGAGGAGGGGATAATAGTATAAGCAAAGAGGCAGATGAGGGAATAAGAATTAGAGCCATGGAGTTATTGGGAGAGGTCTCTGGGAGCAGGGGTTATGTAGGAGGAACTGTAGAAACAGGACACGGGGAAGGAAAATTCTGTGAAGTTTAAGACAGTGAGTTCTGGAAATGGTTCATTGTTCCTGATGTGGACTCTGAGATGGTTTAAGAGCTGAGGTTTAAGAGCCAGGTTTTCCCATTTTCATATCTCTGGGCCCTCACCCCGGTTTTTTAAAGGTACGGAAATTGAGAGCTAAATGACCGAAGTAACTTCCCTTAAGTCACAAAGCTGGGAAGTGGCAGAGTTCGAATTTGCACCCATACCTTCTGACAACCCAGATCCTTTGCTCCTTCCAGTTCACATGACTTTAGTTTCTCTGCTGTGTCAAACACAGGACTGGGCAGATAGAGAAATACTTATGGGAAAAGCAATAAACCTTGACTGAGGTTCAGATAAATAGCAAGCACAGTAGTGTTCTTCAACACTAAATGCACAGGGAAATCATCCAGGGAGCTTTAAAGAAAGAAATGTTTCTCCCCAGGCTCTGATGCACCACTTAGGTCAGACTCTCAGGGGCAGGGCCTGGGCATCAGTATGTAGCTCCCCAGGTGGTTCTAGTGTGTGACCAGCACCGCGAATCATCGGGCTGGACTCTGTAGCACAACTGGTCCCACCTGCGTCGGCATTTCTCGGAAGAGCTTCTCCGTGACGCGCCGTCTGTGCGATCCACCGGCCCGTCTGTGCTCTCCTCATCGCCAGGCAAGTACCAACCTCCCTCTCTCTTTCTCCGCCGTACTGGCTCTTGATTTGGTCTTCATACTCATCTTGGTGACTAATTAATCCTCCCCGAACAATCAAAGTAGACCTCATCATGGGAGAGCCATCTGGAGATCCTTTTTGGTTGGCTTGGACTTTGGGAAGGCTGAGGGGAAGAAAGTGGGAAATGATGACTCATACTCCAGATGAAACACAAAAATTGTGCTTATTCAAGGAGAGTGGTGGTGTTTTTCTTCCTGATTTTCAATGGCTCCAGATGGTCTGTTTTCTCTTTCCATACCCCCATGTCTACACTCCCCGCCTTATACAGGGAGACACTGACTCCCGGGGCCACTGCTCTTTCAGTTCACAAAGTGAATTTTTTGTTCCTTAAACAATGTGAGTCTGAAAAATGCTTTATGAGGACTAGAGAGAGAACTCACAGTGGCATCTTTTATAGCGGCATTCTCCCATAGAGATGGGAGCTGTAGAAGAAGTCAGTCGACCACACATATTTATTGAGCACTGTTGTATATAAGACAGAGACCGTGTTACAGCCCTGACCCGATCCCCTTGCCTGGGTCAGGGTACCCATCCCACAGCTGCCATGCATGGCTCACAGCTGCCATCCTCTCTGGAGAAGTGGTCTCAGTTGATGGGCACCACCTCATCTAGGAGGTGGCACCCCTCAGTCTGGCCCATAGCCCATGACTGATGGACAGGGACTACATGATGCCAACCTCTTTCCTCAAGTGGGGTGTGCTTTATGCTCCTCAAAATCGTGATTAGTATTGTGCTGAGCCATATCCTTGCTGAGCATTTTCTCCTCTGTTCCCTGTCTCCCCATTCTCTTACAAGGTTTCCCTTTGGGTACTGCCTCACAAAGTCACAGGCTCTGACATCCTTTCTCGGAGTCCCATCTAGGAAACAGACCAGGGGCAGAGCCTTTCTCTGCCAGTGAGACCTCTCGCACGACCACAGAAGCCAGGCAGCGCTGGGCAGGGGGGTCCTTTCTTAGTCCCTACCTGTCCTGCACCAGGGGTTGGGATGAATTCCACAATTCACATGGCATTGATTAAGGAATCTGCTTTTCCAGAGAAAGGGGCAGTCTGCAAAGAACAATGGGAAACCAGAGAGGAGGAATCTCAGGTCCCCAGATTCTCCCATCAGTTGTAGGCAAGCATGCCCGGGTCCAGGCATTTGTGGGGCTGCAGCTTGGTCTGTGTTCCATGAAGAGACCCTTCTCTCAGAGGACCTCCCTTCCTATGGGGTAACCTTATGGAAGTAGCGCTGTCGATAGGGAACACCCAGGCAGCTTGGGCAGGTTGTCTGCACTGGGGGAACCAGCTAGTGTGTGGAGAACATGTTTCCTGGCCCAAGGAGCCACAGTAGGCTCCAGGTCGGCCCTTCCCCTCCTCTGGGCTGGGAGCGCCTAGGAAGAGAAGGTGGCTGTGCGATTTGTTCACTCTTCATGAGAACCACACCACATCTTAAATACTTGGGCCTGGATCCCAGGCTGCCTTCTCAAGGAGGAGAGAGAGGTAGGCTGACTAACATCAAGTAAAACCAAGCTCAGGGATTCTGGAAACACTCACAAAGCAGACTCAGCTTTTAGCAAAATCACGGGTTTCATTTTGAGATCAAATAGACATCTCCCTCCCTGAGAAGTGAAGTGAATAGAAATGCTTTATTTTGGCTCTGGCGATAGAATGCCAAGTCTGGGTGAGATCATATGATGAAGGATAGCTCACAGAAGGACTGTATTTCTTCCTTCTTCGTCTTACAAAGCAGAGGGACTGTGCGGCAGTGGGCATTGCGACACAGTGACAGCTCTGCGGGAGGGTACGATCAGTGCCTGAGGATGAGTAAGGCCTGGCTGCGCTCTCCGCGGCTCACACCGCAGCTCTGGGGTGAACTAAGGTGAACTATTGTATCCAGTTTGGAATAAAATGACTGAACAGTAGATCCAAGCCTTATTCTGAAAGGAACAATTTAAAAATAAACTTCTGCCTGAGAAGAAAAGAAAAGGCAAGTAGCTCACATTTCCAGGGATGACTTCTAGATAAAAAGCTGTGTTGAGGGGCTGTCTTGTCCCCTCCTGGCATAAGCCAGGAGCTCTATTCTCTCACTTTATTTCTAAATAAAAGCCTGTACCATGCTCTTCTAAAAAAAAAAAAAAAAAAGCTGTGTTGAGGCTGTGGGACACAGAATGGCTGCTCAGGAGGGTGGGGCGTCTCCTCCCTGGGCAGCCGGCAGTGTTCGGCCAAGTTCTCCTCAGCCTGAGATGATTTAAGTGCTGTTCTGCCAAAGGCAAGCAAATTAAACAAAATAAACAAAAGGAAAATCCTACGGGGGCAAATAATGGTATCTTTAGCTGAGAATCTTATTTGATATAATCTAAATCATTCATTAAGCACCAACATACTTCTGTTGAATCCTAGTAGTAACTCCATGAGGTAGATCGTGCTATAATCACCATCATTTTAGAGGTGAAAAACTGTGGCATTGTCCTTCAGGGGGTCAATAGATAAACTGGGGTACCGCCAGACAATGGAATATTATTCAGCACTAAAAAGAGATTAGCTATCAAGCCATGAAAAGACAGGGAGGAAACGCTAAGTGCATATTACTAGTGAAAAGCCACTCTGAGAAGGCTATACACTCTGATTCCAACTACGACATTCTGTTAAGGGCAGAACTGTGAACACAGTAGTTCAGTTGTTGCCATGGATTTGGGGGTAAGGAGGGGTGAATAGGTGGGACACAAAGGATTTTAAAGGCAGGGAAACTATTCCATACAATATTATAATAATGGGTACATGCCATTATGCATTTATCAAAGCCCATAGCATGTACAACACAGAGAGTAAACTCGAATGAAAATGATGGACTTTGGTGGATTAAAAAAAACAAAGCTGTGAAAAGTACTTACCTTTTGTGTTCCCTGTGCCACATCCCCACTGTCCTTCAGACCATGCCTAGCATGTGGCACTCAGTAAGCATTTGTCAGATGAACAACTGAGTGGACATCTGCTAACAGACGCAAGTGTATTCAGTTATCAGGGAGGTATTTTTTTATCCTTGGGAATAAATCATGATTAGTCCAAACCAGTTATGACAATTCTGTTTCCATGTGCAGTGATTAGCCCAGGAGAGGATATGTGGCCCACTCTGGTTCTGGTCAATGAAACTTAAGAGCAGACTGACATTTAGCTGGAATACACCAGAATGGTGGTACTAATGGTAAAATACTGAAATACTTCAGGAGCAGGTGGTAAATACTGCTCCTCTGGTTTCCTCTCCCCTTGTCCTGGATCCCATGTATCTCCCCACAATCCAGCATCTACAAGGTTACATCCAGCATAGAAGGAGGCCTCCAGAACTCATTCCAGGGCTGCAGCTAGCATTTGATCTGTTCTGATTTTCCAAGGGAGGTTTCTAAGGAAAATTTCTCCCTGAGTAAAAAAGCAGAGGCTCGTGCCCTTTTTATCATACCCCTTCCTCCTCCTTTAACACTGTTGTGTGGTATCAAGGAAGCCATCCTGTGACCATCAGGCAACAAGCCAAAAAGATGTACAGAGCTTGAGTCCTTAATGGTACTTACTCTAATGTTCCCCACTGCACAAAACCTGGGGCTGTCCTCCCTCTAAATGTTTTATTACATAAGACGAGTGTCTTTTACAGAAGACTTGATTAATTAGTTCTGTTATGTGCAGTTGAAGACATCCTAAACAATAATGACTCAGGTTCAAATGGTTAAGTAATAATAATGTTGACAGTGAGCGCTGACTGTGTGTCAGGCACCGAGCGTCTCCTTTCCTCTTCTCAGTAACCTTAGTGGGAAGTACTATAGTTAAACACGCTTTTTAGATAGAGAAACGGAGGCATGGGAAGTTTTTTAAATTTACTAGTTTTCTGTGTACTGGCGTCTCCAAGCTTCAAGGAAGAGCAGGTGCCGATCAGAAAATGCACACATGCCTCCAATCTGCCCCCACTAACTTCCTGGTTCTCTGCGAAACGGGAACTCGCACCCAACTCTGCACGGTTGACAGCCATTGTTTCACTCCTAGCTTTCTCTTTGTGTTAATCCTGACTGCTCCGAGAAAAGCTGGGAAGATCCCTGGAGGAGGGGAGGAGCCACCCTTGGCCCCCCAGAGAGCTTCTTGCCATGCCCAGCTCCCTGACCCTGTGCCACATTTCAAGCCGGCTGCTCCAGTGCAGACTGAGAAATTCAACTGTCTGGTGGCCTAGCTGAGTGAGTTCTAGTCACCCGCCACCCAAGCGCCCGGAAGTTACTGGGAAGGAGCCGTCAAGCAAATCGGATGCATGTGTGCACTTTCCGGTCAGCACCTGCTCCTTGAAGCCTGTAGCTGCCAGTACACAGAAAAGTAGATCATGACCAGGATGCTGCCTGCCGGGCACGGCACCCGAGTGAGCTAGCGATCCCAGTTGCGGCTGTCGCCGGGCTCTGCAGCGCATGATGAACAGGTGCAGGACTCCGCGTGTGGGCCAGCGCACCCGCCCTGCAGACGGTGATGTCACTGGGCTCCCGTGGCTGAACATTTCCTCATCAGATTTACACTTCCTTTCTTTGGGTGTGTGAAGTCCTCAGGGAGCTCACTGCCATATACTCCCTTCTCAAAGCAAGCCATTCTCTTAAGGGTGACTCCACCTACATCTTTATGAAGCCCTTATGATTTTTACTTCATCATTAAACTCTCTGGATGCAGTCTTGTGTCCAAATCTTTTTTATTCTAATGTTCCACATAGCTTGGTTTTGATTTATTCTAATGCTCTACATAGCATGGAGTTTCATTCACAGAAGCACCCTCTAACCATCAGAGTAGTTCAAAGACATTCTAATCTTTACCTGAGTGTCTCAACGTTCAAGGGAAGAACCGGAAGCAAAAGATCTCGGCTCCTTTCTCCCGCTCCCTGGGTCTCGTGTTCCCACAGTTCCTCCCAGGTCTCTGGCCTCCTGAACTCCAGACTCGTCTCGGCCAGGCACAGGTGGTTTGCTTCCTGTCTTCTACCTGCTTTGTGCTCCTCGTTCTACGAACTGATTTGGCCACGTTGGCTAAGGCCTTTCCTCTTTCCTTCCACCTGCCCTCTCTCCCCTAGTCCTAATCACAAGATACCCCTTGAGTGGATGTGAGAAATGAGAGCATGGGAAGCAGCAAACAGGCTTAATAAGTTTTCACCCACAAAATCACACCCAACAGGCACCGTGTTGGGCCCTGAGGAAAAAATGGTGCCCAAGCCAGGGCCCCTGCCCCATGGAGCTTCCACGTTCTTGAGAGAGAGACCAGACCCTATGGCCTACCCCAGCCTGAGCGAACTCTGATGAAGAGAGGGAGGGGCGCAAGGAGAGAGGCGAGGGCTGGGTTAGAGCACACAGTGCATACTGAGGATGGTATTGATACACTGCACGGATAGTTATTGAATGTTCTGCACAGCTTTGAGAATCACAGCTGAGAACCTGTAGTCAGTGGAGAGAAAGGCCTCAGCGAAGAAGAGGGGCTAATTCTTAGGGTCTGAGGAGAAATTGAGGTACAGCCTCACCCTCATCAGGGAAGAGATCCAGGACCCCACATAGCCTTTCCTGCCACACCAGCAAAGAAAGGGGACCAGGGCAGGGAGGCGCCTGCTGCTGTCCACGGCGGCCAGTTGGTGGGCGGAATGGAGAGAAAGGAAGCAGCCTCGGGGAAGGGAGGGGAGCTGCAGGCCCCACATACACCCCATGATTTATTCTTCCTCCTCTACTCGCATGCTTCCAGGTTTTTCACATTAGAAATTATGTGGCTGTAAACACCCTTGTACCTTAGACTTGGGTGCTTTAGCTTCTGTGGGTAGATTCCCAGAAGTGGAACAGCTGAATCCAAAGTTAAAATTTTTCACCGTGGTGGTAGTAGTCAGACAGCTTCCCAAAATGCTTGTAACCTTATGGGATTCCACTAACAATGCAGGAGAGTTCCTTTTTCTCTGCATCACTGCCAGCAAAGGTGTCCCAGCTAGCTTCATTTTTCCAGGCTAGTAGACATAAAGTTACTCTAACTTGCATTTCTCTGGTGTGTTTGGGGGTCTTTTAGGATGTTTGTTGCTATTGAGATCTGCCCTTCTCTGAGTTGCCCTTTTTTCCCCATTCTTTCCCTTCTTCCTTTGTTTTTTTGTTTGTACTTATCAATTAGAAAAGGTACTTTGTATATTTAAATATAAATATTAATATAAATATTCCACTCTGAAGATTTATGTCCTTCAGTTTGAGAAAATTATTTTCTATTTATATGGTCATTTTCTACCTTATTTTCCATGTTCACTGTTTTGGCAGCTCTCAAAGATCAGCTTAAAGCCCAGAGGGCAGGCTGCTGGGAAGGGAAAATGCAGGTAAAGTAGGAAATGGGAGAACAAGGTGGGACCCCAAGCACAAGCCGGAGCCCCAGGGGACGGAGTGGAATCCGTGCTGGTTCTGTCCGCCTCTGTTCTCGGTCGTGTGGGGTACATCTCTGCTTCCGGTCATGGGGCCCGGCCCACACCTGCCCAGAAGTCAGAGCAGCTGGAGGAGAATCCAGGGGAAGGGGGAGCAGGTGCAGCCTGGGCGGCTCCTCACGCCAGGAGATGAGCCGGCAGAAGGTTTGGGCTGAAAAGAGGTTGCTGCTTCACTTCCCGGCTCCAAATCCTCTAAGAACCTCTCTGTGGCCTACCCTCAATGAAATATACAGGGAAGGAAATTCTGGGAAATGTAGTTCTGCCCACCCAAGTTCATGCAGTACAAAACCACCACTGCTTCCTTTGAAATCTTGTTTAACAGCCATAGAACATTTTTTAAAATATTCATTTTGTTATCATTAATCTACTATTACATGAAGAACATTATGGTTACTAGACTCCCCCCTTCACCAAGTCCCCCCACACAAACGCCATTACAGTCATTGTCCATCAGCATAGTAAGATACTGTAGACTCCCTGCTTGCCTTCTCTGTGTTGCACATCCCTCCCTATGCCCCCCCCAACATTATACATGCTTATCGTAAGGCCCCCCTTCTTTTTACCCGCCCTTATCCCTCCCTTCCCACCCATCCTCCCCAGTCCCATTCCCTTTGGTAACCGTTAGTGCATTCTTGAGTTCTGTGATTCTGCTGCTGTTTTGTTCCTTCAGTTTTTCTTTGTTCTTATACTCCACATATGAGTGAAATCATTTGGTATTTGTCTTTCTCCACGTGGCTTATTTCACTGAGCATAATACCCTCTAGCTCCATCATGTTGTTGCAAATGGTAGGATCTGTTTTTTTCTTATGGCTGAGTAATATTCCATTGTGTATATGTACCACATCTTCTTTATCCATTCATCTACTGATGGACATTTAGGTTGCTTCCATATCTTGGCTATTATAAATAGTGCTGCGATAAACATAGGGGTGCACCTGTCTTTTTCAAACCGGAGTGCCGCATTCTTAGGGTAAATTCCTAGAAGTGGAATTCCTGGGTCAAATGGTATTTCTACTTTGAGCTTTTTGAGGAACCTCCATACTGCTTCCCACAATGGTTGAACTAATTTACATTCCCACCAGCAGTGTAGGAGGGTTCCCCTTTCTCCACAACCTCGCCAACATTTGTTGTTGTTTGTCTTTTGGATGGTGGCGACCTTACTGGTGTGAGGTGGTATCTCATTGTGGTTTTAATTTGCATTTCTCTGATGACAAGCGATGTAGAGCATCTTTTCATGTGCCTGTTGGCCATCTGAATTTCTTCTTTGGAGAACTGTCTATTCAGCTCCTCTGCCCATTTTTTAATTGGATTATTTGCTTTTTGTTTGTTGAGGTGTGTGAGCTCTTTATATATTTTGGATGTCAATCCTTTATCGGATCTGTCATTTATGAATATATTCTCCCATATTGTAGGGTACCTTTTTGTTCTATTGATGGTGTCCTTTGCTGTACAGAAGCTTTTCAGCTTGATATAGTCCCACTTGTTCATTTTTGCTTTTGTTTCCCTTGCCCGGGGAGATATGTTCATGAAGAAGTTGCTCATGTTTATGTCGAAAAGATTTTTGCCTATGTTTTTTTTCTAAGAGTTTTATGGTTTCATGACTTACATTCAGGTCTTTGATTCATTTCGAATTTACTTTTGTGTATGGGGTTAGACAGTGATCCAGTTTCATTCTCTTACATGTAGCTGTCCAGTTTTGCCAGCACCATCTGTTGAAGAGACTGTCATTTCCCCATTGTATGTCCATGGCTCCTTTATCATATGTTAATTGACCATAAATGTTTGGGTTAATATCTGGGGTCTCTATTCTGTTCCACTGGTCTGTGGCTCTGTTCTTGTGCCAGTAGCAAATTGTCTTGATTACTGTGGCTCTGTAGTAGAGCTTGAAGTTGGGGAGTGAGATCCCCCCCACTTTATTCTTCCTTCTCAGGATTGCTTTGGCTATTCGGGGTCTTTGGTGTTTCCATATGAATTTTTGAACTATTTGTTCTAGTTCGTTGAAGAATGTTGTTGGTAATTTGATAGGGATTGCATCAAATCTGTATATTGCTTTAGGCTGGATGGCCATTTTGACGATATTAATTCTTCCTAGCCAAGAGCATGGGATGAGTTTCCATTTGTTAGTGTCCTCTTTAATTTCTCTTAAGAGTGTCTTATAGTTTTCAGTCTTACAGGTCTTTCACTTTCTTGGTAAGGTTTATTCCTAAGTATTTTATTCTTTTTGATTCAATTGTGAATGGAATTGTTTTCCTGCTTTCTCTTTCTATTAGTTCATTGTTAGTGTATAGGAAAACCACAGATTTCTGTGTGTTAATTTTGTATCCTGCAACTTTGCTGTATCCCAATATCAGTTCCATAGAACATATTTAACACTCATATAATACACTTGTGTTTTATGCATATTATATAAAAACATTATGTGTATATTAAGCATTTTATGTATTAACTTATTTAATTTTTGTACTGCCCCTATAAGGTAACTATTACTATTAATAAGCTATTACTAATAATAAGGGAGAAACTGAGAACACAGAGGTTGAGTGAACTGCCTAAGATCACACAGCTGCAAAGCGGCCACACTTGGCTTTAAACCCAGATAGTCTCACCCCAGGGTGTATGCTCCAGCACTCCACTGGGCAATCAGTACTACCCCTGGCCAAATAGATATTTAAAAGTGAAAATTGGTGAGCTGTGGAGCTTTATTTTAGAAATTGTTTGATTGATGGTGTTTTATTTTGGACTCTCCCAATGAAAATGGCGTGTTGAATTTTTTTGTGCTAAGATATCTGTGTTTCAGTAAACGGGATCACGTTAAAAGAAAGTGCTTGGAAAATCTGCATTTTGCACTCCCTTGGTTCCTCCTCTAACCTCCAGAGACAGGCGGTGGCAGGGAGGGATGAGGTGGGCATTTAGGAGGAAGTGTGGGGCTGCCTCTGGGCTCCTCCTGTCTCTCTGCAGACTCTAGGCCCCTGGAGGCTGAGACCTCCAGGCTGGCTGTGGTCCCAGAGGACACTTCAGCAGCCCATGCCTTTTTGTGCCTTATAAACATGAGTTAATAAAGTCTGCTTTGTCCCTAGTACCATTCCTCTGGCTCCTAAGAGAAAGCACAGGTGCCTCCGATATGGCTAGGCCATGACTGTGGGTCCCCATCTCAGTGGTTCTCAAACTTGAGGGTGCATCAGAATTCCCTGGAGGGCTTAGCACACCAGCCCTTGCCCCAGAGCTTCTGATTCAGTGGGCCTGGAAGGGGCCTGAGAATGTACATTTCTTACAGGTTCCCAAATGAGGCAGCTACCTCTGCTCTGAGTGCCCCACTGTGGCCACGGAGCTTTACGGAGCACCACGTTCTCTAGGGGCATGACACTGTCCCAGTAATGACTGTAGAGCTGTGGCTGCCAGCCTGGCCTGGAGGCAGCCTAGAGGCTGTCCTTTCCTGCCCTCCCCTTTTGCTGAGTTTGGTAAGCATCTGTAAACCACCTGGGAGCCTGAGGCCCCTGCCTGGGAGGCCCCACCCTCTGACATAGATCCTGTTGGCCTACCCAGTGTATTCCCCTTGGCGAGAACTTGCTGACAAGCACCACCCCATGTTTTGCCAATGAACCAAATCTTAATGTTACGCCAATGGATTCCTGCCTCCAAACACAGGTGCAAAAACTTCCCCCGCTCTCCCAGACAACCCACCCGGGGCTGGTACCAAGACCCTCTTTAGCTGAGGCAGGGATAAGCATACTCCACAGCTCCCCCAGCTGTGGCCTAAAGAGCCTATGCCTCCCACTGAGTATTTAAAGCCAGGCAGAGGGGAGTGGCTCAGGCCTTCCATCAGGATGTTCGCGCAGTAGAAAATGCATGTAAGCATGAGCGCAGCCCTATCTGACCAGAGTCGCCCTCTCAAACCCTCCATGAACACCTGATAATTTCTTCCACCTTGGCTTGCAGGTAGAGTCACAATTTTCCTATTGTTCCCTCCCCCTTACCCACCTTATTGGAAGATTTTAGCTATTTTCTCATCCTGATGGAAGGCCTGAGCCACTCCCCTCTGCCTGGCTTTAAATACTCAATGGGAGGCATAGGCTCTTTAGGCCACAGCTGGGGGAGCTGTGGAGTATGCTTATCCCTGCCTCAGCTGAAGGGGATCTTGGTACCAGCCCCGGGTGGGTTGTCTGGGAGAGCAGGGGGAGTTTTTGCATCTGTGTTTGGAGGCAGGAATCTCAAGATTCAAAACTCATCAGTGCTTTCATCAGTCTTCTCACATCTTCCATGATCACACATTGGCTTCATGTACACTAACCGTACATCTGCTGTGGAGGAGGCATTGGACACATTGCCAGGGGGGCTGCTAAGATGAATAAGAGTGGCCCATGCCCTCCAGGAGTCTCTGAGCTAGCAGACAGATGCATACGTGGAAACGCCACAGGAGGCAGACTGATGAATGTCTGACAATGTGCTACAGGAGCCTGGGAGAATGCTGCGGCTTTTGCAAGCTCTTAGGTCGCTGACAGGGAGGGGTTGGATGTGGCTGGCGTGAGGGTTGTAAGTGGTGCCCATAATGGGGGAAGTGGAGGGCAAGAAATGCAGGACTGAGATATTACTCATCCCACTAGCTCCTCTTCTGGTTCCAAACTCTCAGAGAGGATTTGGTCTTGGCAACCAGCTGGTCACATGCCACAGACAGCTTTTTGTGTTCCCTGGCCATGTATTCACTGCCCAGTTGCATGGACACATCTCATGTGTAGGGTTCTATGTAGTCGGATAAGAACAGACCCTTCTCTCAAGACTTCTGGCCTCATCTTGCAAGCACAGAGCTTTTGGGGTTCCCACCCGCCCATTTCCCAACTGATGATTAACTGTCTGTAGCTTACCACCCAGCATTACATAAGAAGATTATGAAACTCTGTAACAGGGAGGTAGGTGATCTGTGTGTATAAATAGACAAAAGCCTCACTGCTGTGCTACTTTAAGACTCAGAGACATCTAGTGGCAGAAAATCATATCTGCAGGCCTAGAGGATCCTCTCCAAATCAGGTGACTTTTAAAAAGTTCTAATTTGTGAAACTCTTGCAAATTACTAACTGAGAGACTTTGGGTTAAGTTACTTCGAGGGAAAAAGACTGAACAGGTTTTTCATTTGTAGTAGTACAGTATTGTCTTTCCTAAAAAAGCACCATAAGCCAACCTTAAGCCTGTTCTCCGCAAGGTTTTAAATGTACACAATTGTATATAGTGTGTGAAAGAGAAAATTAAGATGTAATGACTCTAAAGATTGCCTACACAATCACCTGTCATGATGCTGAACTTTGTTGATATGATTAGGCTTTGTACCAACTGTATAGTTATTACTATTAAATTAGCTTCACAGGTGAACATAAATAGATTGAGTAACAAACTAAATACTTGGGAGAATAATGAGAAAGTTTCCCCACAATTAGACTACAACATAAATTTCCCTGCCTGGGAGGAAATAATGGAAGGGCCGGCATTGGTGGGTCCCAGAGAGGGAGGCCCTGTGCCCTGTCCCACCGGCCGAGAGCTGGGCAGACTGTAAGGCCTACTGTGGGAGGTCAGAGCAGGAGCAGTCCTGGACTTGGGTCATGTTTCCCTGACAGAGCCCTAAGGAAGTGGCAAGATGTAGAGAGAAAGTGGCTGTACACATGAACTGATGGATGGGGCTCAGGCAGGCGCCCAGAGTTTTCTATGCCCCAGAATAACACAGGAATAGCAGAACAATTCCTGCATGCATGGGTGGCATGGAAGAAGGCGAGGGACTCACTGAAACCCTTGAGTTGTGACAGAACAGAGTAGGGCATGATTCTTCCGGCAGTTGTCTGCATGACCAGATGCCATCCACCCACCAGTATCCCAACACCAGGAAAGCTCCCCATTACTTAGATATGAAACCATGGGAAAGTAGGTGGGGGAGTAAGTCCCAAAGCTGGTGACCCTAAGTTTTGCCACACCAGGAATGGAGATGCAAAGTAGAAATTTAAAATGATGAGAGTATTATTTCTCTGGCACTTGTATTTGTGGGCTGAGATGGTATGCTACATACCTGCTGTATAGACCAAAGTGAAACTCTTAGATAGGACTGAAAGATATTTTGAAGACCACTGCCCCTATTCCTAGTAGCTGAAATACACTTACAAACACAACTTGTGTATTAGGATACCAGCTGGAAATAGATGGCACACTCAAAATGTGCAATTTACAAACTTCAGGGTAGAAAGCATGGAAACTAACAGGGGGTCATACAATACCCTGGGGCAAAAAGCAGGAAATTTCACCACTACTAGACCTGAAGTGCATAGAAGGGACCCAGAGGGGATTGCTGCATGGACGGGGCATCCAGACAGGAGTTGTGGGCTTTGCTAGAAGGATGCAGCCTGCGGCAAACCCTTGGCATTGACACAGGCAGAAGCATGGGGAATATACCTCGATCTCCCACTCCCACTCTAATCTCTGCCAGTGCCCTTCCATTGGAAACCCCAGCTGGAAGCAAGAGGCAAGGAAAGTCATCAATAGCATCCATGTGGGTCAGTGTCCTGAGGCATAGAGCAGAAAGGAAGAGGGAGAAAGGGGAACTAGCAGGACAAATTGAAGATGAACAGCACTAATGGCTTTGTTTGAACTTCATCACATAAAATATTTGTTGATTTCTTATTCTACCACCTCCTCTCTCTCTCACACACACATACACACACAAGCCATCCATTCATTTGTCGCTCATTGTTATTCAGGGTATAACCAATCTTTTTCTGTGTATAAAGGCAATATGTATTAACTTTTTTTAAAAAACATAAAGCTGTGAAGAAGGAAGTCAAGCTCAACTTAATTCCACCACAAAGAGATAACTACCACTGATGCTTTGATCCATATCCCCTTATATGTCTTTTCTGTACATACCTGTATATATATTTAAGAAATGAATCTTACCATGCAAAGATAACCCTACAGCCTATTTTTCTACTCAGTATTACTTAACTCTCTCCGTCAATATTGCAGTAGATAAAAAATTTATAATTTTAATAGGTGCATATTTTTTGCTATTTATAAATCATAATCAGTCATTTTTTTGAGGGACATATAGATGGTTTCTAATTTTTGAGATTATAAACAATGTTATGATAAATATCCTTGTGTGTTAGGGCCTGTGGTTTGCTTACCCACTTATTCCCCCAGGACAGTGGTTCTCAAAGTGTGTTCCATGGAAATGTCTTAGGGTTCCTGTAGAGGTAAGGTGAAGGCCAAGTGTCAGGGCTCCAGCCCCTAACCCTACTCCAGCAATCACAGGTTAACTTCTCTTGGCTGTATTTGGTGTGAAGAGCACCATTAATAAATGCAGCTGGAAATCCATTGCTTTAGGATATAGAATATAGTCAAAGGCAAAATTGTTAGGTCAAAGAGCATGCATGTTTAAAGGTCTGATACATGCTGCCAACGACTCCTCGCCTGAAAGGGCAGACTAGCTTACAGTTCTACCAAAGCCTGCATATTTGCCTATATTCAAACCACAGCACTACTTTTCATTTATCCTCATCTAAAAGCAAAAATATCATTCTTTTAACTTGTATTTCTTTGATTAGTGGTTGTATTAGTTTCCTATTGCTGCTTTAACAAATTACCACAAACTTGGTAGCTTAAAACACCATAAATTTATGTTCTTACAGATCTGGAGGTCAGAAGTCCCACATGAGTCGCATAGGGATAAAGTCAGTGGGCTCACAGGGCCGCATTCGTTTCTAGAAGCTCTAGGGGAGAGTTTTCCCTTCCTTTTCCAGCAGCAAGAAGCCATTTGCATTCCTTGGCTTGTGGGCCCTTCCTTCATCCTCAGAGCTCATCACACCACCTCCGCTTCTCTCCTCACATCTCCTTCTCTGACTCTGACCCTCCCTCCCTTCTTCCACTTATAAGGACTCCTTGGTCACTTTGGGCCCACCCAGGTAACCCGGGATAATATCCCCATCTCAAAGTCCTTACCTTATTTACTTCTGCAAAATCCCATTTGCTCTGTAAGGTGACATACTCACAGGTTCTGGGGATTAGGCCACACATCTTTTGGGGAACATTACTGCTTATTGCAGTAATGGTATAGAGCACATCTTTCGTTTGTTTATTGAAATTTTGTAGTTCATAAATTATCTCTGTGTCCTTTGCTATTAGGGTCTTTGTATTTTTCTAGCTGATGTGTAAAAAAATTTTTTATTTTGGAGTTATGCATATGTTGCAGATATTTTTTTCCACATTTCTGGTTTTCAAGCTTTCCTTAAGCTGTGTATTGGTCAGCCCAGGCTGCTATAACAAAATACCATAGACTAGGTACTTTTAACAACAGAAATTTATTTTCTCACAGTTCTGGATTCTCAAAGTCCAAGATCAGGGCTGCTCTCTGGTGAGAGCTTTCTTCCTAGTGTACAGACAGTCAACTTCTTTGTATGTCTTCACGTGGCAGGGGGAGAGTAAGCTCTCTGGTGTCCCTTCTTATAAGGGTGCTAATCCCATCATGGGGTGCCCCCTCCCCATGGCCTCATCTCATGCTAACTACTTCCCAGAGGCCCCACCTCCAAACACCATCTCACTGAGGGTTAAGGCTTTAACATAGGACTTGTGGGGATGCAAACATTCAGTCCATATAGGAAGATTTTGGATTTTCATGTGGTCAGATCTGTCAGTCATATTCTTGATGCTTTTTGGCTGTGATGATATGTTTAGCTTAGCAAGGCCTCTCCAACCAGAGATTCATAAACATGTACATAACTTTCTTAAGCTTTTATATAATTGCCTTATTTTATATCCAAATTTTAACCATTCTGGCATCTAACTTGGGGTAAGGTCTGACTCTGTTTTGTTGCCAACTTGAAGTACTTTGGTTACCATTTTAATCTTCAAATACATCTTCAAAATAGTCTCTAAGTACATAAGCTTTTAACCAAACCCTGGAGTCCTGGATTTGCCATCATCCGAATATTGGCCTGTTGAAACTCGTTTTCTTCCTTCCCTTTTTGTCCTTGTTGTAGAAAACTATTTTTTGTTTCTCTGGAAGATCTATTCGTTCAGTGAAAGACCAACAACTAAAGCCAACTTTTTTTTTTAAAGGAAAACAATGAGTTTTCTTAGTATTTCAGGCTTGAACAGCATTCCGTTTATAGCAATTTCCAATCAACTCATCTGCATGCATCATGCATACTTACAGCTCTCACATTCCTTGAAATTCTCCAGTTATTTGATCTTCAAAACCCATGGAAAAAAACCTATTCATGAAAGAAACCAATGTAGATATTTGAAGTTCATAAAACTTGGGCTTCATCTGTCATGGCCATTCAGTGTCCTGCGCAAGGCCAGCATGAAATATTTGTGCCTGGGAGAGAAGGGCTGGAGAAAGCTTTAAACTGAGGAAGGGCAATTTCTAAATGATGTGAAACAGACTCAAACGCTAATAGCTACACACATACTGTCATATTATAAATTGATAATTATAATTATAAAAACACATAACAGTATATAATAATACAGTGAGTACAGGATAAAATGATCTTAATGATAAAGTATTCAAATGCACTAAAAATTTCAATTTAATTCAGTAAATATTTCATAAGCTCCTACTATGGGCCTTGGCCCTGTGTTTCCAGGAACTAAAAAGTGTGCATGGTAACAAATGTTTGTGATACAAATAATTTTGAGATGCAATACAAATTTGTTGAGTTAATAGATAAAAAGTGTGTATATATAGTGTGATAGTAAATGATACATTTTAATTAATATTCTGAAAACAGTTTTACTATTTCATGGTCAGACTTTGAGAATGAGCAGTTTTCAACCAACAAACATTGAATTTCAAAGATTTGTTTCTGAATCATTTGCTCAAAACTCAGGAATCATGTCATCATAAGAAGTAAGTTTTGAAGTAGTGGTGAGGTGAAATCTATAGCTTAGCTATAGATTTTTTGTTTGGTTGAAGTTATACGTGTTTTTTATGAGAGGTTGTTGAAATTACATACCTTTGTTCTAAGGAATGCTTTTCAGATATGATACTAGTGATTAAAAAGAGAAAAGTGATACAACTTAAGACATGGTTTATTTATCTGGAATGATACTCCTTAAAGAAGCTGAAACGCTACAAATACTACAGAGAGAATGCTTTTTGTGGAAATTCCAGAAAGGTATGGGAATGTTTTCATGGAGCTAGAGGTTGAGGGCATAAGTTTGAATTATGTCAGAATTGTTCTCCTTCTTGTCTTTAATGCGGTGCATTGCCCCACTGTTCATGCTTATCAGCCATATTTATGGGTGTGTTTTAATTAGTAAATGGGACACTGCAGAGCCAGAAGAGTAGTGGATTGATGAAGAAGAGCGCAAGGCATTTGTGAGCTTGCCTTTGGGGGTAAGAAAGGAGATGAGAGAGAAAAGTCAGTGGCCTCTGCAAATTGACCCCAAGGTCACTGTGGGGAATCCTGCTTAAAGATCCATAAACTTCCTCATATATTAATGATGGTCACCTAACTGGCGGTCCTGGCACTTAATGTTGCCAGAATTAGGTCTGAGACCATTGCTCCCCTGTGGGAAGGGAGATTTGCCTAATGGTGTGGGGAGCTTGGGGATTAATGATAATAAAAAAAAACCCAACAAAATCAATTTTTAATTCAAAAGAACAAAAAGCAAGTAGGGAAAGAGGAATGATTATAGTATACTAAGTGGATCAGATGTCAATAAAATTTTCATAATCATAAAAGAGAAACACTTGTGCCAGTTAGAAATTTATTGCTGTTTGGTTCCAAATTCAAACTTCATTGCCTGAACTGTGGAAATGGCTCTGGGTCCTTTAACTATTCCTCCATTTGCAGTTAGCATGATGTTAAAGGCTTTGTCCGTAGAGGGCAATAGAGGGACACCGCGGGAGGAAGGGGTTTCTCTTTCTAGTTAGTGTTTTCTTTTCCTTCTCGCTTCTGCTGTTTGGGGGCCAGCAGTAGGTGGGTTTGGAAGACATCCAGTGACATTAGCTTCCATTAAGCTCAGCAGTACCTCATAGCCAACTTCCCCACCGAGCTTCGGCAGCACCCCTTGGTGGATTCCCAGTGAATCACGCTGGCACCCCCGTGGTTGGCTTCGCAGCCTTGGCCTGCCAGCCCTCCAGAGGGGTGTTTTCTGCCTGTTAGTCCTGGCCATGGTTTTCTGCGCACCTGCACCCTGGATCAGTGTCTCCTGATTGTCCAGTGGCTGTTCACCAGCTCTGGCATGGAGCAACTCAGTACTCTGCCCTCTCAGCCTCCGGGAGGTGTGTTCTTTTTCTAAGTAGCCTTGCTCATCTCTAGAGTATTCTTAGAGTTCCTTTCTCCCATAGGATAATCCTACTATTGTTGGGAAATCCAGTCTAGGAAGGTCTCCTTGCTAACCAGGTGAGATCTCAACCTGAGAGAGGATCTGTGGCTCTGGTCAAAGAAGAATTCACAAGCAGGCTGAGCAGGTGGAAGCAAAGAGTAGTTTCATAAAGCAAAAGTACACACTCAAGAACAGGGCGTAGGCATGCTTGAGAAGTGAGCAGTGTGGTGGCATTCGGGTTTCTTGCAGTAGTTGGACTTTAAGCAAGGGGTGGACAAATTGTCAGGATAGGTGAGGTTTTCTCGGAACTGGGAAGACATTTCAGGGAAAATGGGCTACGCCCTCTCTTTGTCCTGATATGGTCCACCTTGGAACTGTCGTGGCACCAAGGAGTGTGATTTTTAGTATGCTAATGAGTATATAATTAGCTTTGGGGTAACTGTAGGTTATTTTTGTTCCCCACCCCGAATCTATTTTTGTTCCCCATCCTGAATCTAGAACATTCTGTTTTGCTATCAGTTATTTTCCTAGAGTCTAGCAGGTTTTCACTTAACCTGTTTTGCCAGCTGGCCGCACAGACTGGCCTCAGGCTTTCATTGACTCGCCCAGGGCCTGGTTCTTTTCCTGAACTACACTGCCTATGTAACAATATTGTGGTTAATAATCCTTATATTAAACTTTTCCCCTACAGATTACTGTAGTTTCTATCTCCTGATTCGCCCTTGTTCAATTCAACACAGAATACTTATTTAACTAAAACTGATGTAATTATTTTGTGAGGATGAGGAATTGGAAAGTGTGAATGTGTGGGGAGGGTGGGGGGGAGGGAGAGAGAAGAGAGGTAAATCCTTATCTTCCATAGTAGAAAGTTGATAAATAATATCTAAACTGAAAAAAAAATCATACAACATAGTACAAGATTGTTATATGGAGATTGAAATGGGTTGTATTTGGGGATCAGGAAATGGAATGAGGGGGATTTCTGTACAACAAGCCTTGTGTTTCACTCTTTCCGGTCATAGATAATTGATAAGGATTAAAAAATTGCTGAGTTGAAACAATCAAATGGGGAAGGAAGGAAAGAAAGTTACAAGTTTGTGGAATATCAAAAGATGTGTCATTGGGATTTTTTTAAATTAAACACACAATGCATGATCAAACTAATTTCTGACCAAACTAATTTAATAAGATGAGAACATAGGCTCATTTTTGTCCACATTCCCTTTTCCCTGGAAAGAAAAGCATAGAGATAGAGGAAGTGCATGTCTTTGGTTACCTGGAGCAGATCTTTATGTTGGGGGCCAGGGGGTGCCAAGAACTCCAAATAGTTGAGTAGCATTATTTTCATATTCAGAGGAAAGCCCTATTCCCTGCCCACTGAGGCTTCCTCCCCTGCCTGCCTAGGGATTACCCTCACAGAGAAACAGCAGCTTCAATGGATTTCCACTCTTAGTAAGTGGGCAGGAATGGAACCACCATTTTTTTTCCCCCTGTTGGCATAACTGTACTTGGTGATTTGAATACAACATAGTTTTAATGAATTGGCAAAACAACAGGAAGTTGTGAATATTTGTGGTTTAGAGAAGAAGTCTTAGTAGATAAATAGAAATTCCAATATCTCCTGGGAAGGATGGAGAAGGTTGGAAGATGTTCAGATCCTGAGCTGTAGTGGAGGTGAGGCCAAGTAGGATGTACAGTTTGTTTGAAGTTTTGGTGCTATAGAGCCACACTGTTGCTTATGTTGAAAGGGAATGTAGCACTCTTGATTTTTAGCTGAGTCTCTAATGAAATGAGAAAGAAGACAAATAAATACAAAATATGTAATAAATGCCCAAGAAAAGCTACAGTGGCAATATTCTAATATTCTAACAAATATGAAAAGGAGCATGTGAATATAAAACTCTCCCTTGGCCCTGGTTTCCTTCCCTCTAATGTGGGAATATAAATGCCATTGTTTTTATGTGAGTGAGAGATAATTTGTGGATAATGTACTGGCATAGTGTCTGGCTTGTAGTAGCATTAAATAACTGGTCACTCCTGATATTTTCATTATTTTTATCGTGGAGCATGCACATCTCTCCCAGGGGAGCAGCCCCCATCCAGTCCCAGCAAGTCCTTGTCATAGAAAAATGCTGTTCTCCTCTTCATTATCTTCATTCTTATTCTTATTTCAGGAAAAGCTGGAAATCCAGATTTTTATGTGGAATCTCCCAATCTTAAGTACTGAAATTAAGCCACTTACACCTGTGGAAAGGATTGGGCCACAAGCCTGGTATACTCTGCATTAAAGAAGCCTAAATGCCCCCCACTTGGAGGGCCCAGCTCCCTCTTCAGGATTCTGAGGCTCTCAGTCTTCCTTAGCATCTGCCCATCTCGTTCTCCTGGTCACACCCGCTACTTCCTCTGGGAGGCTGGCCCCTGGGTTTGGTCGGTGCTCCCACGGGCTGAGTAAAACAAGTTCCCACATGCAAGGCTGACAGCCAGAGGTCCTCCCTGACCCGGTTGGCCCCAGGATAATCAGAAAGATCGTATCTGAAGCCCTTTCCTCCCCATTTTGAGCCCTTTCTTTAACCTCACCTCCCAGAATCCTCTAAGAGCAGGATAAGACAGTTATTCACACTAAAATGTTAATGACTTAACAGCTCACTGCTCACAACTGGTATCTACATTTTCAAAGGGAACTCTTAGAGAGGAAATAGAACTAGTTATTAGTGCAGGGACTTTAGTACTCTTGGTACTTCAGAGGGAGGCTTTTCAGATCACACCAGGGGAGCAAAACCAAACTCTGTCACTGGAGGAAGTTAGCCAAGTTCCAGCTTCTTCTGGGGCCTGGTTTGCAAGTCTTCAGCGGGAGAAGATGCTGTAGAGCAGCCAGCTGACTTTCGTTCAACATCCATTGACAAGTCAGAACAGTTCATATCTACCAAGCATTGGTGAAAAAACACACCAAAAAATGTATACTACTCCAGAAAAAAAAATTCCATATAGGGTGGTCTAGAATTGCCAGTTACTATTTTTGGGTAAGAAAGAATTAGCAATCGTTTGCTATAAGCTCACTTCATTGGTTTTCTCCATTCATCTGAAGGATTTTTTCCTGGCTTCTAAAGGTGGGCCTTGCAGTTTAAGTGTGTGGTCACCAGATGGTGGAAGCGTGCCATGGCCATGGAGTTGAACCACTGGCAGAGGCTTAGCTCACCTTGCATCAAATCACCTTAAAACCAGGGAGAGCTGTGAGTTCCTTTCCCCCTAGCTGTATTCAACCTGGAGTTCGTCACAAGGTGTTTGTCTTTCTGGCAATACCTGGCTAGAAAGGTCTGTAGTGCAACCCAGTGCAACTTTGCTGAAAAATGTCGCCCTTCTTTCCACCTCTGAGAAAGTTCCTGTACTTAGAAAGTTTAAAAATCTCAGAACCTTCCTTTTTCAGTCAGCTCATCTCGGTCATCTGCCACTTCTTATTGTCCTTCCCACCTCTTTTTACAGCAAAGGAGACCTTACCCTCCTTTACATTCCTAGGCAGGAATGCATGCTGCCCGGGGGAAACCTGGAGGCTTCATGCTTTATGGGAATAGGAAAAAGACTTGGAGAAACCTGTCCAGGCAGGAGGTGATGGGCCTCCTTCAGGCAGGTGATGGAGTTAGGACGGGCTGAATATTTCCACTTCGCTTTTGCTACTGTGTCTGACAAGTTGACCAGTACCTACTTGTGGCAGCTTTTCTCCCTGGGACCTGCTTTACTTGGCTCTCTGTATCCTTCCCCTCCAAGTACAATAGATTCTCATTATTCACAGTAGTTATATTCCATAAAGTTGTTGCAAAGCCTGAACCACTGCACCTGGGGAAATATAAATTTAGGTTCCTGTGAGCCTCTGGTCACAGCTTTTTATCAGTTGATCAATATATAACCTGTTTTATATGTGTTTCTGTTTTAAAGACACATTATTTAATATATTGATTTGTGTAATAAGAGTATATATTATTTTATATGTATTTTTATAGTATATATTGATTTATACTGTATTTTAATATACTAACGTTACAGTCATGGCCAACTGCTCTAACTCATGCCTGAATAAAGCTTCTCTAAAGCAAGTATTTTCTCCATGAGGCACATCACAGTCTTCTGTGCTTAGGATCACTAGACAGCACTTCAGCACTCTGCTTGAGAGCCATTTAAGTAGCGAAATCGCCAACAGAAAGCACAAAAATGTGGAGAAAGTGGCACTAAATTGACTGCAAAAGGTACAGTTGTTGACAGTATGAGAACCAAGCAAGAGAGCAGCAGGTTGCCTGGTGTGACTACAGCCGGAATACACACATCAGGGGACTCCATCTCACACCCCTCTGCATCATGTTTGGGAATGATCCCCAAAGGGCCACAAGGATTGATCTGGGGTTACAAATACATTTTAGCAAGTAGGCAAATTTGCAAATGTAGAATTGATGAATAGCAAAGATCAACCATTCAAGTGTACGCAAAGCCCAGATCTCAGTTCTCAGATCTCTTCTCCTAGCGAGAGCTCCTCTACTGTTGTATCAGCAAACTCTCATCTCTGGGCAGATCACTGCAAAACATTCATCTAAAGCCCTGACCTCTCTCTAGACCAGCAGTTCTCAAAGTATGGTTTCAGGATCCCTCAGGGAGGGAGTCCATAAATCTTCTCTTTTGCAATTGCAGTAGGAATAGGTCCCAAGTCCCCCAGTGGATGCCTGAAAGCACAGATGGTACTGAATCCTATATAAATTATGTTTTTTTCCTATACATACATACCTATGATGAAGATCAATTTATACCTTAGGCATAGTAAGAGATTAACAGCAATAACTAATATTAAAATGGAAAAATCATAACAATATACTGTAATGAAAGTTCTGTGAATGTGGTCTATCAAAGTCTCTTATTGTACTGTAGTCACCCTTCTTCTTGTGATGATGTGGGATGATGAACACCTGTATGATAGGAAGTGAGGTGAATGATGTAGACATTGTGATGTAGCATTAGACTACTGTTTATAGAGGAATGCAGGGAACAGGGCAGAGCCACCCAGTTTTCGTAGAAACTACGTGAGGCTAACATTCCTGGAGCCTGCCCTAAGTTAGATAACTAGAAGTAAACGACCCCCCTGGGGTCGAAACTCATGATAAGTCACATAGGAATGCTTGTGCAAAGGTCAGGCACCTGGTATGTCCCTGTTCCAATTTTATTGGCCAAAGTATAGAATGTGTTTCAAATTCATTGGTGGAGGTAATGTGCGGGCTCTGGTGCAATGACTGTAGAAATCCCATATAAACCATACCTAAAGTTGCTTGGGGGTCAGCAGCTCGGACTCAGCCTGCGTGTCAGGGGAGGTGCTGTCGACCCCAGCTTGCTGGCTGAATAAAGACTTTGCTTGAATTTTCATCTCCGTGTCCGTGTGGCTTGTTCTCTGAGAAACCCCGGAGTCCTGGACCCTAACATTTGGGGGCTCGTCCGGGATCCGCGCGGCTTCCCTGAGAACAAAGGACAGCTGGAGGCAAGGTCTAATTGTCCGGACGGGGCAGTGTAATTCGAGGGTCACTCCCTCGTGTCTGCATAAATCCATTATAAAGCGGGAGTCACCATCCCGTGTATGGTCTCGGGTTAGTGACCCCAAGTGAGGAAGTCTGGGTTGATAGTCCCGGCCCCCAGGTTAGCGACCTGGGGTGAAGCCCAGGTAACCAATCCTGGCCCTAGGGCCCGAGTGACTCGGCCTTAGGAAAGCAAGTCCGATCGGCAGGAACCTGGCACCTGAGGAGGAAGGAGTCGAGCTCATCACCCTGCAGCAGTCTGAGTGGACGCCTTTTGGGAGAATTACGAGAGTTTTTAAGGATCCTGAAAGTGGTGAGTGTGGTGCGCACCAGAGTGAAAGAAGGACCGGTCCGAACGAGTGCGATCAGATGTGGTGTGTGTGCTTAGTGTTATCATTGATTGTTTTATTGTGTTTTAGTTTCGGTTTGTATTTCTTTCTGCGCTTTTTATTTTAAGTTTCCCTGCTCTAAGGTTCCTCTGTTCTTTCCGTTCCTCCTCTCTGCCACTAAATCATTCCCCGCGGGCACGGGTCGGGCAATTAAGAGCCATTAGGGCACCCACCGCTAGAAGACTCCTGTGACAGGATAAGGGGGTCACAGCCGCGAATCCCAGATAAATTCGCGTCCTCGGCAGAAGAAAAACTGTGCAACAACCAGCACCCGTTCACAAGCACATACCCCAGTCATCTTGTTAGAGTGGCATCTCTACCTTATACCCCTGTCTTTCTCGTATTTTTCACTATGGGACAGACTCAGGCTACTCCTAAAGGCCTGATCCTTTCCCGTTTTCTGAAGGTTAGGAAACAGGCCCTGAATATGGGTTTTAGCATCGAGAAAGGTAGGCTCGATGCTTTTTGCTCAGCCGAGTGGCCTTCCTTTAGAGTAGGCTGGCCGACCCAGGGATCTCTTTCTGTGGACCTTATTGACAAGGTCAAAGCCATTATCTCCTGGCCAAACCTTGAGGGCCACCCTGACCAACTTTCCTATATCCTGGTTTGGGAAAATTTGGCTAAGGATCCCCCTTCCTGGCTGAGGCCCTTTTTGGTGGAGAAACCTCACACTGACCCACCAAGAGCCTCCGTCCTAGTTACCCAGGAAGATTTAAAGTCCCCTAATCGCAGGGCCAAAAACCCGAGTGTGCTGCCTGTCCTCCCTGACAGTTCTCCTCTCTACCCCCTTCTGCTGATTGAGCGGCCAGCCCCGTATGCAGAGGAAAGGGGTGAAGCTGCCGGGAGGATAGAAAACGAGGCTGGGGAACCCAGCGGGAACCAGGCGGCCGTAGCTTCCCCAGACTCTTCAGCAGAGGGAGGCAGGAGGCCGGAAAGAGCTTCCCCACACTCCCCTGCCCTGGCCCCACGCTGGGGCCACGCTGGGCGCCAGGTAGAGCAGGAGGAATGCAGTTAAGGCCTCGGGGGGCCAGGGAACAAGAAGGGGAGGCTCCCTCCTCCACCTCAGAAGGAGCAGTGCCGGTTCTGCCTGTGGGTGCCATCGGTACAGGCATCGCTCAACAATATCAGTACTGGCCCTTTTCATCTAGTGACCTCTATAATTGGAGGACTCAGAACCCTCCCTTCTCAGAGGACCCCAAGTGTCTTATAGGTCTAGTGGAGTCCATTATGTTTACCCATCATCCCACATGGGACGACTGCCAGCAATTGCTCTGCACTCTCTTCACGACGGAAGAGCGAGAGCGAGAGCGTATCCTCAATGAGGCCAGAAGAAATGTCCTCAGAGAGAATGGAAGACCCACTACCCTCCAGCCCATCATCAACGAGGCGTTCCCACTTACGCGCCCGGATTGGGACTTCGGGACTGCAGAAGGTAGGGAGCGTCTCCGGGTCTACCACCAGACTCTGATGACCGGTCTCCGGGCGGCCGCCAGACGGCCCACTAACCTGGCTAAGGTAAAAACTATTGTTCAGGGGGAAATGGAAAGCCCAGCCGTGTATCTGGAAAGGCTGTTTGACGCTTACAGGCAGTATACCCCCATAAACCCAGAAGCAGAGGAACACAGATCAGCTGTAGTCCTCTCATTCATCAACCAGGCAGCCCCCGATATCCAGAGAAAACTCCACAAGCGGGAGGACCTGGGGGAGATCTCTATTAGAGAGCTGCTGCAACAGGCAGAGAAGGTCTTCAATGCTAGGGAAACTCTGGAGGACAGAGAGGAAAGGCTGAGGAAAGAGAAACGGGTAATGCAAGAGAAAAATAGGAAAGAAGACAGAGAATTCCAGAAGAAGGAGAACAAGAGGCAGAGGGAGGAGATGGCCAGGATATTCCTGGCCAGGGTGAAGGAGGGCCCTAGGCCACCTCGTGGAACAGGACCCCGCCAATCCCAACTAGGACGAGATCAATGCGCCCTGTGTAAGAGATATAGACATTGGAAGAAGGAGTACCCCAAAAGGAGAGAACAAGGAAAAGGGAACCCCGTTAAGACCCTGCACCTAGGAGAGGAAGATTGACGGGGATGGGGCTTGGCACCCCTCCCCGAGTCCTGGGTAACCCTGTGTGTGGAAGGGACTCCCATTAGGTTCATGGTAGATACTGGGGCACAGTATTCAGTTCTCAACCAAGCCCATGGTCCCCTAAATCCAGGATGCACAAGTATAGTCCAGGGAGTGACAGGGTCCAAGAAATGTGCCTGGACTACTAGCAGAAAAGTGGACCTAGGAAGGCATCAGGTCTCTCACTCATTCCTGGTTGTACCTGAAAGCCCCGCACTGCTGCTGGGCAGAGACTTATTAACCAAGGTCGGGGCGTGCATCCATTTTGAACCCACAGGGATAAAGATCATGGACAAAGGGGGGCAGCCCCTACAACCGGTGCATGTGTTAACTCTGTCCCTGGCCAATGAACACCGTCTGTTTCAGGCAGATCAAGAAAAGGGGGGCCAGAGAGAAATAGACTCTTAGTTGCAGAAGTTCCCTTCTGCATGGGCCAAAACCAGAGAGATTGGTCTCGCCAAACATCTGCCCCCGGTTGTTGTTCAACTCAAAGCTGCGGCCCTACCCATCCAGGTCCAGCAGTACCCAATACCAGAAGAGGCTAGGAAAAAGATAGCACCCCATATTCACAGACTGTTAGAGGCAGGAATCCTTAAACCCTGCCAATCTGCCTAGAATACGCCCCTGTTCCCAGTAAAGAAGCCTGGCAGTAGAGATTATAGACCTGTGCAAGACTTACAAAGAGTTAATGAAAGGATAGAAGACATTCACCCCACAGTGCCCAACCCTTACACCCTACTCAGTCACCTGCCACCCTTACATGTGTAGTACACTACACTAGACTTGAAAGATGCCTTCTTCAGTATTCCACTCTCTGAAGTTAGTCAGCCTATGTTTGCCTTTGAGTGGCAGGAGCCAGAGAGAAGAAGAAAAGGGCAGCTTACCTGGACTAGACTGCCACAAGGCTTCAAGAACTCTCCCACTTTATTTAATGAAGCCCTAAGCCAGGACCTGGAGCCCTTCCGCAGGAGCCACCCCCGCATGACACTGCTGCAGTATGTAGATGACCTGTTGCTGGCTACAGAAACCCGTGAAGAGTGCGAAGAAGCCACAGAGAACTTGCTAGCTGAACTAGGCAACTGGGATATCGAGCCAGCGCCAAGAAAGCCCACATCTGTCAGAGGTCAGTGATCTACCTGGGGTACAGAATATCTAACGGAGCAAGATAGCTAACACAGGCCATGAAACAGACTATCCTGATTATCCCCATTCCTTCCTCACCCCAGGGAGTGAGAGAATTTCTTGGCTCAGCCGGGTTCTGCAGGCTCTAGATTCCAGGGTATGCAGAAATAGCCCGACCGCTATATGAGGCAACCAAAGAAGGGCCGGGCTGGCAATGGAATCAAGAGCAACAGGAAGCTTTTGACAGATTAAAAGAAGCTCTCCTCTGGGCCCCCGCCCTATCTTTGCCAGACCCAGAAAAACCCTTCATCCTGTTTGTAGATGAAAAGAAAGGAGTGGCAAAAAGTGTCCTGGCTCAACAGCTGCACCCGTGGAAGAGACCTGTGGCCTATTTGTCCAAGCGACTTAGACCCAGTGGCCTCTGGATAGCTACCTTGTCTGCGTATCCTAGCAGCCCTCGCTCTGCTAGTAAAAGAGGCAGACAAGCTGACTTTTGGCCAGAACTTGAAGGTAACAGCCCCACATACTGTGGAAGAGATCCTCAAGCATCCTCCAGGAAAATAGATGACGAACGCAAGACTCACCCACTACCAAGGGCTCCTACTAGATTCTCCACGAATCGCCTTCTCTGACCCAGTGACCCTAAATCCTGCCACCCTTCTGCCAGACCCAGATCTGTCGACCCCCATCCATGACTGTAGAGACATCCTTTCTGAAATTATCCAGGTGCGAGCAGACCTGAAAGACACACCGTTACCAAACTGTGAGCTAAATTGGTATACAGATGAGAGCAGCTTTGTACAGGAGGGAGTCAGAAGAGCAGGGGCAGCAGTAGTAACCCATGAAGGGGAAGTTGTCTAGAGCGCAGCTCTGCCCCCTGGCACCTCAGCACAGAAGGCGGAACTTATTGCTCTTGCTGAGGCCCTGGAAAGAGCAGAAAGCAAGCGGGCCAACATCTACACAGATAGCAGGTATGCCTTTGGCACTGTCCATGTCCACGGTGCCATCTACCGAGAAAGAGAATTCCATTCCGCGGAAGAGACTGAGGAATCTGCAAGAAGTCCAAAGACTACTAGCCGCCTTCGAAAAACCCAAAGCAGTAGCAGTTATACATGTACCAGGCCACCAATCCAGGAAGACACCTGAGGCCATCGGCAACAACCATGCTGATGTGGAAGCTAAGAGGGCAGCCCTCTCGGACTCCCTTGTACTTGCAGCCCTCGAAATACCCATACCTGAACTGCCCGCCTTGCCACCCGAACCTGAGTATTCCCCCCAGGATCTTGAGTGGATTAGGAAACAAGTATCGAGAAAAGTGTCTGAGGAAAGAAATTAGAAGAGAGACCAAGAGGGTAGGTTGATTCTGTCAGAAGCATTAGGACAATACATGCTTGTTAATCTGCATAAGTCCACCCATCTAGGCTAGAAAAAGCTGCTCAGCCTTTTTCAGTCTGTGCAGTTGGTGTTTCCCCACCAGAATGAAGCAGCTCGTCAGATCATGAAAAAATGCAGTAGCTGTGCAATGCTAAGACCAGCTCCAAGAGGGCTGTACCCGGCAGGTACCCGAGAAAGGGAGAAGGCTCCAGGGAAGAACTGGGAAATAGATTTCACTGAAGTAAAACCAGGAAAGTATAGATATAAGTATTTACTAGTTATGGTAGATACCTTCTCTAGGTAGGTAGAAGCTTTTCCAACCAAGCATGAGACTAGCCAGGTAGTAGCAAAAAAATTAATTGAGGAAATCATCCCCAAGTATAGGGTCCCTGAAGCTATAGGTTCTGATAATGGCCCGGCTTTCGTTAGCAAAATCCTGCAAAGATTAGCCCAAGCTTTGAGAATAGATTAAAAGTTACACTGTGCTTATAACCCACAAAGCTCTGGGCAGGTAGAAAGAATGAATCAGACCCTAAAAGAGACCCTTTCTAAATTAGTATTAGAGACTGGCGGGGACTAGGTGACCCTCCTTCCCTTAGCTATCTTCCGTGCTCAGAACTCCCCCTATGTACATGGTTTAACTCCATTTGAGATAATGTACGGGGCTCCTCCACCCATAATTCGGCGAGTGCAGCTTCCCGGTGCAGAGGACCCAGCCCCTGACTATCTGAATGTGTTGCAAGCTCTTGCCAAAGTGCAGCAGGAAATCTGGCCCCTGATCAGAGCATATTACGAGGGCAAGAAAATTCCGAGCCCGGAACATAGCATAGTCCCAGGGGATACAGTATGGGTCAAAAGACACCAAGTAAAAACTCTTGGACCCAGGTGGAAGAGACCTTACGTTGTATTGTTTACCACCCCCACTGCTCTCAAAGTTGACAGTATCGCTCCTTAGGTCCATCACACCCACGTTCGGAAAACCCTGCCTCACAAGAACCTGGGTGATCACGAAGAAGAGTAGAAAGTGCGGCAGCATCCTGTGAATCCCCTGAAACTACACCTAAGCCAAAGATGAAGAAGATCCTGCTGAAAAGTGCCTTTGTATAGACTCTCAAAGAAGCTACATCGGTGAAGCTGATTCCAAGGCCCACAAGAAAACCGGGTTCGAGTCTCTCCGGGTTAAGTAACCCCTTATAGGAAATAGTGCAGGCATTCGCAGAGACTCTGAACCGCACCACTCCCTCCATCACCGATCCCTGTTAGTTATGCTATCCAGGTTCACCCCCCTTCTATGAAGCAATCAGAATAAATAGCTCCTACACCATTAACGACTCCTATCCCACTTATTGGGACAGGGGGCCGAAGAGACTTACAATCGCTCAAGTCTCAGTCGCGAGAACATGTGTAAGCTCAGTCCCGATAGTCCGGAGCCAGTTATGTTCGTCCTACACGTACAATACATAGAAGCAGGACAAGTAGATTATACCCTCCTCGAGTTAGTGGCTCTGTTTAAAGACAGGCCTCACCCCAGCCATATCCACCTCTGTGTTTAATGCTAACAGTGAGTTTTGTGTACTTGTGGCCATTCTACCATGCCTAGTATATCATTCTCATGAGACCCTCCTTTCTTATTAGGAAGAATGGCCAAACCCCCACCAGGAAAAAAGAGAAGTTATTACTGCCTTGACCGTTGGGGCCCTTTTTGCCCTAGAGATGGCAAGAGCTGGCACAGGGCTCGCAGCCCTTGTAACTCGAGAACAGGAGCTTACAGCTCTGAAGCGGGCTGTTGACAGAGACCTAGAACAACTTCGACAGACAATATCAGACTTGGAACAATCTCTTACCTCCTTAGCTGAAGTGGTCCTACAAAACAGAAGGGGCCTGGACCTCCTGTTCTTAAGAGAAGTTGGACGGTGCGCGGCCTTAAAGAAAGAGTGTTGCTTCTATGTAGACAAAACAAGTGCAGTCAGAGATCCCCTGGCCAAACTAAAGAAAAATCTAGAGAAGAGGCGTAAAGAATATGACAGTAGCAAAAGCTAGTTTGACTCTTAGTTCAAATACAAACCTTAGTGCACTACCCTTCTCTCGGCTGTTACAGGGCCACTAGTCATCCTGCTGTTATTGCTTATGATTAGTCCGTGCATAGTAAATAGGCTGCTTAGATTTGTGCGAGAAAGAGTTAACGCCGTCCAACTTCTAGTCCTTCGACAGAGATATCAGGCCCTAGATGCCGCTGTGGAAGATTCCTCAGTCTAATCAAAAAAAGGGGGGAATGTAGAGGAATGCAGAGAACAGGGCAGAGCCACCCAGTTTTAGTAGAAACTACGTGAGGCTAACATTCCTGGAGCCTGCCCTAAGTTAGATAACTAGAAGTAAACGACACCCCTGGGGTCGAAACTCGTGATAAGTCACATAGGAATGCTTGTGCAAAGGTCAGGCACCTGGTGTGTCCCTTTTCCAATTTTATTGGCCAAAGTATAGAATGTGTTTCAAATTCATTGGTGGAGGTAATGTGCGGGCTCTGGTGCAATGACTGTAGAAATCCCATATAAACCATACCTAAAGTTGCTTGGGGGTCAGCAGCTCGGACTCAGCCTGCGTGTCAGGGGAGGTGCTGTCGACCCCAGCTTGCTGGCTGAATAAAGACTTTGCTTGAATTTTCATCTCCGTGTCCGTGTGGCTTGTTATCTGAGAAACCTCGGAGTCCTGGACCCTAACATGTTGACCTTCTGACCAAATGTCAGGTGGAGGACCATCTGCTTCTGGACCACAGCAGACTGGGTAACTGAAACCAAGGAAAGGGAAACCACAGGTGGGGGTGGGCTGGGGAGGGGTGCTACTATAGATATCCATATTAATCTGGATTTTCTTCATATACTTCAACTAAAATCACTTGTCATAACAAACTGAATGTAAATGCAGATTTGAGAATCCAGCTGTCTTCTATTAAACCAGATATTAAAGAGATTTACAAAATGTTAAACAATCATTAAGATTTTTGTTTGTTCAGGAAAATATAATGTTACTTATGTTAACGTGTAGTGGGTTTGTTATTACTACTTTAAAACAAATTACTAAGTATTTCATATATGTCCATTCTAATTTCCAATATAATAAACATTGATAGATAAAACCTACCTAATTAAAACTTCTTTAGAATCTCAGTAATTCTTAAGAGTGTAAAAGAATCCTGAGACTTAAAGCTTGAGAACCACTACTCTAGGCCTACAATCACTTTTTCAGTCGTGTGCCTGGTATTTGCACTTGGACATTCCATCAGCATCTTGATGCAGCTTGACTAACAGACAGTATATACTCGTCAGTCCCGCTCACCTTCACTCCACTCCTCCTGACATCTCAATTTCTGGCCTCATCATTTACTCTCTCAGACATCTGGACTCAAAATCTCAATCCTCTCTAACTTCTCCCCTACAATTTTTACTCAGGAATGTCTGCAGAAGCACGCATGTCTTCCTTTCCATCCCCACTGCACCTGCCTCTCATTGCCCATCTCCACCATCCTGCTTCTGCTTCCCTAGGCTACCCTGTGCTCTGCTCACAAGCCAGTCGTCAGTCCCAGCACCACCATGCCAGGCTGCTGCTCAAATACCAGCAATGGAGTTCACTACCCACAGGAGCAAGTCCAGACGTTTTTATCTGAATGCCAGTGGACTGTGCAGCAGTGACCAACCTTCATTGTCTCCTCCAGGAGAGCAGGGTGATGGCAAACCATGGTGGTCAGGATGTAGGGTGGAGGCGGGAGGTGGGTTTCTTCACTCCACATGCCAAATAGTTCTGCATCTCTGTTTCAGTTCTGCCAGGACAGACCATTGCAGGTATAGCAAGTATGACACTTTCCCACCCATAAACTCATATAATTATAGGATTTACCCTTTCCTCTTCTTTCTCCCTGGGATCAGTTCTAAATTGCAGGGCTTGTGGAACAGCATGATGTTGGTGGGGAAAGGCAAACTCTGCTTGTTTTTGATCTGTCCTAGTCTGGCTTCGGTTGTGCAGTGCAGCATGGGGGCTGGAGGCGGGTACCGCCACTGTGGTCTCTAGTCCTGACCCTCTGGGGAGGCTTTCCCACAGCCTTTGCTTCCATGAAGGTCCCAGTGCTGGCCAACCACACATAGATCACTCCTCCTCCTCGCTGATGATTTTACTACTACTACTACTAGCTAATATTTATTGTACTAAAATTATATTTAATATTATTGAAGAATAATATTTTTTGTATTATTATGGGACAGACTTCATCCTGGAGGCTTTTTAGTTTTTATCTCATTTAATCAGAGAAGAATAAAAGATAAGTAGGAATGTTATCTCCACTTTGGAGGCAAGGCTCAGAGAACATAAATAATTTGCCTAAATTAACAGCTAAGTAGCAGAACTAGACTGCACACCCAGATCTGTGTGAGTCCAGTGTTCATGCTCTTAGCCACTCATTGTGAAATTCTTCCTCTTCTGGAATTCCCTGCAACTGTCCTCCTCTCCACATTGCTTATATGACTCTTGTGTCCTGGTGCTGGTCAGGGGTTAAAATTAAGCAGTTGTGTGTGCTCTGGTATACCGCAGTCAACTGTTCATTCCATCAGCCAGAGTAGAGGTTGGAAGCTGCCTTAGCCCCTGCCCTCCGGAAGCTCACACTTCGCTGTTCTGAGTGGTTAGCTCTGAAGGCTTCAGGACTGCTAGCGTGGACGCTGACTACTGAAAACAAGAACCACCACCGTTGTTGCATAAGGCCCCCAAGCCAATCAGTGAAGCTCGGCTAAGAGTCAAGCTGAAGGGCTGTGCTGACTCTGCTCTGAGGCTTTTGAGGAGTCCTGTAGACTTCCCCAGAGGCAATGCCTGCAAAGGGAACCTCAGTCCACTAATGATACAGAGAGGCAGAAATGGACTGGAAGCCAGAAGGAGGCAAGAGGCAGCAGAGGCAGGCAAAGCCCTGGTCCTGGGCACGATGGCCGATTCCTGGCGAAGGCTCTCCACAATGCTGCCTCACAGAGAAAAGTGTCATCCAGCGAGAGTCCTGTCTCTCCCCATTTTGTGCCAGCTTCTCCTAAAGGTCACTTGTCAGAGAGCCCAGGAGGAAGGAGGGGAGGGAGGGATGTTAGTAGGCTGATTTCATTGTGGTTTAGCTGGTTTCTGTTTAAGTAAATAAATAGGGCTGGAGTTCTAACTAGTGTTTACATGGCAGTGAAATCTACCCTGTTATCCCAAGTGACAGCAGATTCTAATATAAACAGGATAGTGCCACATCTTCCAAAGGACCTGGTGATCAAGAGAAACAAGGATACATGTTCCCTTGTCTGGAAAGAGGCCTGTGAAAGTGGACTCAAGAGTCCAGATTGTGACCAAAGCTAAAGGATGTGGAGGCAGCAAACAGGCTTGGATAAACACAGCAATGAAGAAACAGAGTCAGTTCTCAAATAACTGTGAACACTTATCACTCGGGGGCCCTTAGGTTGTAATGAGCTTTGGGTGACTGAAGATAAAAAGCAGTCTATTGAAAGCCTGTGGTCAGTTCAGAGAATCACAGGAAAAGGTCTCAGCAGGAACAGAAAGTAGAGGGCAAGGTTCTCACCTTCTTGCTTGGGATCATGTGCTCCTCTTTGGCTGGGAGTGGGACACCTTGAGTGACAGCCTCACCAAACCTGCATGCAAGGGATGGGGGCTGTGTCTCCACGGGGAACAGACACACAGGTGCTGTGCAAGGGTGTCCACATGTGTATTTATTTACTCACCTGAGGAGGTACAGGTAGGCTCTCACTGGAGTGAATTTTGTAGCAGCACTGGTCGTTAGAATTGAGATAGGAAATATTAGAAACAGGAATAGAGGACATGCTAGAGGAGGAAAGAGATGGGAGGCAATGCCAAACAGAGCAACTTGAAGGCTTAAGGTATGTGTGTGAGGGAGGGGAGAGCTACTTCTCATGTTCGCTCTCCTTCAGTTTCCTTGTACAACTTGGGGAAGGTATCCCAGCCAGCTATGCCTGAGGGAAGGCACTATTGCTAACCATAGATAAAAGATAAATATGGAAGAAATAAATGGAAAAGAGAAATTGTGAACCACAGCATAAAAGCTAGCCTATGTTTAGCTATACAAGGAAGAAAAGAAATTTCTTCAGTCATACATAGTTTCTTTTCATTCTTGCACATATTTTAGAAAATCCACAGCTCTATTTAAGAAAGAAATAAAACTGAAACTTCTAATAAAGAGTTAAAAAAGATAATATTAGAGATAAAATATTCAGTAAAATCACAAACACATGAACTCCTGCAATAAATTAGCAAGTCAGAAAGAGAACAAATGGCACAGACACTCACAGAGAATAAGGGAGGTGGTCGCAGTGCTCAGAGACAGACCCACAGATAAGCCTAGAAGACTGAAAGGCTGAATTAAGAATACATCTGAAATCAAGACCAGAGTTCTACAGTGCAGCAGAGGCAAATATACCCTTGAACAGAAGGCTGGGGATCTCGATTCATTCACTCAGCAAACACCTACTGAGCTCCAGCTATGTTGTCCACACCACGCCTTGTCTTGAAAAGATATCACCATATCACCACTGACTCAAGGAATCTATATGGACCACCTTACCTTCTATGCTGAAATTCTTCAAAGACCTAACTAACCACAAAAATATGGCAAAATAGTAATGTTCACAAGTTTTAAAAAATTTCCTGTGCAACCTGTTTGACTCATCACTTGAAAAAGGCAGCACAAAAGTTGGAAACACCATACAGAATTTCAAATCACATTTCACATCAATTTTTAAAAATTTTCTAATGAAAAAAACTCTTAAAGCTTACCAACTCATTATTCTTCCAACAGAAAAGACAGAACCTGTATTCAAAAATCATGTTTCTATCATGGTAATAAACTATTTTAAAAAGTTAATGTATTAGTTGGAAAAATATAACAAAACATGAAGCAGGTTCAGAATTCAGAAAGATCTATAGTCTTGTGGGTTGTTTTGGAGAGAAGGATAGGGTAAGAGATTTTCTGGATTTTGTCCAGGTCAGATCTAGTTCAAACTTCAAAGGGAGAACAATATTGTTATTTGAGTTCACTTTCAATCAAATTAAAATATCAGTTTTCTACTTTGGGTTTAGTTCAATTCCCTGCTGAGAGCTGAGAATGTCCTTTAGTAGAAGAAAAGATGCCAGAGCAATTATATTTAACTCATTTTGTGACCCCCCTCCACCCCACCCCTCTATAAACTGAGTAAAGCCAAGGGCTTTCAGATTCACAGAGCACTGAAGCACTTGGAAATCCTCCAGTCCACAGAATACCTGGGCTCTAGGACGCATGTGGCCCAATAGCCCTTCTGAGTTCATACCTTACTCCAATGAGGGACAGGAGGTACGCCAGGCTCTGCTGGGGTCCTTGGATGTTGACTGGCCATGGGTGAGAAGGCTAAGCAAAGGGGGAGGTAGGTTATGGGAAAGCTGACACTTAGCATCGAGAAGGAAGCCGGGGTGTGAAATAGAGTCAGTCCTGTACTGGGAGAAAGGTCCAGACAGGCATGAAAATGCCTGATTCCTACTCTTCATTCCTAGAGACCCTGACAAAGAAACTCAGTGTCCAGAGAGAAGACCGAGTAACAGAGAGAAAACAGAGGAACTTAAGCAACAGAAAAAGGGCAGTCATGGGAAACTCCTGCTCCTTTCTCCCCGCTTGCTGTCCCACGTGCTGATGTATCATCACGAGCTTGCTGAGAGGGGCTGGCCTAGCGTGGCTGCCTGCCCACCCTGCCCCTTGACTGTTTTTGCCATCAACACCCACACCCCTCCTTGTGTCTGCCTGGCCCTTGCCTTGCCCCCTGGCTTCCTGACAGGAGCAGCTCAAACTCTGCTCAAAATGACAACCACCCCCTTTCCACCTTTAAAAAAGAGGGATTAAAAAAAAAAAACACGGTTGATCAGGTGTTGAGAGGACCTACAGAAAAGTGCCTTAAAGCAACAATCACTGCAGAAATGCAAGGAATGCACATTAAGCATTCTGGGCCCGTTTCTGTCTCCCAACAGACTACAAGAACAGATATGAATAATGCTTATCACATGGTTTGGTTTATAAACTATTCTATGTAGTTCTAATCACACTATTACTACTAGTAGTAGCAGCATTTATTGTCAGGCGCTTTGCCTAACACTTTACATGACATTTCAATTAGTCCTCACAAGAACCCAATGAAGACACTACTCCCATTTACAGAGAGGGCACTGATATTTATTTATAGTCCATTCTTTAGCCATTGATTTAAAATGGTACATTATCATAAAGTCAATTGCTGTATATGTCTGTTTTTAACTCTCTTTCTATTCCATTGATGTGTTCAATTATTTTTATGTCACTACCAAAGCCTATTATCATGGCTGTTTTTTCTCTATATTTTCCTGTTATCATTTACACTTTTTTTCAAAAACCCCTTTTTTAAAAATACACTTTCCTTACATTTTTATATTTTAATTTTACTTAGTTTGTTGTCTAGGGAATAAACCCTCATGGGACTTGAAGTAAGCACAAAAGACACAAGAGGGTAATAAGCACTGTTTAAATTTCCATCCTCTGTATCATTCAATTCTCCCTCAAGGGACAACTGATGTTAACAGTTTAGTATCTACTCTTCTACAAATAGTCCATATATCTGAACTTTAAGTTTATCAAGTTCTACCAAAAAATTCAATTATTCATTTTGATTAGAATTGAATTGAATTTATAATTTAATTGGGGGGAAAATTAACATCTATATAATAAGAAATCTTCAGCAGCTAGAATCCTTCCATTTCTTTTTGGCCTTCTCTTATGTCCTTCAATAAATGTATATAATTTTATTCATAACTTGCGTATTTGTGAAAATTTGTATGCCTTAGTAGTATTTTGTGTGTATGGCAATAATGAATGGAATTCTAAGGTGTAAACTTTGTATCTTTCTTATTAGTCTAACAATTTCTAATAATTTCTCATTGGACCATCTCTTACATTTTCTATCTAGACATTGATACTGTTTACAAATAGTAACAGTTGAATCCTTTCTTTCAATCTTTAAACTACTTTCCTTGCACCAACTGTATTGATTTAGTAAGACTTTTAGCCAACTCCAGTGAACAGTAGCAGAGGTAGAAAACAATACCATCTTTTCCCTGCCTTTGTGGAAATACTTTCATACCACTAAGTATCACATTTACTGTGTTCTCAGTAACTAAGTTTCCATCTATTCTATCTACTAAGAGTTTTTAATAGCAATGTTATTGAATTTAATCAAACATTTTTCAACATCTACTGAGATACTCAAATGGTTTCCTTCCTTTTAATCTATTAACATACTGAATTATATTAATAGAGTTCCTGATATCAAACCACTTTTGCATCTCTAAAATTGAACTTACTTGGTCACCACGCATTCTTTCAAAAAATATTTTTTCAGTATTTTTTTGTGTTGATGTTCCTAAGTGGGATGAGGACTTTAATTCTGAAGGCTTTTCAATAGCAGGCTAAGGGTTTCTTTGCTGAGGAAGTCTAGGGAACAATTAAGATTTGATTAATGTTTTACCACCTTTGAAAATCTTATTGTGGCCAGTCCAGTGATAAAACTTTATCTTTAGTTAATTGTCTGGGTCTCTTCTCTGCTCTCTATTGCTGAATGTTTGACTTTGTCTTATTCCAGACAGTGTTCAGTGACTATTGTGGCTGCAAAATCTTTCCTTCTCTCTTTGTATTGAAAAGGATACATTCTATATTGACTTGCAAACATTTTAATTGGAAAACAATCTAATTGGAAACTGTTGTTTCATTCATGCTTTCATGCCATGTGTTTTTACACAAAAGTAGCTTACCAGGGAGTGGGGAGCTATGTGGGTAACAATTCTACTGGGAAAAGCAGAGGGTCTGCAAAGGCCCCTTCATAATATAACATATTATGTTATAGCTGTAACATAATATATGAGCATGGGCAGGGTACCAGAGGTGCCAGTTTTTCCAGGAATGCCCACGTTTTTAGGATCCTGTTCCATTATCTAAATACATGTCGGTGTGCTTGTCCTTTGTTTTCCTAAAAACGTCACTTTGGCAGAGGAAGTCCAGCGAAAATTCATCAAGTATGCCACAAAGCCTAAGATTTGCTGAAGAATTTAGATTCTCAAAAAGCCTCAAGAGGAAACGTGCTAAATGACCAGATGAGTGAGTCCCTCCCACGAGCCTGGGAACAGAAGTCATGTGTGCCACTCCCAGGGGTCTCCCTTAAAACAGTCAGTTATACAGTCTTCACAACACATTTTCTACATCCCCAAAAAGTAGAAGACAGAGGTAGAAAAGAAAGACCACAGATCACACATCTGTCCCTCAGTCTCCTGGCCTAAAAGGGTTAAGTTCTGTGTTTCTCTTCAGGGCGATTCTAACCGTAAGGGTCAGTCATACCCCGGCAGGTAGAGACCAGGGACCAACCGTTTTAACCCCCTCCTATGTTTGGGGCCGTGCCCACTGTGTGCGTGCTGGGACGGGACAGGACCCACTTTTCACTTAGGACTGTTCCTCACACATGAGAGACCAAAACTTAGTCCATGCATGTCCCTGCTGGCTCTAAAGTAGGAGACCTAGAAAAACAGGAGAAGTTTAATTATCAGCTGGAGAGATGAATAATGATTGTACAGTAGTTAAACATGTATTCGAAGACAAAGACAAGAAATTAAGCAGACATAGTCAGACATAGTGAAAAAAAGTTGAAGGGGAAAAAAATCTAAATTATAAACACAAGGGAAAATTCCAATATCAAGCTAACTGGATTATTGCAAAACATTTAAAGAATCTCAGCAGGGCTCCTGCTTCTCTGCAAGTCAGATCAAATACACATTTTTAACTTTCATTATAGCAAGGAAACCTAAATGTTGGTTAAAGTTTAAAGGGTAGACTCCCTGGGTTGGCACATTAGCAAAAACCTCCAAGGAGAAATCACATACAGAGGCACAAGTTGAAAAAATATAAATAACTGACATAAATTTACAAAGTAATGAAGCAAATGAAATTTTTAAAAATAAATGATCTTTTCAACAAATGGTGCTGAAACAACTGGACATCCACATGCAAAAAAAAGGAATCTAGACACAGAATTTATACCCTTCATAAAAATTAACTCAATATGGATCATAGACATAAATGTAAAACGCAAAACTATAAAACTCCTAGAAGATGACACAGGAGAAAACCAAAACAACCATGGTTATGGTGATGACTTTTCAGCTATATCATGAAAGATATCATTGATAAGCTGGACTGTATTAAAATTAAAAACTTCTGCTCTGTGAAAGACACTGTCAAGAGAGTAAGACAAGCCACAGACTGGGAGAAAATATTTGTAAAAGAATATCTGACAAAGGACTGTTACCAAAATATACAAAGAACTCTTAAAATTCAACAATAAGAAAACAATTTGATTTAAAAATGGACCAAAGACCTTAACAGACTTCTCACCAAAGAAAATACACACATGGCAAGTAAGTAGATAAAAAGGTGCTGCACGTCATATGTCACCAGGAAATGCAAATTTAAGCAATGAGATGGCACTACACACCTATTAACACAAGCCACAGATGCACGTGGGATACACACATGATTTTAAATTTTGATAGCCTCATTAAAACATGTGAAAAGAAGCAGGAAACATTAATTTTAATATATTTTATTTAATCCAATGTATCAAAAATATAATTTCAATATGCAGTCTGAAAGAATTATTAATACAATAACTTACTGTTTTTTACTAAGACTTCAAAGTTGGGTGTCTATTTTATGCATACAGCACATCAGCTCTGGCCACATTTTAAGAGCTCAGCAGCCATGTGAGGCAGGGGTGTCCCATTGGGCAGCGACGATTAAAACAAGGATGCTGGGGAACAAAACTTCCACTGATGTTTTAAAATGTAGCCTTGAACCCTACAAGCCCGGAAGGTAATATGGCCATAGGGAGGAGGCCTGGGGAAGGAGAAGGTGGGCAGGGGATAGGCGGCAGCGTCAGGATGGGGAGGGAATCGGCCACCCTGCTCTCCTTGACAGCTCCTGAGACTCTACCTCACACCACCAGAGTGCCCGGCAGGCTGCCTGGGCTGGGCAGGTGTCAGAGGACACAGAAGCTAGCAAGGGGTCAGGCAGAACTGCTGCCTCCCGGCGGTCCCATCCCAGTGGGACAGGAGCAGAAGGCCAAATGTGCAGTGTTCCCCTCAGCCCCATCGCCATCCAGGGCTTGGGAAGGCTGCAGCTGCTCCTCAAGGTGGTGGGGCCTTGTTGCCAAACACAAACAGCCAAAAGGGTGACTTTACAGCGTCTCTACACCCATCAACCTAAAAGGTAATTGCCCTTTGAGGAAGCTAGCCCTTGTTTCAGATCTTGCCATCAAAGGGCCTCAAGACTCCCTACCAAGTACCCGCCAGCTTCCTCCCCTTTTTACTGGAGGGGAAGCAGGCAGCGAAGCCACAGCTGACTATAAACAGTTGAGTCAGGCAGGAAGCCAGGACTCACCCACCTGATTAGCATGACAGTGGAAGGCTGTTAAGTAAACCTTATCCTTCCTGGTTGAGCAATGTCACATTCCACCCTGGGCAATGATTCAGATCCTTGCAGTTCACCCTTATAACCACCTTTTGACAGAAGACCTCGAAGGGATTACTTAGGGAGAATGAACGTGATCTAAATTCTTCCTAATGAATCATGCTTATGGTATTGGCTAATAATTCTTAAATTATGCTTTACCATTATTGTTTTTGTCTCTTTTCTAGCTATCACTCCTAGCTATCAGTTCTGTTATCTGATCCCTGCTGGTTCCAATCTATTTCAAATCTTCCAATTCCTATTGGCTGACGACTAAACGCCAAATACCTATGGCTTGTAGAAATGTGTGCAGACTAAGAGTTAATACGCCCTGAAGAATGATCAAACGTCCTCTCAGCAATGCATAAGTGCTTGGGCTTTATCACAACTATTAGCTGCTCAGAAATTTTTTTTTCAAGGTGATTTTTTCCCTAAAGGTTCACTTATCTATAGATAATTGAGGAGTTCCTTTATTGATTAGTAAACATTACTTTCCTAGGTTATACCAAGTTTCTCTGCCTTTTATTTTATATAGTCTTTTAGGATATTGGAGAAAATTATTCCAGTTTAGGATCCAAGCTTAGGAAACTTCGGGAGAACACACAGAGCTGGTATTATTTGCTGTATCAAATGTTCTTTTTCACTAACCTCTGGGCACATGTACAAATATTCTTAAAGAAAGCATTCATAGCTTATTATCTACCAAAGGAAAAATGGAAACCAAACCTGCTTTCACTCACACCTACTTTGTAAAAATATATTCATACAGTTTTCTTGCTGTGAAAATGGGAGGTATGGTCTCCAGCTGGCATCAGCGGCTGCCGCTGAGCATAGTGGTTGTTTTGGTGGAATCAGAGGTCCGTCTGTTTCCTCATCCTTGGGAGCGTTCCTCCTGTGCCCATAGCTCTGTGAAACCCTAAATCCTGTGAGATCTGGACAAGCCTCATTCTCAATAGAGAAGCAAGTGTCCTTGCTCCGAAACTTCAGAGTGGGGCAGAACAAGGCTTCCCTGCGGAAGGGAACCCAGGCACAGAGCTGGAGGCAGCATAGAAAATGGAGGGCAGAAAGCTTACAAAGCTTCTCCTCCTAGAAATGGGGTGAGAGGACAACGGTTGAGACAGATGACCCCAGCACCCCAAATAGCTTTGCTGCCATAGACTGGGATAGGAGATGGGGGGAAAGGGATCTGACCTTTCGGGACTTCCTAGGCAGTAAATTTCCGCAGTGAACTGCTGAAAGGTGTGGCACCGGATCACAGTATGCAGAGGCTGGACTCTGAGGACAGCAGATAGACCTGCACAGGGAAACCAGTGCTCACCAAGAAGCCCTTTTCATCCTACGAAGCCTACTTCTTTCTCAGAGGCACAACCTCCTCAGCACTGGGGAGACATCTGAAAGCACATAGCAATACTTGCTCCACGGATAAGCCATAAAGAAGCACCTTTCTAGGAGTCTGTGATGGCAGGGTGAAGCCTCAGGTGAGAAAGCAGGTGTAACAAGGTACAGCCCTGCTCCATTTCTGACTCACATTTTCACTATGTTCTCTGGCTTCACTATGCCTCAGCTTCTCCACTTGTCAGATGTGGAGGGCGGGGGTTTGTTTGTGTGGTAAAATTCCCTGAAATCTTTTGCTGAAAGGTTCTTCAAAAGGGCAAGATATTATAATTATCCCTTAACTATTCAGGATGGGGTTGCTATAAATAAGGTCTGGAATGGGGTCACAATGTCATATATGTGTTTACAACAATAAATGGGGTGTGTAATGATCCAGGGAAAGCTTGTCAGAATCCTTTGGTAGGACAAGCATTCAGGGAAGCTGAGACCCCGTCCTCCCAAGGGTGGAATATCCCCTGTGCATGCACTTTCAGCAGAGAGTGTCCTTCATCCTAGGGCACTGCCTTTCAGTGTGACGTGCCCATGGCCACTATAGGTTAGACATGTGCTGGCAGATCAAGGAGACTGGTCAAGAATATAATTTATACTGACATAGTGTGCACATGTGTGTGCACATGAAGGCACATTCTTGCCAAATCTGAATATGCCTTAAAAAATACAAAAAGTACTTATGAAAATGTAGTGTAGGCAAACCCCCACTAAGTCAATTCTAGGATGGTGTGTTATAAACATAGTGGTGGCCAGTGGAAGGGCAGACAAGGGGTCCCTGAACCTTGAGCTATAAAATGGAAGGCTCTTGGGCATGTGGACTGTGGCATATTCTGAAAGGCAGGGTCTCAGGGCATCACACTGATATTGAAAGGGTAAGAGCACAAACACTGGCAGGGGCAGGATTTCAGTAATGCTGATACCTCGCCAACCGGGAAGGGATGGCCGGAGCAGGGCAGGGGGGCTGATTCGGGAGTAAACACGGAAAGGAGGTGTGTGACATTCGTCGGTTATCACAGGACACCCTGGAGGACATATGTGAGACTTATCAGGGATAGCCAAGTGCTCAGTTTTACCCAAGTAAAATACTGAGGTTTTTAATCTACTTTCATCTGGAATGCAGAGTTAAGGGATAGGAGGGTGCTTCTTAAAAAAAGATTTAATTATTGGCATGAGCATAAGAAATACATCAAAACTTGCTCTCTCCCCCTCTCTGTCCATCACCCTCAAACCTCTTCCCTCATTATTCTTGTTGATTTAGGTGATTAAACTTACCATTTTAGGTGCCTGGTACAGAGTAGTGGTTCAACTGATACTCAATGAATGAATGAAGAAGAGCATTCTAATTTTCAGACGCACCCTGAAGCAGCCGGGGAAGGGGTGTTGAGTTCATGCTCTGACAGATCAGCAAAGGAAAGGCAGTTGGGAGAGACTCTGTGGCCTGTGGATCCTCCCTGGCCTTCTGCCCCTGCTCTCTCAGCTGGGCCTGGCTCCACCACTACCTGCCTTGTCCAGAGCCGCTAAGCCCTAGGGAAGGGGCATTAGTGCTGCTTGACTGGGAACTATCCTGGACTCAGAAGCCCTGGAAGGCACAAGCTAGGTTTCCTGTCATTCCATGCCTCCCTGGGGTAACAGGGGCACTAAAGACTCAACGTCTTGTGGGAATCGCAGATGAGGATGGGCAGCAGTCCCCAGATCCCTGGTGAACCGCGCGTGAACTTCCCAGACAGCAGAGGGAGGTGGCCTGCAGCTTGGGTCTTGGAGTCAGGCTGCCTGGATTTGAATCCCAGCTTGACCACGCACTAGCTAGGCATTCTTGAGCAAGGTCTTAAACATTCTGAGCTTTAGGTTCCTCATTTATAAATGGGTTTAATAATAGTACCGACTTTATCAAGTTATTATGAGGTCTAAGTGAGAAAATCCATGAAAGGCCTCTTAGTGCAATGCCTAGAACATAGTAAATATTCAACAAGGCTAACTATTGTATTATGTTCCATGATTGCTGCTAAATGGTCTCCTACTCATGCTCTGCAGGTGTTGATGGGTCTGTATCATAGTTATGTTTATCCATCTACCCATTCTTTGAGCAACCATTCCTGAGGATCTATGATTTTTATGTCAGATGCTAGGCACAAACTGTGGGATACCAATATGAATCAGACGTGGATCTTGCCCTCAAACAGCTTGGTGTTTTTCTCTCAACACTTTACCTATTTCAGTCCATTCTCTTCTTGTTTGAATGGTTTCTGAAGAAAAATTATATATAATTTTTACCTTTGCTCCTTTATGGGTAAGATTATTTTCGTCTGGCTTTTTTTCCATTTTTTTAATCTCTGAGTTTCTCTAGTCTGAGAATGATATGTCTAGATGTAGTTTTTGATGTTTTTTTTTTTGCTTTTTATTCTGCTTAGAGTTCTCTGAGCTTCCGGGATCTGTGGTTTGGTGTCTAACATTAATTTGGGGAAAATTCTCAGTGAGTATTGTTTCAAATATTTCTTCTATTCCTTTCCCTCTTTCTTCTCCTTCTGGTGTTCCCATTATGCATATGTTATACTTTTTGTAGTTGTATCAGTTCTCAGAAATTCTGTTCTGGTGTTTTTTTCCCAGTCTTTTTCTCTTTGCTTTTCAGTTTGGGGAAGTTTTTACTGAGATAGCCTCAAGCTGAGCTATTCCCTCCTCAGCCATGTCTAGTTTACTGCTAACTCCATCAAAAGCGTTCTTCATTCTGTGTTTTGTTTTGTGTTGTTTCCTGTTACAGTGTTTTAGATCCCTATCATTTATTTTTTATTCTTAGATTTTCCAACTCTCTGCTTACATTGCCCTCTGTTCTCGCAATGCTGAGTTTATCCACTAGAGCCCTTATCATATTAAGCATAGTTGTTTTAAATCGCAGGTCTGATAATTCCAACATCTCTGCTGTAACTGAGTCTGGTTCGGATGCTTGCTCTGTCTCTTCAAACTGTTTTTGTCTTTTACTATGCTTTGTAATTATTTTTCTTTTATGGCCAGACATGAGGTACCGGCTGAACGAAACTTCTGTAAATAGGCCTTTACTGATGTGGTGGTGAGGTGGGGGAAAGGGAAGTGTTCTAAGTCCTACAATTGGGTCTCAGTCTTTTCGTGAACCTGTGCCTTAGGATCGCGACCTTCACAAGTACTTCTCAGGGCTCCCCCCACGCAGGTGGGCTGGAGGGGCTGGGACTGGATACCTCCCTTCTCCTGGGTGAAAAGCTAAAGCAGATAGAGTTGTGTATTTCTCCTCTCCCAGGTCACTAGGGTCTGATAAAACCCCAGCAGGTGAGACTCTGGTTAAATCATTGCTCTTGAGAGCAGACCTTGTTAAGAACAGAATGCTCTGGAGTATTTCAAAATAGCTCCTTTCCCCTTCACCAGCCAGAGCATGAGGGAATTTTTTTCCAGTATTCACTGTGAGAATCTGGCGGAACCCCAGGAAGTAAAACTCATGAAAGTGAGCGAGTGTCCTGAAGACTGGGTCCCCCTGTAGTGTTTAACTCCCAGAATTGTCCCCACCCAGCCCCCAGCGATCCTCTGCTAACGGCCCAGGCTCCTGCCCGGCACTGCCTCCCATGAGGCTTCTGCTTGGTGGCTGCGATTCTCTGACTTTGCCTGTCACTCTCTCCAACTTGCGGGACAGCAGTTTGCCCTGTGACCTCACTTCTCTTACAGATCTAAAAGACATTGCTAATTTTTCAATTTGTTTGGCTTTTTACTTGCTAGGATTGAGTGGTGACTTCTAAGCTTCTTTCATGCTAGACCAGAAATTGGAAGTTCCATCCCAATGTTTTGAAATGTAGAAAGACATATAATATGTACTGAGCACCTGCCCTAAGTCAGGTGTTTTACTTGATCCATTGTTCCATTTTCTCCTTTCAACAATCCTATAGGAAGGTGTGACTCTCCCCGTTTTGCAGATGAGAAGTTGAGACTTGGAGGAGGGAGGTGGCTTGCCCAGGTGTTCACACTAGATATGTTCTCTCTCACTTCAAATTCCATGTGCTTCCAGCTACATTCTCATGCTGGAAATAAAGGAGGAATAAAAGAAAGAAATAAACATGAAAACCCATTTTCCATGTCTATAAAACCAGCTCATACTATAATATTTATGGATGATGGACCCTTTGTGTGATTAGATTTTAAAGAGACCAGTGTTGGTAAAGCCCCAGGTACTGAGTTTTTAGCATACTGTTAGATGTAGCCTGGGCATTTAATAAGTTCTTGCTTAATAGCTGAATGAATGAGTGTTCCATGGTATGCCATATCTGTCATTAAGGAATTCTTTCAATGAGTCAGCACTGTGCTAAGTGGTTTGTATTTCTTATCTCATGTAATCCTCAAAACATAAGGAAAGTGCAATTATTTTTCCCATTTTTACTGGTGAAGACTCAGAGACTTAGAAGTAAATAACTTGCTCAAAGTCACATAACTAACAATTGTAGAGGTGTAGCTCAGCCCAGGCTTTGCAGGCTGCACCATTCATACCCTGGACCTGGGCTTTCCTGCCTCCTGAGTGGAGGGAAAGGGGGACCTCCTCCACACACCCAAATAGGGTTGGCAGGCTTCCCTGGGGATGGTCCCCCTAAGTGTTTCCCACCCACTACCAAACACAGACCCTTACCTCCCCTGGATGCCATTTCTCACCACACACTGCTGAGGGCATTTTAAAGCTCCCCCCAGAACAGCCTGACTGGGAATCAGGCGGAGGAAAGCCCACGTACTGTTGCCCAAACTGGCTTGTGGTATGGCCCTGGCACGCGGGGTGGTGGGAAGGGTCTTATGGGCCCTTCCTGGGAGGGGACACGACCCCTGCTTTGGCTTCTCTTTCCTACCCCAGAACATCAGATGGACAAAGCACAAGGTTAAAAGAAAGTCAAGCTACAGAGACCTGAGCTAGGAGTCATCTATACCATTTGCTGTCTGTCATCCTGGGAAAATCCCTAATCTCTCTAAGACTCATTTTCCTCTATAGCGCAATTATCCCTGTAAGAAAAACAATTCCTGTCTCATGGGTCTGTCTGCTAACTCAGTGAGACAAGGCATAGGAAGGGAAGGGCGGGGCCTCCATAAGTCAAGGCCATCCTAGGACCTGGTGCTTTGCCTGGGTCTGACCTCAGGGGTCGGAGCAGTAGGCAGTGAAGAGCTCCAGTTTCCTCCAGGCTGCTCGGGCTGTGGTACCCCTGTGGACAAGTGGGGTTCACAGCCTATCTAAGGTCCCTACATCTGTAGCTACATATCAACATTCAGCCTCTCCTATCTCTCCCTGGATGGTCACAGCCACCTCCCTTTCTCTATTCTTTGCACAGGCTCACCTGTTCCTCTCCTCCCTTAGAGGACAAAGCTGTGCCATTTTCAGTGACATAAGGCCTTTTCCTCCCTCAGGACTCTACTAGTCATGGCAAGACCCTCTGTTGCCCCTGCTCTAGTTTAGGACAGCCAAGGGTCTTCTGGGAGCTGTCCAGCTGGGTGGGTTAAGAGCTGTTAGCCCCTTAACCTACATCCTTCCCAACCCAGAGGCCCAGAGGCCCAGTAACATAACACACACACACACACACACACACACACACACACACACACACACACACACACACACACACACACACACGAGTTAACTAGTCACTCCTCCTGGACCTCATTCTTTACAAACTGCAGATTATAGGTTATCAGAGCTTCCTGGGCAACACAGTCATGCTCTGGTCTGAGAAGCTTAATATAAGACTTCAGCCTCAGGATAGAGATAATGCTCTGCACAACATGGAATTCCCCATGGCCCTCCACCCAAGGCTTGCTCCTTTGAGAAAGCATTTTCCTATTTCCTCTTGTTAAGAGGCAAGATTAGCCAGGGACATTCCTTGATGTTGAGACTCTGATGATGTAGCTCTGAAGATAAATATTCTATTAGATCTCTGGATAGCAACCAAGGATTCCTCTGGGATCTCAGTCCAAAGGCAGTTGCCAAATGTTCCAATAGTAAGGCAATATTTATGATCACATTTATAATTAAATGTGTGTGTGTGTATATGTATCTGTATATACACACATATACATATTCTATTTGTACAAACCACGGCAGTGGCAGTTACAGCAGGATTCCTTAGCACCTCCCTCTGCCAAGTGTCAGTGACTAAATCTCCCAAACCATTTCAGAGCAAAATACAAATAAAACAAAATCTCATCAGCTGTTAAATATAAGTACTTCTTTATTTCTACTTTGGGGTCATAATATTCCTCCTATTACTAGTAGTTTGAATATGGATGATTGAACTGTATATTAATATCTGAAGTATGGAGCCCAAATTTGTCTTTATCATTTGATCATAAATATTTTGCACTTATGCCTGGCAAAATACTGCACTATCAACTCTTAACACAGACTTCTGGATATTAATACTTGATTGCAGTGGGAAATAGTGCTGGCTCAGGAAAGAGGCTTGGGAGAAAACATCTTATTAATTCCTCCTTTGGAGTAGTCTCTAAGAATACTAATACTTTTGCAACCTTAAGATTGTTATCCCAGACATAATCTCAAGATTCATCTGCACCATAAAACTTGCAAATAGAAGGCACATGAGAGATCATCTAGATGGTTCTAATTTCACATATAGGTGAACTAGGATTGTATCAGTGCTAAATTAGAAAACAAAAATTTGAGAAGGAAAAGCTTGGGTTTATACTTGTTCTTTAAAGACACTCTGAGCACTGTGCATTCATTCAGCCAAAATGTATTGAGTGCTTTCCACATGCAGGCATGGTGCTAGGCATCAAGGATACTAGGGAAAGGCACTGCCCCTGCCTTTAAGGAACTGACTCTTCTGGGTACCACCAAGTTTCCGGCACATTTAACCCTCACAGATATACCATTAAGTAGGTATTACTACCCCCATTTCACAGATGGGCAAACTGAGGTTCAGAGAGGGTAAGTCCAAGATCATATTAATAGTAACTATTTCAACACATGCCTATCAGATTGTTTTTTTTTTCTTGCTGCATCACAAATTACCACAAACTTAAAACAACACCCATTTGTTATTCACAGTTTATGTAGGTTGGAAGTTCAGGCACAGTTTAGCTGCATTCTCTGCTCTGGGTCTCATGAGGCTGAAATCAAGATGTTAGCCAGGACCGCAATCTCATGAGGCCTGGGCTCCTCTTCAAAGCTCCCTGGGATTGTTGGCAGAATTCAGTGTGTTATGGTTATAGGACCAAGGCCCTCAGCTCCTGTGGCTGCCCACTCCTTGCTGCCATGTGGCCCCCTCCCTGACACAGCAGATTAATTCTTCTGGGCCAACAGGAGCATCTGTGTTGCTTCAAATCTCTCCCTCCAGAGAAGAACTAGATTTTCATTTCAGGTGTTCATATGATTAGGTCAGACCCACCCGGGATAACTTTCCTTTTAATTAACTCTAAGCCCACCCTTAATTACATCTTCAAAACCCCTTCACCTTCACTGTATGACTTAACCTATCCCTTGGCATAAAATCCCATCATCTTCACAGTGCTTCCACATTCCAGGGCAGGACGTGCCCACTAAGAAGCAGGAATCTTGGGGGACCCTCATAGACTTCTGCCTACCACTAGATGCCAGTGCCCAGATATTCCTTAAATTACTCAATTCCTCTCTCCAGAGTTATGGGCATTGATCTGGGGGCCTATGCAGACAAAGAAAAGTTATATTATGTGTGATGAAAGAGGTATGCACAAAGAAGAAAAGAAAGGTCTATGCCTAAGCAGTGGGTCTAGAGAGGGAGTATTTAAGGGAAGCGTCAGAAGTGACATTTCAGCTGGATGGTTAGAAAAAGGAGCATACCTTTGTATTTTTGTCCCCACTCCTAGCACAGTCTTAAAGCATATAGTAGATCCTTGATGATCTTGTTGGTATCTTCTAGGCAGATGAGGGGAAGGAGCATTCTAGGTAGAGGAAATTTCATGTACAGAGGGCCAAAGATTTGAAGCCACATGTTACTTCCCAGATCAGATTAGTTAAAGATTCAAGTCAACACGTGGCAAGAAAAGAGGCAGACAGAAAGGCCAGGATGTGGAGGGCCTTGAATGTAGTGCTAAGGAGGCAGAATTTGTAATTGAAAGGGAACACTTGAAGAGTTTTAAGGAAGTGAAAAAAAGTCACATTTGTGTTTGAGAGTTAGCTCCAGTGGAGACAGCAGTATGAAGGCTAGGGCGGGGCAAGTGTTAGGGTGGATGAGAGTGTGCTCAAGCCAGGCTGCAGGAGTCAGTGCCAGTGGCCTTGTGGTGCAGGTTGGGGAGGAGGAGGGGCTACGCTCAGACGATGGTGAAAGCTGGCTGGGAAGCAGAGTTGACTGAACAGCTTGCCTGGCTGGATTCAAAGGATAAAGGAGTCATGGAGGATAACCTGAGGATGGCTCTGGTTTAGCAATGGGTAAATGGTGGGACCATGGATGGAACTTGAAGTCTAAGAGGAAGAAGAGGTTTCAGGAAGAAGAGGAGGGCTGGCAGTGATGGTGGGAAGAAGGGCAGCTGTGGATAATAAGCACACTTGCGGACATGTTGAGTTGGAGGTGTCTGTGGAATATCCTGTCAGAGAAGTCCAAAAAGAAGCAACTGAGGTCTTAGCTCCAGAGTTCAACAGGGCTGGGTACACACTGTGGGCTCCAGCTCCTAGGTGAGCAATCAAGGGCAATGGATAATCACAGAGGGACAGTGTGTGGAGTAAGAAAACAGGGAAGAGGATAAAACCATGAGTCACCAAGTCTGCAATGTCAAGGGCAGAAAACACGAGCCGGAATCAGAGGGGAGAGAAACACTCTGAGGGAAAACGGGGGGTCTGGGAGTACGTAGTCACCTCTGAACACAAACAAAGAAGAAATGAGGGGCTGTTTCATTATCAGAAGAAATTGTGCCCATGAAAATCCTTGTTGGCATTTTACGGGCATGAACTGTAAAAAAATAGAGGAAGGGCAAGACCCAACATAGCATGTATAATTTAAACAAACACACAACTCTAAGTAAATTAGCCAGTAGAACAGATTGGTGCAGATTTCTTTATTGGGTTAGGAAATACTTGTTCTCACTGAGATGTACTCTTTTGAAGAAAAAAAATAACTGAGTTAAAATGTATTCTTCTCCTTTGATCTTTACAATCAAGAGATTTGACCCAAGTGTTCCCAAGCCCTTAATGAAAATCAGTGGTGTCCCCATTAACTTTCCAAGGCTTGTTTTCTCATAACTTGAAGAACAAAAGAGTATCTGTCATAAGATCATCAGGGGTAAGCAGGATTTCACAAGAAGAGAGCTCACTGTGGGAAAAACAACATTTTAACAGGGGACAGACCCACTTCCTACTCAGTTTTTCTTCCTCAAGCTCTACCAAATAACCTGAACAAATATGAGTGATCGCTCTGCCCCACCAAAGTCTGGATATGCTTCTTCAAGCACATCCAAAGAACATATCCCAAGAAGCCCAATATACTCAACTGGAAAATATAAAGACAGAGTCAACCAAGTCATGCCAATTAATCATGATCTCAGGCCTCTCATTATCCAGAGCAGGTGGCCAGTGATAACACCTTAGTCAAGGCCCAGCCCAGCTGAAATGCAGAGATTCAAAGGCCGAAAAGTAAGTCTCTCCCTGCTGTTCTCCTCTGCTCTCTGGAGTCTGATTGTCTTGCTGAGTAACTGGCCAGGTGGGCACATTCCTGGTGGCTTGGAGGAGGCAGGAGCCTTGAAAGGCAGAAAACACACACACACGCATTCACGCACGGCCCTCTGCTTTGGTCCTCTACAATCCCCTGAAACAGACATTTTTACTTCAGTTGGAATGACAGACCTTCAAGTTCTAGAAAGTGGTTGAGGATGTTTATGTGAACTTATCCCGTTTCCCTGGTGTTCAGTTAGGAGGTGACTATTGTGACTGTGTGGGTGACAGAAGGGTTAGTGAGAACCTTGAATAATGGGGCCAATGACATGGTAAAGGGTGACCTGACTGCAGGAAAGAGGAAGAGGCTAACAAGAATAGCAGCAGTGGAGGAAGCCAGAATGGGGAACACCACCAGCTCCCGGAGCCTGTGTAGACAGAAAGCGGAGGCTGTCAGTCTGCTCATCAGAGCAGGAGGGCAACCAAAGAAGGAAGCACATGAAGTTGGAATGAATAGAAAAGAGCAAAGTATTTTCTTAGTGAGAATGGGAAAGCCACACAGCCTTCTTCTGCCCTCCTCAATGTGACTGGTATTTTGTTTTGCTTTGTTAACCTCTTTGTGTAGGGGTCCTAATAAGGAAATGCTCTCTAACCTATCCACTCATCAGAAAATCTATTAATCATTCCCAGTGAAAATGTATTTGATTGTCAGCAATAAGTGGCTTCTCTCGTGGAGGTGAAGTACATTGGGTCTGAGTACTTTGATCTCCTGCCATGAGGAGGTTTGGAGTTAAAATGTGCGATGCTATGAACACAAGTTGGGGTCAAACCCTGGTTCCACCACTTATGGTATGACCTTGGATAGGCTCTTACTATCTCTAAACCTCACTTTTCTCATCTGTGCAGTGGGAATAATAATATCCCAGATCTGTCATTCTGTATTCCCTGTTCTGAAATCCAAAGGGCTCTGAAAACTGGTGTTATTTTTTTGCTTCAGGAAATTCATTTGATAGCAAAACGTGACCTGACCTGATATGAAAGTTTAATGGTTTTTATTTATCCCAGTAAGCTTGATTATCCTGCAGGATAGAGATGGAATCTGGATAAGGGACTGGGGACCTGGTCCTTTGGGGTTGCTGGAGGTCCCGAGAGAGAGAATGTATGTGAGGTGATTGTAACAGTGTCTGGCTCTTTGCAAATGCTCAGGAAATCCAAACTAGAATTTATCATTAAGACACATTTGGAAGGAGAGATTCTGCTGCTGTTTTTGTCACCCTGGAATTCCCACAGGGAAGCATCAGATCCCGGCGCGCCGGCCCCCTCCCCCAACCCCGGCCCCAAGGAGCCTCCCTCGCGGGAAAAGAACCTGCCTGATAGGAAGGTCAGGCATCATGCTCCTGCCGGCACTGTGGCGTTGAGACCCAGAACCTAAAGCCAAGAGAAAAGTTACAAATGTACAGTCTGAGGATTACAAGGCTGGGAAGGAAAGAAAGGCTGAAACTGGACACACCTCTCCCAAAGGTGGTGTCCCCTGATGGTAGGAGGCTCCGCTTTGGAACCAGGGAGACCTCAGTATGAGCCCTGGCCTCCCTACTGCTGGCATTACTGGGCCTCAGTTTCTTCATGTGTGAAATGGGCTTACAATTACCAGAAAGTTTTGTCCTGATGGTAAAGCATTCTGCCTGGGGCCAGGTACAGGAAGGTGCTCAACAAACGACAGGCAGATAAACACCACACACACCACGGACTCTGAGTGACAAAACTGAGGTCACTGCCAAATACAGTCCTGCCTTGCCCTAAGTTGACCAGGGTGCCCCCAAGGCAAGGTGAAAGCCTTATCTTTCCTGCAAAAGTGAGGCTAAGAAGTCAAGAGAAGACTGTTTGCAAAGAGTTCTAAGCCCACAGCTGAGCCTGTGTTCTTCTCCCCGACAGGACAGCCTCCCGTGCCTCCGCTTAGGGCCTCTAACACAACAGGACAGGCACACCACAGGGCCAGATTGGGGTTGCAAGGTGATCTGTGGATGTGTAGTCAATAAAGCTCATTCACGCCCTGAATCCAGTTTTTGGCTGGATTACTGAATCCCAGTTTTACCCTAACCCTTATAAAAGGAAAATTTTTAAATGTACTTGGGAGAATGTTTTTTTCTGCCATTCAAAGTGAATCCTGTCATGAAGGAGACCTTTCATCCAATTCATCACATCGTCCTCATGTGCCCAGGTCAGTACTCAAACCAAAAATAAATAGATTTTCATTGCAGAGGGTGGCCTTCAGTCACCCCCAGCCAATGGCTGGTTTTTGACAGTTGGACTTTGACCTAAATCATCTCATTTTCTTAAGACCTGAGCCCAAGGACTGGAGAAATGCCAGGTGTGAGGCATGACGACCTCCTGGCTTCCCTCAGCACCATTCCTGAACCTCTTCCCTGCATTTGGCTGGAGGTGAGAATCTCCCCCTTTCCCACCCTCCTGTGGACCTCAGGGCTTGGGCCCTCAGTCCACATGAGTCCCAGCAGCGTGAACACACGCTGGCAGTGACTGCCCTGCGCCGTGAAGAAGCTTCCGGTCCCTCCTTTGACAGTGACTCCTCGAACCCACTCCCATCTCTGCGGAGCAGGATGGCTCCTCGGGCTGACCAGCTGTGTGGTTAAGGCACCAACAAAGTAGGGCAACAGAAGACAGGACGGAGAATGAGCATGAAAGTGGCAAAAGGGAGATATTTAGACATTTTTCTTTAAGCATTAAAGTGTGAAATAAATACCACATTCATACTGGTATAAATAAATAAATAATGAATGAAAGAAAGACAGAAAGAGAGAGAGAGAGAGAGAGAGAGAGAGAGAGAGAGAGAGAGAGAGAGGGAGAGAAGGAAGGAAGGAAGGAAAGAAGAAAGAAAGAGAAAGAAGAAAGAAAGAAAGAAAGAAAGAAAGAAAGAAAGAAAGAAAGAAAGAAAGAAAGAAAGAAAGAAAGAAAGAAAGGAAGGAAGGAAGGAAGGAAGGAAGGGAGGAAGGAAGGAAGGAAGGAAGGAAGGAAGGAGGGAGGGAAGGAAGGAGGGAAGAAAGAAAGAGAAAGAAAGAAAGAAAGAAAGAAAGAAAGAAAGAAAGAAAGAAAGAAAGAAAGAAAGAAAGAAAGAAAGAAAGAAAGAAAGAAAGAAAGAAAGGAAAGAAAGAAAAGAAAAGAAGAAAGAAAGAAAGAAAGAAAGAAAGAAAGAAAGAAAGAAAGAAAGAAAGAAAGAAAGAAAGAAAGAAAGAAAAAGAGGCCAACTCTTCCTTACAAAGAAGTCTACTTGCTAAGTATAAAAGAAGGAAGAAAATAGAAAATCAGTTAGAACACCACAGTAATAAGGCAAGAGCATTGCTGCAGGCAAGATCCACTGATGGAAGCTAAAATCAGCAAGCAATATTTAAGAAGAAACAGGATATTTTCAGAGTTTCAAAGTATTTTTCCTATCATACTTACTAGTTACAGAAAGAAAAATAGTTACCTTATATTGGAGAAATCCAGCAGACATCACTGAACCAAGTGATGCAGTTTGTGTCACCCGTATTAAGACACATGGACATTATGTGTTCCCTGATATTTTGCACTGAGAAGGGTAGTATTCTTGCTAAAATGCAATATGCAAAATTTCAACTTAACCATGAGAAAACATTGAACAACCACAAATTAAGGGATGTTTTACAAAATAACTGACCAGTAGGTTTTTAGTCTTCAAAACTGTCAAGGTCATGATAGACAAGGGAAGATGGAGGGACTGTTGTGATTGGAGCCAACAAGACATGAAAACTAAATGAAGCATGAGTCCCCAGGTTGGGTATGGGAACAGGAAAAGGGCATGAGGGGAAAAACTGGTGAAATCCAAACAAAGCCAATAATTTAGTCAGGAGAGTTGTACTTATGTTAATTTCTGAATTTTGATCATTGTACTGTGGTTATGCTAGAAGTTAACATTAGGGAAAGCTGGGTAAAGCATAGAGGAACTCTTTGTACTATTTGTGTAACTTTTCTATAAGTCTGAAATTATGTCAGAATGAGTTTTGCTTGTTTTTTTTAAACTTAAAGTAATGGGAGTGTTGTAGGACCTCCTTGCATTGTTGAATGGTTTGGTTTTATTTCTACTGTGAATTCCACATTTTGGGGGTAGGGGAGGTAAGAGGAGTCACTAGAATCATTTCAGGGCTCAGGGCCTCTAAATGATGCTCTGGACAAATTGGCTTTGTCTCCAGAAAGTTACTGGGCAGCTCTGCTCCTCACCTTAAGCCCATTTCTTCCCTCCTTGGAGGCTAAGAAAACTTAGGAATGCCTGTTACTGTATCACCACACCCTCTTCCAGGATGTTTCTGAAGGACTGGTCCCTTGATCCCCAAGGTGTGGGCATACTTCACGGTGTCAGTAGGGCAGTCCCACCAGAACAGACCATTCAACCTTCATTCCAGAGACGCAGCATGCATGCTTGGGGGCAGGGGCACTTCCCTGCAGTAATAATAGGACCTATTTTGCAAGTTGTAAGTATTAGATACGGTAATACAAGCAACATAGCTGGACCTTGAAAACATTATGCTAAATAAACTAAGCCAGACACAGAAGGACAAATACAGTGTGATTTCACTTATATGAAGTACCTAAAATAGGCAAATTCATAGTGACAGAAAGTAGAATAGTGGTTCCAAGTGGCTGGGGGGAGGGAGAAATGAAGTTATTGTTTAATGGGTACAGAGTTTGTCTGGGGATGATGAAAAAGTTCTGGAGATGGGTAGCAGTGAAGTTGAACAACATCATGGATGTACTTAATGCTGTTGAATTGTACACTGAAAATGGTTAAAGTGGTAAACTTTGTTATATAAACCTTCCCACAATAAAGAAAAAAAGTCTTAAAAAAAATTAAAAGAATTACATGAGATGATAAAAAGTTTCTATAAAGCCCTGGCCTATAGAGAACAGTCAGATACTATTAGCTTCCTCCCTCACTAAAGTTTCAGAAAATAGAACTATTATATAGTTGTTCAATGTGAGTTTAGGTCATGGCAGCCGTAAATGATCATTATAATTAACCACATTCTTAACTCCAGTATGGCCTGGTTTTCAACATTTATTTTTTACTCTATGCAGTGTTAAGACCAAAAGATGTATTTCTAAAAAATATTAGGCTCAAATGTTAAGAACATTTCTGATTTGGAGTAACAGATAAAAACTGAAACTAACTACATGATTTGCAGTGTTTCTCTGAGGAAATTTGGCCACAGGTGCAATTTTACAAATATGCTTGCAGCTATACCCCAATTCTCTTCACTAACTCGCGTTCCTTCCCAGATTTGCCCAATCACTGCCAACCCTCCCCCCACCTCCACTGCCCACTGCAGCCACCACTCCCACCACTTCCAGCTGAGGACATCTGAGCCATCTGGGGAGGTAATTTCATACGTAGACTCAGCCGAGGTTTGGCATTGCTGTGTGGTCACTGTGGCTGAACTGGAAAATCACTCGTAGAGTTAGTGCTGTCATGACATCTTACTGCCGCTGAGCGTGTGGCCGAACTGCTCATATTCTGACACAAGGCTGGCATTTCGTTGCCTTTTTCACTCAGTCCTGGTTTTGTGACTGGGCTCCCTGCTGCATGGTGAGACTTTAGCATTCAGCCATTTGTTAAATGGGGTTTACATGCAGGGTCCTGGACACCAGGGTGAGACACAGTCTTGCAGAATACTTTTTTTTTTATGGTTTTCTGTGAAGGAACATTGCATTGTTCCACATTTAAGATTTGGTTTTGTAATCACTGATTATATAATGAATTCTGATTCTGTGCCTGCAAAATCAGTCCTCACTATTAAAGACACAGGAGAGGATACAGCTGCTTTAGAGCACACAGGGATGGAGACTCTGTGCCTCCCACCCTGGACACCACCATCCCTGCTAATCTGGTGAAAAATCAGTCTCACATTCTACTACAATTTAGAGGGATGGCAGCCCAGCATGACCCCTCCTTCACTTTTGTACAGAGTAGCAGATCCTAGGACGATTCGAAATCTGCAATTTTGTAAAACATCAGCTACCTTTAGTGGGGCTAACTCTATCTGCCTCCCTCATCTCTTAAATGCTTAAAAGTCTGTGTCCTTGACCTCAAGATTAGGATTACCAGAGAAAATAAATGACTGCCAGTTAAATTCCAATGACAGATAAACAATAGTTTTTTAGTGTATGTCTCAGATATTGCATGGGACACACTTATGCTAAAAAGTTATTATTTATCTGAAATCCAGTAACTGGGAATCCTCTTGTTTTTATTTGCTAAATCTGGCAGCCTTGCTCGAGATCAGACTCTTGTCATATTGTCCTATCCTCCGGGTCTGTCCTTGTGGCGCTCTGATAATGCATTCTGCTAAGAAGCCTGAGACAGAATGAGGCAAAGGAAGAATCTTAATCACACTTGGCTTTTGGTTCTTATCTAGCTCCAACTGTCACAGATATGCATTAAATTCATAAATAAATTAAAGTCTTTCATTTGGACAGCTGAAGTTTTGTTCATTTTTACCCTGAAACTTTAGCAAGATTGGATTCCATTGAGAGGAAGGATAGTGTGAGAGGAAAGAATGGTCTAGGGATCAAAGGACCTGGTCAGTTATCCCAGGCCCAGTGGCCATGTTGTGGCTCTCTCTTAGTTTCTATCTGAAAACTTAGATGATTACATTAAATGACTGCTCAGGTTCCTTCTGGGGCTAAAATTTCTATGACTCAAGCTTCAAAAGATCTGAAAGTACTAAGGCATGTTACTGAAAAATCACAGTATTAGATGAAAAAAATTGTAAACATCAGAAATTTATTATGCTGAAAATTTTTCATGAGTTGCTTACTAAATTTCTATCTGAGAGGAGCACGAATCTTGACATCTTCAGAACTCTTGCTATTACATTAAATACCTTGTGCAAACTTTTTACTTAATTAGTATCTAGGTGCAAGATTTGCCTGTCAGAATACTCTAATAAAATTTTCTGCATGTCTCTCATTCTTAAATGACTATGGTAAAATCCAGCATTCTAAATTGAAGCTGTAAATGCACTCAAATCATTAGTAGTTAAGGAGAGAACAATGTAATCTTGGGAATGATGTTAATATTTCATGGAAACATTCTTAATGTAGACCCAAAATACATGCTGATGAAAAAGGCACTTGGGGAAGCATACTATTCATTCTTTTCAAGCAGATTCAGCAGACACATGGACCACTCGGACCATCGCACACACTCCTCTGGCTTCGACCTCCATTTACATGTTTATGGCTCCTACTGTTGTTTCTCTCCGGAGTTTCAGAACCAGATTTCCAACTCCCTACTAGAAATACCTTCCTAGATGTTCCACAGGCATCTCAGACTCAGTAAATCCAAAATAAAGTTATCTACTATCTAGAATGGGTAGATAGTAATAATATATTTTAGATAGATAGACTAGTAGAGCAGGTTCCACCCCACAACCTGCTCTACTGGTCTCCTCAAACTTGGTTAATGGTATCATTTCCCACCATCATTACTAGCATGTTAGAAACCTGGTAATTACCTCCACTTTGAATCAGTAAGTTTTCAAGTCTACTCAATTCTACCTTCTAGCTGTCTCTTGAATCTATGTCTCCTCCATCCATTCCAAGGCTACTGCCTCAGTCCAAGCCCTCTCATCTGGACCACTACAGGGAGCAATCTTCATTATCTTTCCCCACCCATCAGCACAGAGATAGAGTGGTATTTCTAAAATATGGCTCAAATCATCCTGGCCCCTGCTTATGATAACCCTCCACTGCCTGGAGAAGGTCCAAACTCTTGCACGTGGTAAATGTGGCCTTTTGATTTGTGACCATAGCTGATTATTACAACTTCATCTCCCTTCTCAATAACATCCAACAGCTTGCCATTTCCCCAGTCCATTATCTCCTTTCAGGCTTGCCTGTATTGATCTCTTTCTGGGAATATCCATCATCTTCTCCAGCGAATTCCTACTCCTCCCTCAAAAGCTAGTTCAAGTGTTACCTCTGGGTAGGCTTCTCTGCCTGGTCCCCTTCCTTACTCCACTGCATGCCTGGTTAATGATTCTTTCACTTACAATGTCTCAGAACATTGTTAATACCTTAATTGTACTGCTAGCTCTTTGCATTATGATTATGTATTTTTTCATCTTCTTCCTCTACTAAACTAAGAACTCTTCGAAGTTGGGGCTATGGTTTTTTTGACTTTGCATCCCTAGGATCTAGCAAAGGGCCTGGTACAAGGCGAGTGCCCCATAAACATTATCTTGAGGAGGGGATGGGCAATGAACAAATGAAAATAAAAAAGAGGTGGCATTTTTAGATGGCGATTGTTCTAAGTGCTTTATCTCATTTATTTCCTGTAACAACTTTATAGAGGGAGTAATACTATTACCTCCATTTTCTAGATTAAGAAACAAGAGCTTAAAGTAACTTGCTCCAATCCATGTGGTTAATAAGTGATAAAGCCCACAGGCTTTTATTCCACCAGATTCTTTCCATTCTCAACTATGTGGGGGTATTAATGAGTAGAGGAGAGGTCAAATGTCAGGAGGCATTAAGGGGGCACTATAATGAACCAGGGTATTCTGTAATCTGGATAATCTGTTTCTCAATTATTAGAAATTCATTACTAATTAAATATTCTGGGAAGCCCACTTAAATTTCAGGCTTTCTGGTCTTTATTTTCCCTTTTTACATTTTTTATTATGAAATATTTGCTATTACAGAAAAAGTGTGTGTAGTTTAACAATAATTATTATGTGTGTAACCTCTAACCATGTCAAGAAATAGAATGGCCAGGGCCCTCTTTTCAGAACCCTGGCCCCCTTTTCCCCTAAGATGGTGGTACTGGAGGTACCACCATCCTGACTTCTGTGATAATCATTTCCTTGCTTTTATTTGTTGCCTTGCCACATAGATAAATAAATATAGATACAGATGTAGGTAGGTATATAGATAAATATTCCAATAGTTTCTTATTAATGCTATAACAATTGGCACAAATTTAGTGGCTTGAAATTATCTTATAGTTCTGGGGTCCTAAGTCTAAAATGAATCTGCAGGGCTGGGTCCTTCTAGAGGCTCTGGGGCAGAATCTGCTACTCGCTTTTTCCAGCTTCTAGACGCTGCCTTTCTGGACTTGTGGTCCCTCCTCCATCTTCAGAGCCAGCAGCATGGCATCTTCTCTCTGTCCTCTGCTTCTGTTTGCTTCCTCTGCATCTCTGACTCTCCTACCTCCCTCTTAAAAGGAACCCTTGTGATTGCAGTGGACTCAACTGCATAATCCAGAATATCTCCCAGTCTCAAGATTCTAAATTTAATCATATCTGCAAAGTCCCTTTTGCCATGTACAATAACATATTTATAAGTTCCAAGAATTAGGATGTGGACATCTTTGGGGACCATTATTCAGCTTATCACAATCCCTAAATAACATCTTTTTGTTATATCTGTTTTGGAACTTTATGTATATGGAATCATGTGGTGTATATTCTTTTGCTATATAATTGATTTACATTTAATTTAATCATTTGTATATTGGATTTTAAAACCACCATCCCATTTATATTTGGTCTATCATATGTTGCCTTTTCTTTCCTTTCTTGTGTTCTTGAATTTTTCAAGAACACTTAAAAAATTATTCCATTGTTTTCCTTCTACTGACATGCAAATTTTATACTCTGTGTTTTAGGGATTACCCTAGAAATTAATATGCATCCTTAGCTTAAAGTCTAAAATTTATCAATGCCTTTACTTTTTACCCACATAATTCAAAGGACCTTAAAACATTTTAATTCCGTTTACCCATAAGACATATTACTGTTGTCGGATATTTTAATTATATCCTTTTCATTGTTGCAACTTTGCCTTTCAAGACATTATTATTGTTTTATACAGTTAATGTTCACTTAAATGTATCCATATATTTACCATTTTCTTTGCTCTTGCTTCTCTTGTCTCGGGTCTTCCTTGTGAGATCACTTTTATTCTATGGAAAGGAAAGATCTTAAATTAGAGTGTGCCCGCGGTAAAATCTCTCAGTTTTGATCTGTCTAAAAATGACTTTATTTTGACCTCATTCTTGAAAGATACTTTTACTGGATGTATAATTATTGATTGGCAAATATTTACTTACTTTAATGTCTTCATCCCACTGGCTTCTGGCTTCCTTTGTTACTGTGGAGAATTCAGCTATTGTCTAGTTGCCTCTACTTTGAAGGTTATCTTTTTTCTCTGAATGATTTTAAGATCTTCTTTGTCTTTGGTTTGTTAAAGTTTCACAATGATAAATCTAGGTGTGGATTTCCTTTTATTTTTCCTGCTTATCAGTCTTGTATCTATGGATTGATGTCTTTGATCAGTTCTGAAAACTTCCCAGCCAACATCTCTTCAAATATTATTTTTATTCAAGCCCTTCTCTCTTCTCTGGGAGTCTGATTAAATGAATGCTAGGCCTTTTCACTCTGTTCTCCAGGTATCTTCGCTCTATTTTACATTTGCTATATTGTCTCTCTGTGCTGTACCCTGAACAAGTTTTGATCTGCATTTCAGTTCTTTAATGTTCTCTTCACTTGATTCTAAACTGCTTAAACATGTCTATTTAGTTTCTAATTTTGGTCATTGTATTTTTTATTTTTAGAAGTTTTATTTTTCTCAAATTACTAGGTCACTTTTTATCACTTCCTTACATAATTTCCTATTTTTTTCTTTGAATTTGTAAACTTAGTTGTTTTTATAGATTTTGTCTAATAATATAAAAATCTGAAGTTTTTGGAGGTTTCTTTTTTCTAATTCTCTTTCTTGATGATTTGCCTTTATAGGCTTAGGTATCTTGGACTGTATGTTGCTCACTGTCTTTGAAATTTATTTAGGGTGTGGGGGTATTCTTTGAAGCCTAGGATAATGCTGATTTTCTCCAGAAATAACTTTTGTTTGCCTTTGGTGGGCACCCAGGGCATTTTAAACTAAATCACTTTAAACTCAGTTCACACCTTGACAGGGTTTTATGGTTTTTAGGTTACTTTATTTTGTTTATTTATTTATTTTTCGTCACCAAAATGATATGGATTTGGAAGCTGTGAAAGTACCAATTTGCAGTTATAGCTTCTCAGAGCAGTTCCTTACTATTACCACCTGCTCTACCCTGCTCATGATTAGGGCAGCTTTTCCTGTGTTCTCCTGGGCCTGAGGGTGGTTGCACAATTTTTTTTTTTCACCCTTGCCCTGAGGATTGGAACCATGTTAGTGAGGGGAGGACTTGGGTTTTGGTTCTGTCCCCCTTGTCCTGAGAAGCCCTCAGAACCAGAGTTCAAGTTTGCCCAAATTGGCTGAGGCCCTCAGTTCAAAAACAGCTCTAGGGTACCACTTGACTTTCCGAGATCTTGTTTCCCTTTGATTTGGACTTCAGTTCTTACTATCTTGCCAGACTTTGATGCTTTTAAGAAGTTAAAAAAACCTTTTCTAGTCAGCATTTTTGGGTGTTCCTAGTGGGAAATTGGTCTGATACCTGTCCTGCCTTATTCCTGGCACTGAAGTTCTTCCCTGATGTTCCCAAACTTGGTTGAACTGCACTTAAAAACTAAAAAACCAACATGCCCTGTTCTAAGCAAGTTAAGATACGGAAAAGCAAGCATATGTTTTTTTCATTTTTCTATGTTTCAGGGAAAGAATCCTTGCAAGGATTCCTTTAAATAGACTACAAAAATTGAATTGTATAAAACTTTTCAGGAACATAACTGCAATTTTCTACGAAATGTTTTCCAAAAAATTTGATTTTCTAGCCACTACTAAATTATCTTAAAATTGTAGCACTTCATCCAGAAATTACTTTTCCAGCAAACTAAATCACCCAAGAATCTAAGAGTAAGAATAAAATGACTCTGCATAGTCCAATTAGACGGCAAGAGGTTCATCACCTTACTTCATGTACTTTATTCGTCAGAAAGTCTTTAAAGCCTCATTCAGAGTTGATTAACTCTTATTTTATACAATTCAAAGAAACCTCATTCTCTGGTTTTCTAGCAATAAGCCCTTAGAAACAATAACTTGAGAGAAAACAGACATTTTGAAAGTCAGTTTCATTATAAGAGGCAGGAACGGCATCAGACAGCTCCATGAGTAGAAAGTAGACAGGACTGTAAAAATCTGTCCAAAAAGCTCAGGAAGAGGCACAATGGAGACATTTAGCCCAACATACTACAACAGCTGGCAGGAGGCTCTTTGTGTAGCTGCAGCTTAGCAAACAAACTTCTGTACTTTTGGTGCTGATCCTGCTGTAGCATTAAACCAAAGAAGCTGTATCTGAAGGCTGAGAGGGATGTAATAACTTTAATACATTTTCTATATTTATAAGGAATTAAAATTAAAAATTACTTTTGTAATAAAACTTTTTCTGATTAGGAGACTGTCACTCATTAGCAGGGTCTGATAACTAAGCATTTCTGTATTATAACCTCTTAAAATCCAATTTCTCTCTAAGATCAACTCCAGAAAATTCAGTTTTTAAATACCCTAAGTATACCTTTAAGTCCTTTGGCCTTCACTCTAGGAATTAAAGAAGGGGTCTTTTTCTCAGTATACTGAGTTCTAAAATAGGAACTTAAGAGAAAACAACTATAGTGGCCACATTTGAGAGAAAGAGTCATAGATAGAGAGGGTCTGACTTTACTTCAGGCAGGTTATATAGATACACAAAAGAGAATTTTATCAGTGCAAGATGGAAACTTCAGGGTTGTTAAGTGATAGATAATAATCAGGGTTCCAAGGTGCATGGAGAAGGAGAAGGCAAGAGAGTGGTAGGAAAGCAAATCTCACCAGACAAACCTACTTTTGTTTATCTCCCTTTCAGCACAAACAACGCCACCCCTGCCCCGTGCTGCATGTTAGAGACAGGGCTCTTGGCTTATCTACACATTGGTTTTGGACCCGACTGAACTGTGGGCCCTGGTCCTGTGGTGTATCAGAATCATTACTTGAAAAGTTTCAGACTTTGCTGATCCCATGTGATGAGATGCTGAGTTTCCATATCATTCCATTATTATATCATTCTCGATTGTATCATTCTGGAGTCTCAACAGCTGGAAAACCCGGACACCTGCTCACTGTAAGATGCAGGTTATTTCGTATCCTTCCAGGGTGATTCCCTATATTTTCCCTTTAGTATTTATCATACCAACTTGACTTTTTAAGTACTTAATTTTTATTTGTAAGTTTATTTTTCTAATTTCACAAATGGAGTTAATATCTGAACTGTAGGAGAGAAGGACTTCTGTTTTGTTTAGAGTTAGCAAATAGGTTTCATTTTGTAAGCTAGTTCTGGTCTATTTGATGGAAAGCTGTGTTTTGAAGGCTGTTGAAACTGCTTCTCTGCTCAGGAGAAAAGAATTCTAAGATCCATTAGCAATGTCTCTCCCAGTATAGGACAGGAAGTGTAGGATGCCTGTCAGATATTTGTTATCCTTGGCTTAGTTCAACAAATATTTATTGAATGCCTATTATATACCAAGGAGTGTGTAAAGTACAGGTTCTTTGTTTATTTGTTTTATATTGTTTTTATTTAAAATAAAGGAGTCGTGTTTCCTGCCTTTACAAAGTTGTAATAAATGGCAGGCATGTGAACAAACAACTAAAATACAGTGTGGAATATGCAATAATGAAAGCATACATAAGGTCTAGAGGGTCAGAGAGGAAGAAGTGGGATGAGGACCTTAGAAAAGGGGTTTAAGAGGGGACCAGACATCGGCAATTTCAGAAAGTTAGACAGCCTCTGCTCTGGTCTGAATCCACCCCCTTCTTACCTCAACCACTTCCAAATGCCAGAGCACCAGTACATTACTGGTTTCTGGGCAGATTTCCTATACACATCCTAGTAAGTTTTCTATAAGCTCTTCTCTTTGCTCTCTTCTCTATAAGCTCTCTTCATAGCCCTCATCTCATCCTCAATGAATCCTGGCTGAATGCCACAAGGGTATGGACTAGAACACTGTGGGCATCCGAAGGATCCAAGGAGGATTACCCAAAGAGTGCTCCACTGGGCTCAGGCTTTTAGAGCACACATGTGAACAATGACAGGAAGGGCCCGTGACTAAGACCTATTATTTTTAAAAGGCACAAGCTTTGTGAGTTGTGTCAGAAAGGTCAAAATCAAAAATATTCTGAGGCTTATGAAAAATGCTAAATGAAAGAGCTTTTTACAAGCTATGTTTGGACCAAAATGACCAACCAACTAAGACTCCCTTTTTGGGAGAGCTCTGTAATGCTAACATATATAAGAACATTATAAGAAAAAAATCATAATTACCAAATTACTTCCCATCATTTTCCTCTACCTAAGGTTTCTCACATGGTGTATCAGTCACCTGTTTGTTAAAATATATATTCCCTATCGCCATCTCAGCTCTACTAAAACTAAATCTCTGACAGCAGACTGGGAATGTGCATTTTTAACCGGTTCTTCCTCCTCCCAGTGATTCTGATGTACTCTAAAGATTTAAAACCACTATTCTTATGGACAGAACGACAATGGCTATAAAGAAATGAAATCCAAAATCAATGAGAAGGTGTTAAGAGAGTACCAGCTGCTTCAAATGAGTTTAATTCTGAAAAATCCTATGAAATACAACTAGGATAATGAAATAATTTGCAGATGTGATCTTACAAACATCAACATCAATTTTTAAGAGATCACAGAGACTGGTAGAATCACTGGAGGCTTGGACATAAGCAAGTGTTGGTGTCATTTCTTGGAATAAAGGGGGATTCAAGAAAATATAGAAAGGCCAGTTATATGGATTCCCAGCAAAACTTTGGAAAGAGTTAACTGTGTTTGCAAGCACTTAAAAATGGATTGTTGATCATTAAGAGTCAGCCTGGAGTCACTACAAATAAATCTACATATGTCTTTTATTTTAAATTGCATCAACCGTTGTTGAAAATAGTCAAGTTATAAATTAAAAAACTACACAGAGTAAACTGAACCTCATTTCTTTTTTTTATAAGTCTACTAGAACAAGAGCAATAGAATAATGAAGTAAGTTAATGTTGAGGTTTCCCTAGACATTTGACTAAGTGTTTTACGATATGCATTGGGCAAGATGGAGATACCTGAGCATATTGATAGGACTAACCATTAATATTTATTGAGAGCCTTTTATACATCAGGAACTATACTGTGTTTTTTAGTACAAATTCATGTAATCATCAACCCATCCCAGTGAAGTAAAAACAGTTGTCCCATTTTACCGATGAGGAAGCTAAGCAGAGATTTGTTAGGTAACTTGCCCAGGCCAGTACAGCTAGGATATGATGGAGTTAGGGTTTGAGGGGTCTACTCTGAGATAAGAGCTTGGATGCCTAACAACCGCATTATATTTCAGATGGATAGCATCACAACTGGGTAAAATGCCCTGTCCTGAATTCTGTGGATTCCGGCCAGCCTGAGGGAATCACTAATGGCTGCCATGGGTCTACAAAACTGTCTCAGAACTGCTCAACATTTTTATTAGTGATGTGAATAAAGTTGTAGAAGTTGAGCTTATAGAATTTATGGATGGCAGAAAGCTAGAGGGAAGGATAGCTAATAATGTAAGTGAGAGAATCATGATTCAGAATGAGCTTGACAGACGAGCATAATAGGCTGGATGAACAAAATGAAATCTAGTAAGGACACTAGATTACAAAAGTTAGTACAATTAAGAACATTCAGCTTAAGAGCATAAGACAGAATGTAGAAATCTAGGAGATTAATTAGATCCATTAATACAGTCTGCTATAAATTGCATTCCGAGTGATAAATAGGCAACAGCAAAGGGACCTCATGTACTCCTCTGTCTCCCTGGCTCCCTGACCCACACACCTTCAAGGCAGAAGTACCAGAGTTCATCTAATCGAGATTCCATTGATTGCAAGATGCATAATGGCTTAGCACCGCTGAGGAAGGGTGGGGAGGGCATGGAGGACAGGCAATGCCATCAATTAAATTAGGACACAATTTTTTCATATCACTTCACATTTTTCTTTTATAAAAATGAAAGTCTTTTGAAACTATAATCGCTCTTTGAGGAAGATGAGATAGCTGTTGAAGCCCCTGACCCTTGCAGGCTCTCACCCAGGAATACATTTGCCAGGAAGTTTTCAAGGATCACAGAAAGACACTCATGGAGCAACAGAGGGGGATTCACTGAATTAGAGACATACCAATCAGCCACAAATATGATAGAAATAAATAGGTTAAGGCACTCTCTAAATTCCTCATTCTGAGTCCAATCTTCTGAAATGTATTTCACCTCAGAGTTGGGTATATATGTCCTATTTCTCCAAAGACAATCATCTTCTGTGCCACCAGGAGTATCAGCTCTGCAGGATTTTTTAAAATAGTTCTTTCAAGGATTTCCTTCCAAGCCAATGACTCCATCTCCTACCCCCCAGTTTTAGTGCAAGTCCTTTCTTGATCTTTTCAGAAGATGTCAAGAAATTTCCAGAAAACAACCACGATTATATTACTTTCCGAAATGGCCCTTAAACTGTTTGTTAAATAAAAAGTTAATGGGTTACTGTTGTCTGTTTGTGCCATCAGAAACATAAAGCGAGCTGGCACGTGTGCAAGCAGCTGCTGTTACATCTTGTCTGTTGTGGGGCCAACAGCAATTATAAGACACCATTGATCACAAGAGGCATCTTAATTTCAGAGATGTTAAATGTGAAAAGATGTATATTTAAGAATCAATACATTTCAGTAATCATGCTCTACTTGCAGGGCTGAACCCCATCCAAACTTTGGGATCTATACTGTCCCATAACAAGGGAAGTTTGAGAAACTCTTATATTTGTGGATTCAATAGTCACAGTTGTGTCTATGCTGATGTAACTTAATTTAATCATCCACAATTTTGCCAAGAATTGGAATCCTCAGTGAGTCGGCTGCCTAGCTGGAGAGTGATTCTGGCTAACTGACATCCAGTAGTTCTACCTCATGTGTCTTCCTGGTTCCTTATACTTCATGGACTGGGCGGTAGTCATCACATACTCAACAACCTTTCTTGAAAGGCATAGTCATGAAGTTAGTCATCCAAATAACACAGGGTGCCTCTCTTATAAATACTATAGTGAAGGAAATAAAAATTTAACTCAGGCCAACTTGCTTTCTATCCTAACACTTACCAGATGTATGATCTTGGCTGGGCTCACCTTGCTAAGCTTCAGTGTCCCCATCGGCACAATAGAGGTTGCCAAAATTACTACTATTGAATAGGATAATACTTATGAATTGCTGAACACCAGGCCTGGCGCATACAGTAAAATAATAATAAATGAGACACCAGAATGAATTTCAGAGGGATCAAATATTTAAATGTAAAAAGTGAAATAACAAAATTAGTTGAAGATGACATGGAAGATTATCTTTATAGTACTAGAATGGAGAAGGCTTTTCTACATACAATATACATGAAGGAAAGGGAGGAGGAGAAGAACAAAAGCCCAAAATGAAAAGATTAATACATTTAACTACTTAAAAATGAAAACTTTCTACATAGAAAAAAAAAACCAAGTAAACAAACAAATGACAAACTGGAAAAAAGTGTTGTACTAAATAACACAAGTGGTTAATTTCCTTAATATATAAAAATCTAGAAACCTATAAGGAAAAGACCTTTAAACTAATTGAAAAATTTACAAGGGATATTTAAAAGAAATATATATTGCTTTTAAGTATATAAAAAGATGCTTGACCTCATTCATAATGAAAGAAGTAAACAAGTCAAAACTACAATGAGCTTTTGGCTCCTGCAGCCGTCCTTTAACTCTGTACCAGGACTTCTGCTCACTGACAAGAGTAGGATCTTCCTTCCTCTGCCTCTCTTCACCCTGGGCTTCCCCACTCTTGCCTCTTTCTAGAAACCTCACTGAATGTAAGCCCATTGAGGAAGGGAAGACTTGCCCCTCCACTAACCCCAAGATTTTCCCTAACTTCCAGATTCTGAAGATTCTAGACTGGCTCCCCCTGTGAGGACTGAAATCTGATTAGGATAGAACTTATAAACATGTTTCATTTTGTTTTTATATGGTATGGATTCCATATCCAGGGATCAAACATCTGGAATATTCTGTACTGATCAACCCACTATGGAGTAGAATGTTCTATTCTTCGATAAAAGACAATACATTCAAGGAGACCAGCCACCAGAGTGACACAGACTGAAACCATGTCACTTAGGTAAGAGCTGAGGGAGGTTAGGATATTAGAGTTTGGGGGAAAACATAGCTGTCCTCCCAAAGTGAAGGGTCATCTGTCCTAGGAGAATGGGTTAGGCTTGCCCACACAGAGAATGAAGGCAAAATTCAGGTGAAGGTAGAAGTCTCTCAGAGAAGATCTGATAAATTTCATCACAACCAGAGCTTGTTAAAAATAGAATGAGTGCCTTTTAAGGGAATGACTTCTCTGTAGCTGCACATGTTCAAGCCAATGGTGGATAACAAACTTTGAGGGGGAATCCTCCTCAGAGGGGGTACCACTAGCTAACCTCCAATCTGTCTGTCTCTCTGTCTTTGTCTCTCTCACACACATATACATGCACCATTCCTTTTTTTTTTTTAAAGGTATCATTGATATACACTCTTATGAAGGTTTCACATGAAAAACAATGTGGTTACTACATTCACCCACATTATCAAGTCCCCCTCCCCCCATATCCCATTGCAGTCACCATCCATCAGTGTAGTAAGATGCCACAGAGCCCCTACCTGTCTTCTCCGGGCTACACTGTCTTCCTCGTGTCCCCCCACCCCCACACCATGTACATGTACCATTCTTTATCTATCCTTTCTGTGCTTATTTTTTCTCCTTAGCATATATGAACACCTAATATCCTATATATTTTAATTTTTTATCTTGTTTATTGTCTATCTCCCCCAACTAGAATGGGCCCTCTTGGGAGAGGAATTTGGTCTGTTCTTTTTTGTTCTTCATCCCCATTGTTTAGAACATGCTTGGCACCATTGCTGAATGAATGAATGATCAGATATCTTTGTTAAAGGAGACCCTGCCTGGGGTGGGTAGTGGGTCTGCTTACCCCTGGGTGCTTTCTAGCTCTAGAATCTTAGGATTTTATAAGCCCTATGGCCCCATGGCTTGGACTCACACATGGCTCCTGACATTTGTAACTACCCTTGGGTGGATAGGCATGTGACTGAGAGGACCATCAAGGCCACATGTGCAAATTTCTAAATAGGTGCAGAATGCACATGGCCGGTGCAAAGCAGGGACTGATGTGTGACTGTTGGTGGTGAGGGAGGAAGGCTTCAATGAGGAGGAGGATTCAAGACATGAGGTACAGGGAGGAAGGCACAGGTTTTGGGTGGGACTCTCAGCCTATGAACAAGTTAGTATCTCTGAAGCTCAGTGTCCTCACTTATAGAAACTTTGCAGGGTTGTTGTAAAATGAAATGTGAACCACTTGGCCCAGGGCCAGTCATAGAAGTTTGCTGTTCAGAAAGTGCTTACACCTGATGGTGACTGCTGTTGGGCTATTTACCTTGAGTCTTGACTGGGTGAGATTTTATAAATACAGATGTGTAAAAAGGACTCAAAAAGTAGAGGACAAGGCCTCTACCGAGGAGCACATGCAGGAAAACAAAAGTTATATTGGAGCACAGAGCTCAAAAATAGGGAGCCTGCACCCAAACTGCCTGAATTCAGATCCTGGCTCTCATTAACTGGCTGACCTTGGGCAAGTGACTTAACCTTTCTGTGCCTCAAAGTCCTCACCTATAAAATAGGGCTAATAATAGTACTTATGTTAGAGGTTGTTGTGAGGATTAAATGAGTTACCATACGTAAAGCACTTAAAACAGTGCAAACACAGTATGAACATTCTATATGCGTTAGCTACTGGGATTATTATGTATTCGGAAGAAAGTCTACCACATACCTGTTCAGTTGAAGGAGAGGAGGGAGAAGCAGGATGGCGGGGCAAAAGCAGACACAAGTGTCCTGACAGTGTGAGCTCAGCACGTCACCGGCTTTTCCGTGTGTGCATCCAGGCCCACGATCAAGGCCCGGCCCATCTCCCTCATCTGCCTCCCTTCGAAAGCCTCTCCCACTGCCCCACTCTTGGGTCCCTAAGCCTCCCTGCATTGCTGCCTTACAATACTGCCTTGTATCACCATTTACACTTTTACATTCTGCCACCCCAACTCAGTTGTGAATTGATTACAGAAGGAATGAACATACCTGTCACAGGCTGCAGTTAATTTAGTCTCCTTCCACTGAAGTCTGCCATAGGTGTGAGGGGGATGTGTGGGTGGATAAGACAGCCTTGATCCTGTGACTCAGGCAGCCCTGTGTTTTAACCTCAGCTCTCCTATTTCCCATATGACCTGGGCAAGTTACCTAAACTTACTGGATCTCAGTTTCATCATCTATAAAATGGGGACAATATTACCAACTACTTCATAGGCCTGTTGTAAAGACTGAGATAATGCATGAAAAGTACTTAGCACAGAGCCTGTGATCCTAGTAAACATTCAGTAAGTGAGCTTTTGTCTCAAGGCAAATGAGGACACTGCCAAGAAGTGATCCTATCAGAAGCCCAGTCTGTGGTTTGTGGTGGATTCAAGGAGGGAGAGCTATGTTAGGCACCCACTGGTGTGATAAGGACTTTTGACCTAAACTCTTCAGTCCCCAGGCCCCCCACCCCCAAGGTGTAGGCACTGGTCATTCAAACCCATTAAAGTGACAGTCTTAGTTACAGTAACAAAAAGTATTTATTATGGAGGTACCAGTATCATTTTCCTGGTTGTGATTTTGTACTATAGAATCAAGATGTTACCATAGCGGGAAACTGGGCAAAGGGTAGGTGTGATCTCTCTCTATTTCTTATACCTCCATGTAAATTTACAGTTATCTCAAAATAAAAATCATTTAGAAGTAAGTATCTAACTCTTATTTGTACAACCCCTTTCTTTATGGCTTTTTTCCTCCCTTACTGCCTTTCCACAGGTCTTGATTATTTCTGTGCCTAGTGCCCAGCAGCCCTAACATTGGATAATATCAGCTCACCACAAACCTGGCAGAGAAGGACAGCCATAATAGAGCACAACTGAGTGTTTACGTGCCAGAATGGTTCAAACACTCTGTATATAATAACTCCTTCAAGCTTTACAATAACCCTTGATATTTAATATTCCTCATTTGACACATGAGAAAAATCAGGCTTTGAGAAATTAAATATCTTGTACAAGGCCACACACCAGAGCCAAGACTCCACATTTGCTGGGCTCCAAAGCTTCCTTGGCCACTATTCCTTACAGATCTCATTAAATTCAAGAGCTTAATTATTAAAAATAACATTTTAAAATGTATTTTTTTTATAGCCATTGGAGTTTCCTTTACCTGTGCTCATCAGACTCTGCAGATTGCAGACAGGTCCCAGGAATCATACCTTAAGGAAGGACAAATTCAGTCCCTTGCCTCCATCAGCTCTTCATCCAAATGCCTCCTTGTCCGCAGGCCTTCTCTGATCACCATATTAAGTGTTTGCAGATCCTCTACACACTTATCCCTGGTAGGTCCAACTGTCCTCATTTTCCAGGAACTGGAGGGGTTCCTAGGATACAGGGGACATTTTTCATTTTTAAAATCAGGACAGTCCCTGGAAAACCTGGAGGAGTTGGTCACCCTCCCTCACTCACCCTGCCCTAACTGCTCTCCCTGCAAGCCAGGGAGATACCTAGGGGCAAAACATCCAGGCAGAAGCAACAGCAAGTACAAGGCCTTGAGGCAAAAGAAACTTGGTCAGTGAAAGGAAAAACAAGGAGAGGAGAGTGTGGCTCAAATGGGGTAAATGGGAGGGAGTGTGGGAGGAAATTAAGACAGAGAGGTGTGTGGGGGGAGATCATGTGGTACGTGGTGATCTTGGAAATGGCTTTGGGCTCTACTTTGGCAGAGAATAGACCTCCTCGGTGGGTTTGAAAGTAACCTTTAAAGAAAGTAACCCTTCGAACATGATCAGACTTACATTTAAAAAGTGTCCCTGAGCTAGAGAAGGGACTGGGTGGTGGGGAGGCGGGAGAGGAGAAGGGCAGGAGCAGGGTGGGCAGCTGGGAGGCTGCTGCACTGATCCGAGTGGGAAGGTGCGGACTTGGCCCAGGATGACGGCGATGCACACGGTACAAGTGGCTGGAGCTGGAGAGCTGCAGCGGCAGGGCTCCGGAAATTTGCTGGATGTGGAGTATAAACAAAACAGAGCAGGCAAGGGTGATCCTCAGAGTTTTGGCCTGAGGAACGGCAGGAACTGCCATTCACCGAGTTGGAGAGACCAGCGGAGGAGCAGGAGGTGGCCCCAGGCACGAGTTGAGTGTGGGTGGCGCTGAGTGGGAGACCTCATTAGGAAGCAACTTGTTGCGTGAGCAGCTTCAGGTGGGTCGGTGTGGGGTCCTCCGAGGGAGCAGGTAAGAGACATAAGTGCCGAGGCTTCCCAGGGAGGCGGCTTTCACCCCCACCTGGCTGCACAAGACCAGCTGGGGAGCGTGTGGATCGAGAGGAGGACCGAGACGGGGGCCTGGGGTCCGTCCATTGCTTGGCGTCTGGGAAGGAAAGGAGGAACCCGAAAAAGAGACCAAGAATGCCTGCTCAGTGAGGTGGGATGATCACCGAGAGAGGGGTGTCCCAGAGGTGGGGTGACAAGGCGTCTTGGAGCGGCTGACCTGCCGTGTCAATGCTGCTGAAATGAGTATCAAGAGAAGACTTCTGGCGTCACGCCGGCTTTGGCTGCATGAGGGTCACGGATGACCTTGACGGAAGCTGATTTGGTGGAGCTCCGGGGATGAATGTCTGATTAGATTGGGTGTACAAGAGAACAGGCTGAATGCACTGTGATGTCCTGGATTGAATCAAACAGGAAAAGTATATTAGTGGAAAACTGGTGGAGTGCAGCAAAGAGTAATGTATCAATGTCAGTTTCTTGGCTTTGACAAATGTACTGTAGAAATATGAAATGTAAACATTTAGGAGTAACTAGACAGAAGATACTTAGGAGCTCTCTTTATTATGCTTGCAAATTTTCCATAAACCATAAATTATTCCATAACAAAAAGTTGAGAGAGAAAATGAGAGGAGACGGAAACAAGTAGCAAGTATGGACAACTCTCTGAGGATACTGTTCTTTGTCTGAGGATGGCTTTTGGACGCTGTGGAAATTCTATCACTAAAACTTTCAGTTCTTTGGTAAAGACTCTTTTTCCCTAATATAAGGCAAATACTCCTTTTGAAGATAATCCTTTTAATCTTTATTAGTCATTTATACCCTGGTATAAGTGAGTTTATCAGGTATTTTTCTGAGAGCAAGCGGAGCAGGAAGGCAGAAAGGCAGGGTCTGCTCCGTCACCCTTCAGGATTAGCCTTCTTGAGTGAGGCACCTCGTGCAGGTTCAACTTCTGCTTCCATCGTTCACATTACACAAAGGGAAACATAGCATTCTTTGCTTGTTTCTTCACTCTCTCTGTCTTTTAATGGTCGCTTACAAAATTAGCAAAAATTGGGGCAGGAACTTGTTTTCTCCACTGGTGACAAGCACTTTTAGGGAGTTGCATTTTTACAACTGCTTTGCTCCTGGCAGTAAGGGTAACCCACTACAGAAAATCATTATCTGATGGCCCCACATGGTATTGCCCGGCTGGAGGATGATGGCGGGAATAGCAGTTGCTCTGAAAATTACAAGTTGTTGCTTTATCTCACTGTCACAGATTCTTGAACATTTTGCTTCTCTTGTTATTTAGGCTGAGAGTATTGGATTCCTGGAGTTGGAGAAAAAACCCAGGTGAGAAGCTGTTATATTTAAAGGAGGTCTTCTCTGCATCTTTTTCTCTGATTCAGATACCATATATGGACCTTTGTAATCCAATATTTATAAATGTTTTTTAACGTTATTTATAAAGGTTTATAAATATAAGTATTTGGAACTAACTACTTTAAATAAGAAAGTTCACAGTGTGACAAAACAATGAAACATTGACTTTTGGAGGATGGAATTATATTTCAGTAATTTTTAGTTCATTGATCAAAAGCAAAAACTTTAAATTCCAAAGGCAAGGGGAAATAAATACTAGCCAATTAGTAACTGCAGTTTTGATTAAACTTTCAAATACAATTGAGTTCATTTAAGTTCTTAGCTCCATAAAATGTGCATTGTTGTTTTTTATTAGGATAAAAATCCAACCATAGCATCCTTTTCAAATTGATAATGCTGTAATGGGTCCTTTTGGATCTATGTACACCAAAGTTCTCCTGGCTTATGTGGCCTGACATTGCCTTTGAGGCCAATTTATTGAAAAATGAGAACCTGTCCAAGGCCTCATTAAAGAGAAACACGAAACCTTTTATGTTGATTGGATGTTCAGTCTAAACACACAGTGCTAGTGAAACCAGGGCTGTTTGTTTCATCTGCAATTTAAAATGTCATCATTTTACCTGGAAAGGGAAGGGAGTCCTTAGCTTGCCTTCCCACAGTAACCAGAGGCTCCTTTGGTTTGGGTGGTTAGAAAGCGCTCCTCTGAGAAAGTGACATTAGAGCTGAGACTGAGACCAGTGCCACCTTAATGAAGGTATGGCTTGTGTGGTCACACAGGGCCCCAATTCAGAAGGGCCTGTGTGCTTGGTTTAATGCTCTGCTGTTACTATCTTAATAATTTTTGAATAAGAGGACCTGATTTTCATTTTGCACTGGGCCCTGCCAATTCTGTAGCCAGTTCTGCCTGGTGTAGAGAAATGCTTTGGGAAATACCTGTTAAGTGCATGACAAGAAGGAGCCATGCAAAGAACCTGCAGGTGCATGTACCAGGCAGAAGGCTTAGCAGGCAGCAAGACCTTGCAGTGGGAAGGAGCTCGGTGTGTGTGAATGAGGCTGCCATGCTGCACGTTTCCAGGAGCAGCGTTCACCCTGCAGCCTGCTGAGCACCTCTCCTGGAGTTATGCCACACACAGCCTGCGTGGCTGCACATAGTAGCCCCATGCTCAAGAAACAGAAAATTGAGTGGATAGATCATTATAAGGTTGAGGAGAGCCAGTGTAGACAGATTATTACAAGGGGGTGGAGGGCAGTATGACATGAGATGAGAGAATCAGGCCAGGGTCAAATCACATAGGGCCTCATAGATCACGGTAATGAGCTTGGATTTTATTTTGAAATGAAAAACAGGTGGGTTTTAAGTGACATGATCCAATTGACTTACAAAATGACTCCAGCTTCAGTGTGGCAGATGGATGGAGGGGGTCAGAATGAAAGCAGGGAGACTGGTCAGTAGTCCAGGTTAGTGACAATGTCATAATGGCTTGAACTTTGGTGGTGGCAGCAGAAAGTGAAGTGTGAGCTCATCCCATATATTTCAGAGCCAGTGGTAGTATTTACTAGTAGTAATTATGCCTGGCTTTTCCGGCAGCTGGTAATCTGGTTTGTTCCATGTCATAGGAAATTGCTAAATTCTCAAGGTCATCCAACATGTCAGAGTTGACAGAGTTCTCTGTGACTCATCTGCTATGAGAGTACACAGCTGCATAACAGATCTGGGTTTATTCAATTTGGATTGTGAAGTCATGCTCATATATGAAACAAGGAACCTGGAATTTTGGCTATATTTATTTTTGGTTATCAAGTGTCTCTTTCATATCAGTATAGGAAATGAAACCATAAAAAAATAAAACTATCAGAAGAACTCAAGACAGGAACTGCTGTATCATAATGACTGTGTTCCCATAGTGATATCACAAGATATGCAAAATCCAGGGGCCACTTTGCAGTCAGCACATGACTGTGGCTTGACAGTGAGCCGGTTGGTGGATGGTGGGAGTCTGCCTGTAGCTGCCAAGTCCTTCCAACAGGCCAAATGTTCACCAGTAGCATGATTCTGGACGCTGCTGTGGAACTCAGCCACCTTGAAAGTACCCTGATGCACAGTCATCAAAGATTCAAGAATATAGACTAAAAATCAAACACAGCACTTTGGAGATAAGTAACTTTGTATGTTTCCAAGTCCAAAATCAACCTCCAGACCAACCGGAAATCTAGAACAAAATGTCGTATTGGTGGGATTTTTTTCCCTTGACCCAGGCTCCAACATCTTCAGCAAGTCAAGCCATCCGCCCTTTAAAATGCATGGAAGGTAGGATCAGCGGTGTCTTGGATTTGAACTTGAGTCAGGCTTTTTAGTTATCAGGCTTGTCTTCCCTGCACTGGGCTGACAGAGCATGATGGGTAGAGGGGTATGATGACTAGACTACCTCACGTTGCTTTGGAGCTGGGATGTAGGGCAAGGCATGCCTAAAGGACGAAAGGCAACAGGGCTGTGGAATGCTTGGCAGGAAAGGGAAGCCCATAAACTGACCTGGTGTGTCACAATTAGATGCAGGGTGGGTTGGCTCAAGTAAACAGGAGGCCGAAAAAACATGATGATTTTAGACACCAGTCCCACAGCCAGCCAGCCACAAAGCAGCAGGCAGTTTTTATCCCCTAGCTTGGTGGTGGCGAGAACACCACGGCTTCCTGCATAGGCACAGCACTAGGACGACAATAGCTGCACTGGCTGCCTCAGCACCTCACAGGGTCACTAGAGTTGGAAGACATGGCAAGTCCTGGCTCTGCCACTACCAGCAGTGGGACCCCAGGCATGTCCTTTAAGCTGAGTCTCGGGGCTTCATTTGTCACCAAGAACACTTCTGAGTATTTGTCCTATGTGTCACCACTGCAGCATTTGACAGTCACCTACCTTGACCTTAAAGCTCCTTCTTTCTCCCCTCAACACCTCTGATCTCTTGGTCTCTGGCCCTCTGCCCACTCCTTCTTGGTTTCTCTTCCAGTGCTCACCTCTTCGTGTCAGTGTTGCCCAGCACTGATCCTCCCCCATGGCACTCTGGGCGATCCTATTCACACTAAAGCTCTGATTACCACAGAGTCTGCCAAATTTATGTCTCTGGCACCACCCTTTCACAAGGGCCTTGGACAAATATTTCCAACTGCCTACCTGACGGGATGTTTCTACCTGCACATTCCTCAGTCAACTAGTCATTCGTCCTGTGTCAAGCACATAGCCTCCTGTCCTTGCTCTCCCCCTAGAATCTCTAGCACAGTTAACACCATCAGCACCCACTCTCCTAACACCTAGTAGTAGTCCACTCTTCCTTCCTCCCTCACCATAAAATCAGATCAGAATCTATTTCTCAGGCATATCTCTTCTTTTCCAAAATGCACGCACTGCTTTAGCTTTGCTCTCACTGTTTTGCCTGTCCTATAGCAATAGTGACAGAGGCTGTTAATCCTCTGCCAGTATTCATCCCTTCTTTTTCCTTTTGGTGTAGATGGACACAGGCTTCCCAGTTCAATATTTCCTAGGGCTCCTGACAGCTGGGTAAGCTGCAGGGCCACCTGACTAGGTTCTGGCCAATAGGATGTCAGCAGAAGTAAGGAATTCAACTTCCAGGCACTTTTTTTTGGCAAAGGAAATTGTCCTCTTGCTTTCTATCCACCTTTCCATCGGCTGGTTTCACAGTTTTGACCTGATGGATGGGGATAAAAAGCTAGGTGAGTGTTTCTCAAATTTGAGCATGCATCCAAATCCCCTGGAGGGCTTCTTAAAACACAGGTTGCTGGGCTCCCCCACCTACATTTCTAATGAAATCTAACGGATACTGATGCTGCTTCAGGGGCTGCACTTTCATAACCACTGCTTTGGGGGATAGCAGAGCAACAAGACTAAAAGGAACTGAGTCCCTAAGTGGTCTCATGGAGTAGTGCCACTTCTGTGGCCCTTGACCCCTCACGTTTAAACCACTCACTTTCAGAAAAAAACTCTCATTTGTATCTTATTTTATATAACAGAACCTAAGGCCTATATTCAATCCCTCAGGATTCAACCTACCTCATCTTTTCAAACCACCCATCTGCCACAGCATTGCCCTGCTTTAAACCTCTTAAATCTTTCATTTTGCCTAGCACAGCTTTACCAGGATGTCCTGACAAACGATGAGACCTGGGACATTGTGAGAAAGAGGCAGAACCCCATGTGGAAAGCTGGGAATTGGGCATGACCCTCTTTCATTCCTCAGATTTTCAAAATCTAAATGCACCCAAGGAAGCAAGTATCCAGTGAATATCTCATCAGGGCAGATAATAACTAGCATCCTCAGGGTTATATGCCAGGCATATAATCCCCCAATTGCCCTGCAGGGGATCTACTAATATTTGCATTTTGCCAATGACAGAGACATGGGGACATTTTACCAAGGGATAGAGACACAGAAGTAAGGAAATGACCCATGATAGACACAGAGGTGCCTGCTCCAAGCCCTTCCAGGGGAGGACTCGCCAGCTGGCTGTCAGCAGGCAGCTTCCTCCTTCAGGGTCTGCCCCACTAGTGCCACCCATATCACCCAAGGTCACGCCTTCCTGGGCCTCTGGTGACCAAACAAGGCGGGAGTAAAGGCCTGGCTCATTCAGCCTGATACAGGACAATTCAGGCAGGCCATCCTCACTCCAGAGCTCCCGTCAGGATGGCCAGGACTTTGTTGGGCTATTCTTTGGTTCCTTCCTCTGGCCAACCCTCTTTCTGACCCCTTCCTCTCATAGGCTTTGATTCCTAATAACTATCTTGCATTCCAAAATTCACCTAGTATCTACTTCCAGAGAATTCAAACTGTGACCCTGCCCCAAGCCATGTAGTTAGTAAGCAGTGAGGCAAGAAGAGGGCAATGCAGGCTGTCCACCCACAGGATAAACTGAAGTTCCCCAGTGGCATTCAAGACCCTTTATAATATGCCCCCAGTCATCTTTGCTCACCTTACTTCCCATGACAGGCCCTATTTCATTGCCCTGCCAAGCATTTGCTCAAGTAGTATTCTGACTGGAATGCCCTCCCCCATCTCAGCAAGGCCCTTTCAAGTCCAGCTGAGACATCATCTTCTCTGTGAAGCCTCTGCAAGACCCCTGGAGAGTAAGAAACAGTTTAGAGTAGCAAGTGCAGCCTGGGAGTCTGTCAGGTTTGAGTTCGGATTCTAGCTCCTTGACACAGTTGTATGCCATGGAGAGAATTATGTAACTCCATCTCCAGGATAAAATATGGAGCTAATAATAGCTCCCTCACTGGGTTGTGAATTAAATAAGATCTGTAAATCACTCAGCCCAGTGCTCCTCCACCCTTAATGGGTATAAAAATGTCCTGAACATCTTGTTAAAATGCAGATTCTGAATCAGTGGTGTCTGGGGTGGGGCTTGAGATTCTGTGTTTCTAAAAGGTGATATAGATGCTGATGGTCTGTGGACCATACTTTGAGTAGCAAGGCCCAAGTCCAGTACCTGGCAGTTAGCAGGCACTCAGTGTTGTTCATTTCTCCCCACTGCCTTCTTTATTCCTTCCTTTTGGTGCCCATTTTGTTCATACCACTTGCATAATGCTCACCACATCATATAACTAAGTTGTATGCACAACTTAGTTGCTATATCTGTGTCTCCCACTGGCAATTTGTGAGCAATTTGAGGATAGAAACTTTATTTTCCTCCTCTCAATATAACCAGTGCCCAGCATAGGTCCAGATATAGAAAAAGGGATCAATAAATGATGAACTAAGCCTATTAAATGGAAATAAAAATATCAACTCCGCCTGTCTCAACAAGTTGTTGTAATAAGCAAATGCAGTAATTTGGGACAGGGAGCATGGAAACATGTATCGTGGAACAAATATAATGTGTTATTATTCACCAGTCTTCTACTCTGCAGCAGTTCAGATTTATGCAGCTGAAGCGTATTTACTTGTGGCAGTTGCTCAGACTCTGAGGATTATAAAAACTCAGATTCATCTATAATTTAAAAATAAACCAAATTCTCTTTGGGATAACAACTCTGGTGCTCTTTGTCTCTGTAAGAAAGTAATTATAATGATGTAAATGGAAAGGGTATACTTTTCAATAATCAATCAATCAATCATGGACCATGCACTGAGTACCTCTCTGCAGGTGGCCCTGAACTTCCTTAGGTACCTCCCCCCAAATGAGCAAATGATATCAGCTTTGTCATCTCATGCCTGTTGAAGGTGGAGAGTTTAAGGGGCAGAAGGCAGGTCAGAGCAGGTTAGATGGGAGAGCAGCTCAGAAAACGGTTCAGAACCAGGCTCAGACCTGGGAGAAAACAACGATGTCCCCCTTGAGGAGGAATTTCCCCAGTTCCAAACCTCAAAATGATCCCTGAGTCCTTTCTATTCACCTCCTATACTTAATTTATCAGCAGACTGTTGACTCTCTCTCCAAAGTGTATCTAAGATCTCACCATTTGTCTTCTGCACCTCTACCTACAGCCTGGTGCAAGCCTATCACCTGGATCACACTACAGTAACCTTCCGATTTCTCTGGTTCCCTCTCTGTCCATACAATCTCCACACTGTAGCTAAAGAGAGCTTTGACCCATAAATAGGATCATGTCTGTCCTCTGCTTAGAACCTTCAATGGCTCCCCATTGCCATTACAATAAAATCCAAGCTCCTTACCCCAGCTGGAGCTCATTTCTCCAACCTCCTCTCCTACACCTCTTCCCCTTGTTTGCTTCACACCGGCCATACCATCCTTTCTGTTTCTCAGCCTACAACAAGCTTGCATTTACTCTTCCTTCTGCCTTAGAATGCTTGTCCCATAGATCTTCAAATGCCACTTCTTCTCAACCAGGTCTTAACTTAAACAATAACTCTTCAGAGAGGCCTTTGCTGACCATCTTAATCTACAGTAGCCTGCCAGTTCTCTCTAGCTCATCACTGTTTTTAATTTCATTTTTTTAACACCTTGTAGCAGATAGTTCCTGTTTTCTCACTGCTTCATCAGAAGGTAAGGAGAAGTGTCCTTGTCCTTCTTATTCATCCCTATATCTGAAGAATCTGGAACAGAGCCCAGCACGTAAGAGGCACCCAATATTTTAGAATCAATTCGCCCTTGTGGAAGGGTGACTAATGGAATTCCAAGTGTAGACTCATCAAAGCAAAGGAAAGCAAAATTTTTCTAGCCAATTCTGAGAGGTTTGATGGAAAAGGTGGGAGATTCAGAGAGGTTCACAATTCTCACAAACTGGCCCCAACCTACCTTTTCATCTATTTTTTCCAATATTTCCAGATACTTTCTTAAAAGCCTTCCCTCATACTAACCTTACTTAGTCCCTCTGTTTTTAATTGCTGGATTCCTGCCTTCCCGTAATCAACCCTGTAACCACAGGATCTCTAGTCCAACTTCAGGCGAGAGCCTATTCAACAACCGAATAAGCCCCAGAACCTGCTTTCCTCCTCTCAGCATTAAGTCCTGGAATACTCAGGGTTCCAAAAGAAAGCCTGGATTCCTTCCTTGTGCCACCTTTGCCTGCTGCTCCTCACAGGAAATGATGACACAGTTGGGGAGAGGCGTTTTGGCAGAGTGTACTGTGGGGATCTTTGAATGGCAGTCCAAAGACTCCACACTCTTGGGGATGTAGAGCACAGAGCCCCGTGTGGTGTTTGACTTCTCTTCTAATAGCTGCGCTTAAGAGGAACTACTGCAGGCAAAAGTTCTGCCTTTTGGGAATGTTACCTGAGGTCTTTGCATTTAATGACTAAGCTTCTGCCATCATATAGAGATACATGTTCTTGAATAAATGTATTGATTCAATAACTTTTGTTCATAGGCCAATATTCACTGGATGATCCCCTAGGTCCCTTTTCCTAGATGCGACCACTGTTACCAGTTTGAGAGATATTTGCTGAGTTCATGGGAGTTAGTCATGGTTACTGGTCAAGAATCTTCAGGACTACAGATATTTTCTCCAACCCTTCCCACGTCTTCAGCTATCACATTAAACTAAAGAATGTAAGACACAAAATCAAGAGATGGTGTGCTAATTTTTAATTCACATTCTAACCAGGCTATTGCCAGACTCTTTGAGACCCAATGTTTGCTACAGTTGGACCGATTTCTAGACAAAGTAGAATCCAGAACAAGCTCTACACCTAGGCAGATAACGCTGCTGTGGTGATTTCAGAGATTAAAAAGTTCACTGTCCACTGATACCACGCACATGGGCTCTCTATGACAGCACACCTCCCTCTACTCTGCTCCAAGGCACCATGTTGTAACATGGGGTCATACAAAGGACATGTGCTAAACAGACCTGGATTCAAACCCCAGATCTCCTTCTTGTAAACTGTGACCTAGGACGTGGTGCTTAACTTCTCTGAGGCTCTTTCTTCTAATGTAAAATCACAACAGCATCTGCCTTAAAGGATCGTTGTAAGGATTAAATGTAACAATATGTGTGCATGGCTCTCACCAAGTAGGCATTCTCTAGTTTGCTAAGTGACTCAGGGTTCATTTAAAATTCAGATGCTCTCCCCGAAGAGTATCTTGTGACTGATTTCGTCTGCCTCTAGATCGGCGTCTGCTGCTCTGAGAAAATCAGAGCAAGGGCACTAACTAAAGGGTAAGGGGCTCAGGAAAGCATGCTGAGTCTGGGGGTCGGTCGGCTATCTGCCTTCCTTTCTTCTCCAGCCAGGTGGTATTACTGAGAGATGTAATAATTTCTGAGGAGCCCCTCAGTCATTGCTTCCCCATAGGGAGGGATCTCTGTTGGAATGAGAGACTGGAGTCCATCATCTGAAAGTGGAGGGAAGCAAAAAAAATGAGGAAGGTTGGAGGTGTCTAGTGAAAGTGATGTTGGGGAGAAGATCACCCCTGAATCCTCTACCAGGATTGGGGTTCTCCTGTGTACTTTAGGATTCTTGTTACCAATTGCTTGGGTCTTAGGCAGGAGGGAAGGCAGAAAGGAAAGGGGGCCCACAGAAATGACTGGTCTACACCAACGTCTCAGGATGGAGAACTCAGCAAGCCTCATGAAGGAATGAGCCACACTCTGTCTTCACCTCCACCCTTCCCATTCACTCCCACCATGGCCCCAGGACCACCTTTCCCGGAAGGACTCCCTCTGCACAGAATCCACGGGACACTTTTTTTTTTTGAGAGGGCATCTCTCATATTTATTGATCAAATGGTTGTTAACAACAATAAAATTCTGCACAGGGGACTCAATGCACAATCCTTAATCAACCCTAAGCCTAATTCTCAACAGTCTCCCATCTTCTGAAGCATAATGAACAAGTTCTTACATGGTGAACAAGTTCTTACATAGTGAATAAGTTCTTACATGGTGAACAGTGCAAGGGCAGTCATATCACAGGAACTTTCAGTTTTGATCATGCATCATGAACTATAAACAATCAAGTCAGATAGGATTATTCATTTGATTTTTATACTTCATTTATATGTGAATCCATATTTCTCCCTTATTTTTTTTTAATAAAATGCTGAAGTGGTAGGTAGATGCAAGATAAAGGTAGAAAACATAGTTTAGTGCTGTAAGAGGGCAAATGTAGATGATCAGGTGTGTGCCTATAGACTAAGTATTAATCCAAGCTAGACAAGGGCAACAAAACATCCATGGATGCAGAAGCTTTCTCTCAAAACAGGGGGGGTGAGGTTCTGAGCCTCACCTCTGTTGATCCCCAATTTCTCACCTGATGGCCTCCCTGCGACTGTGCCTGTCTTAGGTTGTTCCTCCCTTGAGGGATCTTATCCACGGGACACTTTTAAGCCCTTATTTCCTGGGCCTCTCCTGGAGTTGCCATCCTGCCTTGAACTGTTCCCTTGGCTCCTGAAGCTCTTCCTCTCTGCTGCTCCTTCTCTTGCATCAGGACTTTTGTTCCTCTTCTCAGGTTCTTCCTCGACCTACACCCTAAAAGTTGCTGCCCACGGAGATTTCCTTGAACCATTGTCCTCTGTCTTGCCTAGGAAACCTCCTCCAGTGGAGGAGCTTACAAATATTTATGTCTAGCATGGACTTCCCCTCCAAGTACCCAGAAACTATGCATAACTTAACCCAGAAACACCTCCACTGGGAAGTCCCACACACACCTCGAAATGAATATTTTCAAAACTAATCTTATCATTTTCACTTCACTTAGTCTCTCACCTGCTAGATGCTACAAAACACACCTTGGGATGCTCCCCCCTCTATTCTGTATCTGAGTTCAATGGCACTGCCATGCACTTGGACACCCAAGCCAGAACCTGGGCGTCCTTTGACTCCTGCCTCCCTTATCCTTCCTTTTGACATTGTATGTCCTAATACTAAATCCTGCTGGTATTCTGAAATTCTTCTTCTCCACCATAGTAGTTTAGAACTTCTTTCTTCTGGATGATAACCTCCTAACTGTCTCTGGACTGGCTCCTTCTTAATATCACACTCCACTCTAGAGCTAGAGTGATAAATCCAAATTCGTTCTATCATTCTCTTGCTTAAAAAACTCAAATGATTCTTTCTTACCCATAAGACTAAAAGCTTTCCTTGATTTGACCCATATCTATTGCTCTAGCCCCCCCCCCCCAATTTATATTTGTTATTCTCACAAGTCACCATGCTAATTCTCTTCTCAGTACCCTAGGTTATGCTGGGAATCCCTTTCTCACTTCTCTTTACCTGCAAATTTACTCAGCCTTTAAGATGTAACTCAGATGCTATCTCCCATGAACCCCTCTCTGAACCTTCGAGTGGCTTGTGGCTCCCTGTCACTGTACCGTTACCAGGTGTCCTGGGGAATAATCAGGAAGACAAGCAGTCTTCTACAGGTTCCCTTGGTAAATTTACCAGTCCCAAGCTCTTGTACTCAACCTGGCAGATTCAGAAATCTGATTTCATCAGCATACTGAGAATAGATCCGTTTCTTAGGGGCAGACTCAGATTAACTAATTTCCTGAAAAATTTATAAAGTCAAAATATCAACAGACTAATTACAATAAGAATTATAATTTTCCTAAGGTCTATAATACTGGAATATGTGAGACCAGTGCCTTCTTCCCTTGGAAAGAGAAGGAGATGAATGAGAAGCAGAAAAGTGGAAGCTAGAAAAACCAATTACTCATGGAGTCGGGCTAGAAAAGTTTGGTGCATCTGTCTCCACATCAGGAATGGGCTTGTAGTATTAGTGTAGTATTAGTGATCTGTTCATTAATGTTCCCTCTTCCCTGGGCAAAGCCTATGTGGTCATCGCCAATCTTAGCTTCTGTAATTCCCGCTTCGCTTCCCTGGCTGACCAAATTTCCCTGCCTCCTGGACGGGGTGTTTCTCTCTGTCAGCCCTTTAACGAAGCTACTGAAGAGGCCTGTTAGCAAAGGCCATTCTTTTGGTTTATGTTTTGATCCTTTAAGTGTGGATTTCAGAGCTTAAGAACTCAACCTTGTTTCCAGGTTCTTGATGGAGGCCTCTCGGTAGCAGTCAAATAGAAACTAGAAACTTTAACATGGATCTGTTGTTATCAGAAGCTGGGAGCCAGGGCCTGGCGGGGCAGGCAGGATGAGGGGATGGGAGACTGCAGAGAGGTTTGAGGACCGAGTCCCCTCCTTCATCACATTCCGGAACAATTTTCAAAGGCAATAACCTTTTAAACAAATTTTTCAGACTGAGCTGTTGCCACTGCAGTTGCTAATATGGTGGTGAAAAGACCATGGAGGTCGTGCTGGAGCCTCACAGGTCAGCCCTAGAGACCTCTAGAGCAAGAAAGTGAAGGACAGCACTGGTCTTTCTGGGCCTCGCACCTCCAGCTCCATCCACCATCAACCCAGTGCTGCGGTTCCCAAGCACAGTCCCAGGAACAGGGGCATCAGCACCAACAGGGAACCGGTTAGAAATGCAGGTTCTCAGGCCCAACCCCTGACCTACTACATCAGAAGCCCCAGGAGTGTGGCCCAGCATCTGTGTATTAAACAGGGTGAGTGTGATGTGCAGTAAAATTTGAGAACTAATGAGCCATGGCCCCACCTGACACACACCCCCATCCAAACCCAGGCAGACCTGGGTGGATCTGGCAATGTTAGGAAATGGCTCTACCTAGGCTCTACCCAGGGATCCTGATTTATATATGCATACTCTGGTCTAGTGCACTGAATGTGTTTAATGCATGGCTAATGAACTAAGCTGAATCACATAAGCTACATTATATATGTTGGCATAAGTTCATTTATTCTATTCCTCGGGTCTCCATGATTAAGCAATATCCAAGAATTCCTCTTTCACATCATTTCTTTCTCTTTTCCTCAGAGGTTCCTTTCCCCTCCCTATCACCCTAACTCTGCTGTATGGAGCTCTCAAAGGTCCTGTGGTGCAGTCTGTTCTTTCCTCTTAAATTCAGTCCTTCAGAAATATTCACACTGTCACAAATATCACAGCTGTGGTGTAACTCCAGCTACAGAAGCCCCCTGAAGGTCCCAGCACATCATGTTCCCCATGGCTCCAGCCTGCTCTCTGCCCTCCATCCCTTCGCACCCACCCTGTGCGCCATTGTCTGACCTCGTTCCTACTGTGAATGGTCTCACCATTCTCTCACTTTCACTCCAGCTCCTATTCTGACTATGTTCCCAAAGCTCTCCTCTGTCACCTTCATTCCATCCCAGTCAACACCACAGTAGGTAAAGCCTTAATTTCTGGGTAATTGTGACTGGATCCCAAATGTTCTCTAGCCCAAGGCTCTCTATTCTGATCCAACCACAGCTCATTGCCAGATTATTTTTCCTGACACCAGCATGGTCCTGACAGGGTGGGGAATGCTACAGAATACACTGCCATAAGCATCATGTACCCCTATCCCTATAGGCAGCATTCCTGTCACGGAGGATTTTTACAGGTCCCTCCCCATGGAGTCCATCCTTCCACCTCATCCTCATCTGCCAGTGGGGCTCCTCTCTCTCCCCATTCACTCTGATTGCTCTCCCCTTTCCTCTCAGATTGCCCTCTGGGACTCAAAGTTTATTCTTCATCATGTCAGCCATTTGACTCCTAACGTGTTCCTGCCACCTGCTCAGGACTACCTTTTGACAATAAAAATGGCAGAAGAATGTGCTTTGCTAAGTCCAGTTCTTTAGCTAAACACAATTCTGTTTTCCCAAAGTTCTGTTGACTGCTTTGACCCTTAACAACATAGTTTTTCTCCCCAGTCCAGGGTGATAAAGGATCGAGGAGGTTCAGACTGCAGTGGGCTATCACCAAGGCTTGGCCTAGTGCAGTCCTGGAGGCAGGAGTTCAGGACCGTAGGAGGCATCCTGATGGCCCCAGAATCCTGAGCAGGAAGGACCCAGCCTGCAAGGAGGCGGTGGGAAGAAAGTGCAGAGCTGGAATCAGGCTGACTCCCCTCCCTCGAGAAGGCTAAACCCCTTCCTTTTGGATGCCACTGGAGAGAAGCTAAGAACTGAAGACCCAGAGGCCAGGAGACCCTGTGACCAGAGAGAAACCTCCTAGCAAAGAAGGTAAACCCAGTATTTCTTGGGAAGGTGTTCCATTTGCTTCCCAACCCTTGGGACATAATTATTTTCTTGGTGAATATATCTCTCTTAATCCTGGGAAGATTTAGAATTCAATAGAGATATAATGAAGAAAATCAAACATCATGGTGCTGTATTTTTATAATAAAGAATCTACATATTCGGCATTTTAAGTGTTTCTAATGTTTGATGTTTTAAGGGTTTTTAATGCTTAATAGTATTTAATAGAAATGCTTTTAATGTTTAATAAAGCGTCTGAAAATTAACCTTATAATGTCAATTTAAAGTATGTAACTGAGTAATTAAGACTTTTGATTTTAAGTTAGAAATCTTTTAAAAGTTTATGTACTGTATTGGGACTTTTAAGAGAACTTACCACATGTATTTGTTAGTCTTACAAGACTTACTTAAGAATTTGGTAGGGTTTGTTTAATCAGAAAATTGATATGTTTGAAAAAAATTATTACATTAACAAACACAGCTTAAAATGATTAACCAAGTGGATCAGACACCAATTTGCTAGATTTATAAATAAAATAATGACATGGATATAGTTAATGGACAAATTCTGAATTTGAAAGTAATGAATATTAATTCTTAAAAACCAAAGTAACTTCTTGTTTCAGGGTAAAAAGTCTTAATGCCTTTTTTTTAAGTCCTTTCCTTTTCTTCCTCTTTTTTAATGCTACCACAGAGAAAATTCACAAGGGAATGTCCAAATCCATAAATGTGACTTCTTCTCAATAGTGAATTGCCAAGAAAAGTGCATTAGAGGCTGTGTTGAGTAGGCAGTGAGTGTGCAGTTTGGGAAAGAGGGTCAAGAGGTTAATAAAAATGGCACGACATAAACCCTGACTTCTCACCTCCTTTCTTGACTTATTTCTCTAGTTGCTTTCAGGCTTTCAACTGAGCATCCTTGCACTCCCTTCAACTTTGCATTTCAAAAGCTTAGCTCATCACTTTACCTCCACTCTCCCCACTCCTGGCCTCAGTCAAAAGGCTTCCCTTCAGAAATAACATTATTTATTGCACCGCAATCAGCCTAGCTCCTCAGGCTGGAAAACCTGTAGTGGCTTTTCATTCTCTCCTCTCCTCTCCCTCTCTAATCCCTCATCCAGTCCTGATGAGCCTTGCTCTGCAAGGTCCACTTTCTTTCTGATTTCTCAGTTACCATTGCAGTCTGTGACCATGTCACCTTACACCAGGATTACTGCACTAGCCTTCGGTCAGTTTTTACTACTGCCATTCATTCTACGCATAGCAGCCGGAAGAGTCATCAGACTTTGTTCATCTGTAATCTTTTATTTGTGTGAGCTTTTACCAATTCCCTACTATCTGTCAAATGAAATCTAAGCTCTCTTTGACATCTAAGACCTTCAACTGATTAGGAATACTCCTCATCTTAGCATCCCCAGCTTTCATTATTTCTTAATGGAGCCCCTCTTTTTGTCAAGCTAAGATGCTGGCCATGCTCTCCAAAGCACGCTATGCCTACAGGCACCTCTTTTCATAGCTCTTTGCCTCTGTGTGGAAGGCTCAGATCCCTCTTGCTTATGACCCCTTGGATCTGGTTTCCTCTTCTCCTTCCAAATCCTTTTAGCACTCACCTCTTCCTAGGCTTTATAATAGATCTCGTTTGGCTATATGCAATTCACAATCTCTTTGACATCTGTATTAATGTAATTAATTTCCATGTGTTTATATTACTCTGTAACAGTATCTTAAGTTTTGCATGTGTATTGGTTCCATAAAGAGACTGTATAAAGTCTTCATGGAAGGAATTTTACCAGCCTTGTCAAACACAAATATAAAGAGGATCAAATTAGATAGTTTATGTAGAAGTACTTCATAAACTACCAAGTCTTATTCAAATGTAGTGTTGGAGTGTGGCTGAAAAAGCCAAGGATTTGGACTAAAATTTGGACTTGGAAGAGTTGCCTTCACTTAACTAGTTATTTTACCATTTATGTGGTTTAAGCAAAATTTAATTTTTCCTTAGTCCAGTAACCTCACCCATAAAGTGGTCATAAAACACCTTATAGAGTAGAAAGGGTTGGGAAGCTCAAATAAATTGACATCAATAACAAATTTTTTACAAACTTTTAAGTACCACATGAATGTATATTTTTCAGTAATGATTAGGTAAGCACTTGATTAATAAATGTTGGCACAGTGACTGAAAAAGTGTATAAGATGAAGAGCACATGCCACTATAGCCTAAGCAGCATCATTCACAGATGGCATTTCATAGCAGATGCAAATAGCTTTGGTGATTCAAACATACTGAGCATCTCTGACTTACAAAAGAAGTTAATAGGACTCTAGGTAGAGGTTAATGGAATAAAAAAACCTCATATGAAAATAGTATTTCTTTTAGAGTAATTTACTACATTTATTCAATTATGAGGGACTATATGAAGGCATGGCACTTGTCCAAATTCTCTCAGGTTCTGGGCCTTGTATTAGAAAAGCATTCAATATTTGCTCATCAAGATTTTTCATTTTAGCAAATATTAATTGTACACCAAGCACTGTTGTATGCCAAGCACTGTTTTAGGTCCTGGAGATACACCAGTGAAGACAGTTCAAGTTCCCATTCTTGGGGATCTTACATGCCAATGGTAGAGATATATATATAAGAGGTAAACAAACAAAATAATTATAGAGTATAATAAGTGCTATGAAGAAAGTAGTGTGGGGGCTGGGTGAGGGAGCACTATAGATAGCACAGTCAGGAAATACATCAAAGGGGAGGTGACATTTAAGCTGAAGTTGGAGGATGAAGTAGAGAATCACAGAAAGAGCCCAGGAAAGCATGCCAGACTGAGAAAACAGTGAGTGCAAAGGTCCTGAGGCAGGAAGTCTGGCTGTGTTAAGAGACCTATGTAGTTGGAGCCCAGTGATTGAACAGCAGTATGGAGCCAGATCAAGCGAAGGCTGGGTGCCTTGGTAAGGAGAGTGGATTTTATTCTATGTGCAATGGAAAGCCACCAAAGGTGCTTATATATTATTGAAATGATGATTATACTATTTTTTTAAAAAAGATCATAGTGTTATATCTTGGGTCACTTCACAAAGTTTGGCATTATTTGGTTCAAAATGTAAGTATAAAAGAAAAAAGACTAGGCATTTTTACATTGGGGCCTTCTCTATATGAAGGGACACACCGAGCAGGGGCTGCCATAGGTTTCACCTGCTGTAGCTTTTCTTGTCTTGTGAAATAGGATTCTTCACATTCCAAATGCAGGTTATCCTGTCAGTTGTCAAGATGGCAGACAGGCCATCTTCAGGGATCCTTTAAAATAGATTCTCAAGACTATGCAGTCTGAGAAAGAAGGACACTGTTGATGTACTGATATGGAGTGATTCCTAAAACATGTTAAGAAGAAAAAGCCTTGTGTACAACAAAGATGTGTTGTCATTATTTGTATGTACATAAAGTATCTCCGGGATACATAAGAAACTAGTAACATTGGGCAGACAATAGTAAAGAGATTACATAAATTCTTCAGGGAAGGAATTTTACTTTGTATTTATCAGCTGCAAAGGCTGTAAAGAGAATCCAATGAGATAGTTTATGTGGAAGTATTCTGTAAACTACCAAGTCCTATTCAGATACAGCATTGGAGTAACTGTTGGTGTAGCTGAAAAAGCCAGGGATTTGGACCAGAATTTGGACTTGGAAGAGCTGACTTCCCTTACTAGTTCTATCTTTTACCAGCTATGTGGTTTAAGCAAAATTTAACTTTTCCTTAGTCCAATCACCTCACTGGTAAAATGGCCATAAGATGTCTTACAGAGTAGAGGGGGTTGTAACCTGGGGGATAGAGTGGGAGAGAATTTTTACCGTATACCTTTTATACATTTAAAAGTGTTTTTATTAAGGTATTATTGATATACACTCTTACGAAGGTTTCACATGAAAAAACAATGTGCTTACTACATTTACCCATATTATCAAGTCCCCACCCATACGCCAGTACAGACACTGTCCATCAGTGCAGCAGGATGCCACAGAGTCACTGTTTGCCTTCTCCATGCTACACTATTTTCTCTGTGATCCCCCACACCATGTGTACTAAACATAATATATCTCAATCACCATCTCCCTCCCTCCCGACTCACCCTCCCACACCCTTCCCCTTTGGTAACCACTAGTCCCTTCTTGGAGTCTGTGAGTCTGCTGCTATTTTGTTCCTTCTGTTTTACTTCATTGTTATAGTCCACAAACAAGGGAAATCATTTGGCACTTGTCTTTCTCTGCCTGGCTTATTTCACTGAGCAAAATATCCTCCAGCTCCATCCATGATGTTGCAAATGGTAGGATTTGTTTCTTTCTTATGGCCAAATAGTATTCCATTGTGTATATGTACCACTTCTTCTTTATCCATTCATCTACTGATGGACACTTAGGTTGCTTCCATTTCTTGACTATTGTTAATAGTGCTGCAATAAACATAGGGACGCATATGTCTTTTTGAGTCTGAGAAGTTGTATTCTTTGGGTAAATTCCTAGAAGTGGGATTCCTGGGTCAAATGGTATTTCTATTTTGAGCTTTTTGAGGAACCTCCATACTGCTTTCCACATGGTTGAACTAATTTATATTCCCACCAGCAGTGTAGAATGGTTCCCCTTTCTCCACAACCTCGCCAACATTTGCTGTTGTTTGTCTTTTGGATGGTGGCCATCCTTACTGGTGGGAGGTGATATCTCATTGTAGTTTTAATTTGCATTTCTCTGATGACAAGCGATGTGGAGCATCTTTTCATGTGTCTGTTGGCCATCTGAATTTCTTCTTTGGAGAACTGTCTGTTCAGCTCCTCTGCCCATTTTTTTAACTGGATTATTTGCTTTTTGTTTGTTGAGGTGTGTGAGCTCTTTATATATTTTGGATGTCAATCCTTTATCGGATATGTCATTTATGAATATATTCTCCCATATTGTAGGATGCCTTTTGTTCTATTGATGGTGTCCTTTGCTGTACAGAAGCTTTTCAGCTTGATATAGTCCCACTTGTTCATTTTTGCTTTTGTTTCCCTTGCCTGGGGAGATATGTTAATGAAGAAGTCGCTCATATTTATGTCCAAGAGATTTTTGCCTATGTTTTTTTCTAAGAGTTTTATGGTTTCATGACTTACATTCAGGTCTTTGATTCATTTTGAATTTACTTTTGTGTATGGGGTTAGACAGTGATCCAGTTTCATTCTCTTACATGTAGCTGTCCAGTTTTGCCAGCACCAGCTGTTAAAGAGACTGTCATTTCCCCATTGTATGTCCATGGCTCCTTTACCATATATTAATTGACCATATATGTTTGGGTTAATGTCTGGAGTCTCTATTCTGTTCCACTGTTCTGTGGCTCTGTTCTTGTGCCAGTACCAAATTGTCTTGATTACTGTGGCTTTGTAGTAGAGCTTGAAGTTGGGGAGCGAGATCTCCCCCACTTTATTCTTCCTTCTCAGGATTGCTTTGGCTATTTGGGCTCTTCGGTGTTTCCATATGAATCTTTGAACTATTTGTTTCAGTTCATTGAAGAATGCTGTTGGTAATTTGATAGGGATTGCATCAAATCTTTATATTGCTTTAGGCAGGATGGATATTTTGATGATATTAATTCTTCTGAGCCAAGAGCATGAGATGAGTTTCCATTTGTTAGTGTCCTCTTTAGTTTCTCTTAAGAGTATCTTATAGTTTTCAGGGTATAGGTCTTTCACTTCCTTGGTTAGGTTTATTCCTAGGTATTTTATTCTTTTTGATGCAGTTGTGAATGGGATTGTTTTCCTTATTCCTCTTTCTATTAGTTCATTGTTAGTGTATAGGAAAGCCACAGATTTCTGTGTGTTAATTTTGTATCCTGCAACTTTGCTGAATTCAGATATTAGTTCTAGTAGTTTTGGAGTGGGGTCTTTAGGGTTTTTTATGTACAATATCATGTCATCTACAAACAGGGACCATTTAACTTCTTCCTTGCCAATCTGGATGCCTTTTATTTCTTTGTGTTGTCTGACTGCCGTGGCTAGGACCTCCAGCATTATGTTGAATAGAAGTGGGGAGAGTGGGCATCCTTGCCTTGTTCCCAATCTTAAAGGAAAAGCTTTCAGCTTCTCACTGTTACGTATAATGTTGGCTGTGGGTTTGTCATATACGGCCTTTATTATGTTGAAGTACTTGCCCTTATACCCATTTTGTTGAGAGTTTTTATCATGAATGGATGTTGAATTTTGTCATATGCTTTTTCAGCATCTATGGAAATGATCGTGTGACTTTTGTCCTTCTTTTTGTTGATGTGGTGGATGATGTTGATGGATTTTCGAATGTTGTACCATCCTTGCATCCCTGGAATAAATCCTACTTGATCATGATGGATGATCCTCTTGATGTATTTTTGAATTTGGTTTGCTAATGTTTTGTTGAGTATTTTTGCATCTATGTTCATCAGGAATATTGGTTTCTAATTTTCTTTTTTTTGTGGTGTCTTTGCCTGGTTTTGGTATTAGAGTGATGCTGGCCTCATAGAATGAGTTTGGAAGTATTCTCTCTTCTACTCTTTGGAAAACTTTAAGGAGGATGGGTATTAGGTCTTCACTAACCTTCTTATATTTTTTAACGTTTTAAACAACATAAATGTATTACCTTTTCAAAAAACATTTTAATCCTAGATTTTTTTCAATATAGATCCTTATCTTAAAGATATGAACAATGTTCCACAATTGGTGAGAAGGAATTTACATCACTGGGTAAACCTAATGTTATTCTATATCGTCAAAAGGACGTTTAAAATCTAGGCCTGTGTTGTCCAATATGATAGTCCCAAGCTATGTATCTATTTAAGTTTAAAATAATTTAAATAAAATTCAGTTCCTTGATCACACTAGCCATATTTCAGGTGAGTCATTATCAGCAGGGGACTGGAGGCTACCATATTGGACAGCACAGATACAAAACATTGCCACATCACAGAAAGTTCTGTCAGATAGCCTGCTATAGACTAATGCAAAACGACACCAGGGCTATGACCTAGCTCTTAAGGCTTAGCTGATCAATACAAAGTGACACAGGTGTACAGTATTCAAATATCTTCCAACACTAATTTTCCCAAAATGAGTCGCTAGAACAGCACTTGGAGGTGTGATCAGAACTGCCAGTATTAGATTTCTAAGGCAGGCAGGGAGATAATTTTGTTGCTTTGAAAAAATCAGTTTGCACTAGTATAGACATTAGCAGTTATGGCCTAAAAGTTAAGACTATTTTTTCTAAACATAAATTTAGATTAAGTAAAACTAACATACTTGATATTTACTGCATCTGATATTCTTCACTGGTTCAATAAATGAATCAATAGTACTAACATGAAAAGGGGAAGAAATGAGATTCAATTATATTCAAGTTCTTTAGTATAATTCATTGATTTTTCTCATTTTTTCTATCATTATGAACTCAGCTTTTTACAAATCAACACACTTCAACTAACCATAGTCATCATTTTTCTTTTGATACTCAAATTGACAGAATTTAGCCAATGGGTGTCTCTCTAAATGGGCTTCAGTGTTCATCCACACAACACCGTATTTTTTAAAGCATTCATTAAAATATTCCAAAACTTACCTGTTATAAAGTCCACTAAAATATTCCAAGACTTACCTGTACCTTCCCAGACCCAGACATCAATCAGCCACTTTTGTAAGGCATATTGTTTCCATTTAGTGGAAAATAGACCCCAAAATGCAGGTATTTAGGCATGCATATCATCAGGCTCCTGATGAAATAATATTGCTGTTTGAACATTCCATTGAACAGAGCTAGAGAATACTTATTTTATTAAATGTTATTAGTTTATATTAATATTTCCAACTTAGTTCTCACATTAGAGTATGCCTCACATTCAACATTTTTATTCTTCATCCAAACTGTATTTCCCTTTTTGTATAATTCAATGATCATTCTACATAAAAATGTTAGGTTGTTCTTAACAAAGTTAGCATAATCAATCATTTATTTTAAATTATAAAGGCATAAAATAATAACACAAATGTTAGTATAATAGTAACAGTGAAACTACTACATAATATTTAGTTTTTTCTTTGCTTTTCTCTTGGAATGCATCTCACTAATGTCCAGACCAATTGTTCTGCAACTCAGTAAGTCTTCATTTTGCCTGTTTATATAATATTTATAAGCGTATGGTCCAGTCTTCTTGTCTGAGTTCATGGGAGGGCATTGGCAGGAAACAGCTGACACTTCCAAGTTCTTAGAGGTAGTAACTTACAGCAATTTTTTCCTTTTGAAAAACCAGGATTTTGTTTTTCAAATGCAAATTATCTTATCTAGTTAAATGGCATATAGGCTGCCTTCACATTATCTTTTAAAAATAGATTTTTTTATGGAAAGAAATGGACAATATTCCAAAATTATTTGTGAAAAGGAAATGGCATCATTGTGTAAACCTGAAATAACTAAAAGTAGGCTTAACATTAGACCATACAACTGTAGATTTCCAACTCAAGAGACATGTTGGACAGGTACCTACACACATAATCCTGTCACTACAATCATTCTATCTACACTTGTGAGGACATAGGCAGTTATCCTCCACTTAGCACAACTATATATTCTTGTTCAACCTATGAATGACCCCAAAGAAAGATTTCTAGAAGGAAGTTGTTCATACCTGGTTGGTGTCCTAGAAGAAATAAAATAAACCAATGAACCATAGTTATGGGAGTTGCCTAATAATTAATGAAAAAGAACATGAACTGATTTTCTTCATTAAATCTCTCATGTAGGTCACTTACGATTTACAAGAGCTGCCACAGTGCTCTATCAGGGCCTAACCCAGAGGAAGTACCCCCGTCACTGAGTGCATGGTTAGCATGCCTGGACTGGCAGTCTGGCTGTGTGTTGACCTTCTGTGCACTCACTTAGCTGGTCCCTTGAGCTATGTGCTAAGTGAACAGGCTCACTAAGTGGTGGCTATTACTACATTAGGGAAACTGAGCCTGATTGCTCCTCTCTGTCCTCAGTCCCAAACACCCATAGCTGAGTTCAGTGCACCTATTTTGAGTACCTTATGCTCACCCTATTACTACACCACTTATTGTATTGCACTGTAATTGTTGGCAATCATGTCTGTCACCCCGTTAGACTATAATTCCTTCATGTAATATTTTACCATGATAGAGGTCTCCAGAAAGTATACTCCTTCAGTTGAGAGTTGCTTTTTTCCCTCATTATTCACATCAAGTAGCCTTTTAAAGTTAGATTTAAATACCTCATGAGACCAGTCAACTCCAATTATCTCATATAATGAGGTATAAGTTATTCTAGGTTTATCCTGGAGAGCAGTAGCTTGAAAATTATTTATAAATCTTTAAGAAAGTCCAAATAGTCAAGTCTTCTAGAAAACTTTGCAACCCATTCACTAAGATTTTTAAAAAATCCACACACACAGGTGAATCCAATGGTGTTGATATCATTATACATTCTTTAAGGTAGAGGTTCTCTTGTCCATATCTATATCTGCAATGTTTCAAGGTTCTTAACATATCACTCAGTAAATATGTATTGAATGAATAAAGTATATACATGTAAATATATATATATTACATCTATATGTAATGTGTGTGTGTATATATCTCTTTTTAATCACCAATCCAGAATTGTATATTTACCTACCAGAGATCTCAGTTTGAAAGTGACGTCAATCTACCTTTTTAGAGAGCTCACTGATATTCGAGATATGTTGCCTAAAGGCTACATGACCATCAGGTTCCAAATTTGCTAAGCTTTATGTCAAATTCAGGTCTCATCCGAAATACCTTCGCTGGATTATAATTAGCTATTATTAAGAGTTGACAAAAGGAAAACATCCAAATGAAAATTGCTCCTGCATATTTGTAAAATCACGAGGACAGTTGTCCAATTTTCTAGAAACTGAGCTCCATTAGGGCAGAGACTTGACTGGCTTTAATATTTTGTGCAGTGCCTTAAACAGCACACACTGTCGGCCTAAATGCATATTTGTAGTGAATGAATAAATTCTGTAGTTCAATATTCTTTATTTAAAGAGCTATACAATAAATTCTTTTTAAGATTTATTACAAGAAAAAAAGTTTGTCTTCCTGAATAAATGGGTCTTTTTCTTTTCATTAGACAGAAAGAACTTGTTTTCTTTTACTTCACTTCCAGGAAGATCAAAGTAGGACCATTCCAAGAATATCTTAATTGGTCTCCCTTTGTTTCCCCTCTTTCAAATCCGATTCTTTCACACTGCCACCAGAATTACCTTCCAATAAACCACAGGTCCACAGGATTAGCTCCCAGGCTCCCTTTCGTACTTGCCCACTCCTTGGCTCTCTCATCTGCCTTCACCCTCTCTGTCTGCCATTGGTTTTCTTATCCCCTCAACACATCTTGCTTATTCCCACCTCCCTGACATTTCTGATGTTATTTCCTCCACCCTATAATGCCCTTTCCTCTCATTTTTCCAAGTACTACCCCCCCTTAATTCCCAGATCAAAGACTTCACCCTTTGATCCTGCACTGCCTGTGTTTGCATCAAAGTTGAATGACTTCTTTAAGCCTTAGTTTCCTTTTTGGCAAAACCATCCACGATGTCACACTTGATAGGGTTGTTGTGTGGAGGCATGTAAATGCTCCATAAATATTAGCTCTTAATATTGATAAAATTTCTTCCATTTATCTGACATATATTGTCATTCTTTATACCTTATGTGTCTTAGGAACCATAGTCCTAGGGCATAAACCATTTCAAAGTTCTCACATATCCTCCACTCATGATCCACAACCTAGTTAGGAAATTGACTTGTTAGGTTTTTAGCCATTGTCATTCATCTAACATTTAATGTGTGTCAGTATAGCCACTGAATTTTTCTGTTCTGCTAATTAGTTTAGGGCAGCAATAGTTCTGTCTTTTGTATGTCTATATGTGTATGTCTCTCTCAATGTTTCTGCCCTGAATTTGAATTTAGTATCTGCCAAATCCATGCACGGTTATTTTTACAGAAATAGTTGCTAAATAATGGGTAGCACTGTCCATTGTGTAATTTGTTTACATATAGTATCTTGTTCAGGTCCTAGAATAATCCTAGTAGGTAGGTAGTGTTATAATAGTATTATAATAGTGCCTGTTATAGTAGTATTCATGTTATCATTAAACACACTAGTTTAACATGAATGGTTCTGCCATTAGAACAGCACTTTCTAAAAAATTTAAGTATTCTAAGATTTCTCTGAGTTTCTTACTGTCTTCTGTAACAGTCATTAATTACCCTTTTCTCCTAGTACTGTTTCTGTGTTTGTATGTTTATAACTCTAAGTGGGTCTCTGTCTCAGGATCCATGTCTTCTTACTTGGCAATCATTTTCTAAAAGCTAATCCTACATTACATCATCTGGCACACAGTGTCAGAACAAATTTCAATCTCTTTTATAAATCTTTTTGTTATTGGTTGGTATGAGGAAAATGGGAAATGCATATGGAAGAAAACATAAAATCTGAATGGGACTCTTATTATAGGAAATCCTTCTGATTATGGACATGACAGTTTACAAATTTGAGTATGTGTGCTCTTCACCAATCCAGCAACCAATGAACCAGATAGCTAATCTTCTTAAATATTGTATAGCTTGGGTCTTATGATGGACATTGTTTAATCTTTTTCTGTTTCAAGGATCTATAGAAAGTATATCCCTTCAGCTGGGAGGTGGCTGCTATAACAACCCTACTATTTATTTCAAATATATCTCTGAGTATCACCTAAAGATTTATAAAGCCAGTCAACTTTAATTTGTCATGTTACATGAAATACTATAGATTATTCTGGATGTATTTTGAATGTATCCTGGATAGAGGCTGAAAATTATGCATAAATCTGTACTGAAGTTCAAGTGAACAAGTTCTCTGGAGAACTTTACATTTTATTTGCTAAGATAAAAACAGGTTAATTGAATGATGTTGATGTCATTAAACATTCTTAGGCATCCACAGTGAGATGCTACACATATAAAGACATTATTCTGTCCCACAGCTTGCAATCTAAAATGAGATACACACAGGCAACCAGATAAACATAGTGCATCTTTTAAGACCAAAAAGAAATGATGGGGGAGAAAAATCAGAGTAATGAACCAAAAAGTCAAGAGAATTGACAAATATTCTATCTTCTTTTATTTGTAGCCTTAATTACCTCTATCAGCAGCAATCATACTGTTAAAGTCAAAGAGAGAGGCTGTGTGTGCAGCGTTGGTGGTATAGTGATGAGCATAGCTGCCTTCCAAAGAGAGAGGCTGTCTGATAGTCCCTGAAGAGTGATGGAACATTAATGGAATTGCCACTGGAGAGTGTCCTTAGCTTGAAAGGTCCAGAATCCAACAGTCCTTGTTTGTCCCTGCTTGCCTGACTTTGAGTACTAAAAGTCTCTTACCTCTAAGTTCAGCACTGGAAATGAGTGCCCAGCCAATGTTAGGAAATACCACCCCCTGCCCAGTAGCTTGTGGAGTTTGGAAGTAGTGCAGTGCAGCAGGCCAAGCAGTCTGGACCTGAACACAGGCCTAGGTGCTTATGTGACCTCCAGGTTGAGATCTTCCTATTAACCTGTATGGTCAGTCCACAAGCTTGATTGGCCTCCTCTCTGAGGTTAGGTTAAAAAGAAAAAACAACTCTGCCTGGCTTCATGTTCCTTGGTAGGAATATAGATAAATAGGACACAGACTCTCTTTCAGAGCTTACAACTTATTTTGGGAGACAGCTCATAAGCAGATTATTTTAACATAATGTGGTAAATTTAACAGAAGAGGTGCACTCAGGGTAAAGCCCAAAGGAAGGGTACTCAGCCCAATCTGATGGTCACTGGGGGATGAAGAAGAGATGAGGAATAATAGTATGAGAGCTGGGAAAAACCAAGAGGATTGTAACCCTGAAGCCAAGAGTGTTAAAAATAGAAAAGAAGAACAGGGTTTGATTCTACAAATGTCGAGCAAAATGGATCTGAAGAAAGTCCAGTGAATTCGTCAAAAAGAAGAGGGATTATTGGCGACTGTTGACAGGGCAGGTGCAGAAGAAGTGGAGGTGGGAGAAATATCGCCATGGGTTGAGGAATTGAGGGAAGACAAGGAATGGAAATAAAAAGCTTGACTGTGAAAACAGAATGAATTAGAGAATATGTCATTAAAGGAAAGTTTGTTTTGTTTTTTGATCAGAAAGACAGGTTTCTAATTTGAGAAAAAGTTGCTGGTTGGAGATAAAGAGAAAGAGGTATTTGATGGATCAAGGGAATAGGTTCTTGGTTCCAGTTCCAGATCCCACTCCTGTTTCTTCCTGAGATGGGCTCTGACTTCCTCTGATTCTACTAGCTCTCCCTTCAGGGATGGACTTATGTTTCTAGCTCCTTTGCACACACACAACTGTACCACCCTAAAATATAACGGTATCCACTAAATGTCAAGAACCACAGCTGCATAGAATTCGCAAAGACCAGTTTCTTCACAAAGTATTTGTTAATCTCAGATAACTGTATACCCTTGCAGTGATTTGGCTTCTGTCTATAATCTAGGGCATCCCTTTCCTATATCCAGGAGCCCTGAAGGCTTAAATATTAATTGGACTTATCAATTGGGAAGTTGCTTGTTCAAAACAGATGTACAACACACAAAAGTCTACAGAGTTACTTAATCCAGGCGCTAGTGAAGCCTGAGAGTAAACCCTTTCTAGAGATTACTCAAATCTACCCTACAGTGCTTGCCAAGCTGTTGCTCTCACAAAATTTTCTAGACTCCAAGCAGACCATTTTTTCACCTTTATTATTTACAACTGTTTTAGAGAGGTCCACCAAGAAATTGTACCTTCATCTTCATACTAAAAATATATGTAAAAGTCCCTGAATAATCTTAACAATTATTTGTTTTTGGTAGTTTTAACGCTTGAAGTAGTCTAATTTCCAAGTTACAGGAGGTGACCTCCTCTTCAACCTTCTATATTGAGTAAACCTTTTCTATACCTGTTTGGTTCTTTATATTATCTCTGTTTAGTAATTTAATGAAAATACTAAAATGAAGTCATGTTTTCTTTTAAAATACAATAATGGAACTTCCACTCTCACTTTTTTAGGCGAATTTAGAATCAAATAGATAATTGTCACAGGCAGAACACTGGGATTTGATGTTTATTATACTGATTTTAATGTTTCTATTTATACGATTACCAGAGACCCCATCATAAGCCACTTGAGGACATAATTGTTTGTCTAACATCTTACTTACAGATACTGTACTCTCCACTTGATAGTCATTCAGTAAATATACTGACTGATTTTAACCAGAGTTCTGATAGAATGATTTATCATTTAGTAATAGATATGTCTTCCTAATGCATAGTCCTAAATTTTGCTTTCACCTAATAAAGCACATGAGGCAATGTGTTTTTCAAAAACATTATCCTCTTCCTGTCAAGACTGGGGCAAAATAACACTTATACAGGATTCTGCTGGTTTAAATTTTAAAAAAATAAAGTACCCAGATCTCATCTGGTAAATACATTTGGCATGCATTAAAGTTTTTATTGGATTAAAGAATGAATTGGGCAATCATTTGAGTCTGTTTCTTTAACAGTAAAATAAAATTACTACTTGCTCCACCTCCCACACTAGATTGCTGTAGGGAACAAATGATAGGATGTTTACCCAAGTACTTTAAAACTGAAAAGTACATTACTAAACTGGAAATTTGCATGTTACCTTAATATCATTCCTACTATTTTTTTATGGGTATCAGTTCATTAAATTTAGCATTCCCATCAAAGCCCACAGCTAATGTACAAAATTGCTTTAAATATTTGTAATACTGCATTTAGACTATTCCTAATTTTGCCTGGTTGTGACACCATGTACGGCCGACAGACTCATACTTTAAGGGAAAACATTTTTTCCCGAGTCCTGTTTTCTACCTCAAAGTAATTTCTGGCAGAAATGCACGAATCAGTGATTGCAACAGAGGACCTTAATAGTGATCACGATACTTTAAAAAGAGAAGTGGACAAAGACCCCGAAACAGCTTTCCCAAATTAGAGCCACTTGGACACACGACGGACTCCAATAGAGACCGAGGAGAGTCTAGGGCTCGCACACCAGCACTAGGAGCCGGGAACCTCTCCCTTCTCCCTCCGTTGGAAGCACTGTAGGGGCGGCGACCGGGGTCCAGCGCTGGGACGGTTGGGTGTTCCCGAGCCAGCGGCCAGGACCCGCGGCAGGTTGCGGTCAGCGAGCGCCGCGGCCGTTGGGGAACTCCAGCTCCCAGAAGGCACTGCTCCGGTGGCCGACACGCGTGGCGGAGCTGCTCTCTGGGACTCGTAAGACGGTTCGGTAGGAGAAGCGGGAAGCCAGTTCTGGCTCCTTTCGCGCACGTCTAAGAAACTGGGCCTAAAACGATCAGGGGAGCCCTCTCGCGTCCGGCGTCCCTCGGGGCCGGGGACGGGTGGGGCGTAGCTGGCTGCGGCGGGAAGAGGCCTGGACACCCGTGCACGTGGGGGGTAATTAGCGCGGAGGAACCCGGAAACTCTGAGCACCGCCCAACGCGGCGGTGACGGGTTAACGCTCCTCCCGCGTGGAGAGGGGGCGGGATGTGTGGAAAGATAGGCCGGCCCACAAGACTCCGCCGACAGCCGCGCGCGAGCCGGTTCTCCCCTCCCCCACGGACTTACGCAACTGGGCCCCGCCTTCCGGCCGCGGCGCGTGCGCAAAACTCCGCCCCCGCGCCCGACCCCACCCCCCCACACTCGCAGCAGCCGCCGCCGCCGCCACCGCCACCGCCACCTCTCTCTTCCTCTCTGCTCTTTACTCCTCGTTTTCTGTTCCTTCCTCCCCCTCACCTCCTTTCTTCCTCCTCCTGTGGCGCTGACGCTTGCGCAGGGCCCTGTCGTCAGACGCGCGGGGGCGGGGCGAGGGCGGCGGGGGGTATAAGTAGAGGGTGCAGGAGGCGGTGCTTCCCCTTCTCCCCGGCGGTTAGTGCTGAGAGTGCGGAGTGTGTGCTCCGGACTCGGAACACACATTTATTATTAAAAAATCCAAAAAAAATCTAAAAAAATCTTTTAAAAAACCAAAAAAAAAATTTATAAAAAATCCGCGTCTCCCCCGCCGGAGACTTTTATTTTTTTTCTTTTATAAAATAACCCGGTGAAGCAGCCGAGACTGACCCGCCCGCCCGCGGCCCCGCAGCACCTCCAGGAAGGATCCAAGAGACCGAGGCCTTCCCGCTGCCCGGACCCGACACCGACACCCCCGCTCCCAGCCGGCAGCCAGCAGCCAGCGGTAGCGGATCAACCCTTTTCTGCGGCCGTTGAGTAGTTTTCGATTCCGGTTGATTTTTGTCCCTCTGCGCTTGCCCCCGCATTCCTTCCCCCGGCTCCGGCCCCCGGTCCCTGCACTCGCTCTCCTCTTACGGAGGAAAGGTCGTGGCCTGTGGCCCTGCGGGCAGCCGTGCCGAAATGAACCCCAGCGCCCCCAGCTACCCCATGGCCTCGCTCTACGTGGGGGACCTACACCCCGACGTGACCGAGGCGATGCTCTACGAGAAGTTCAGCCCGGCGGGGCCCATCCTCTCCATCCGGGTCTGCAGGGACATGATCACCCGCCGCTCCCTGGGCTACGCATATGTGAACTTCCAGCAGCCAGCGGACGGTGAGAGCCGGGCCCCGCGGGCGAGCGGGCGGGCGGCCATGAGGCTCAGCCGGCGGCGGCGGGCGGGCTAGGCCGGTGGGCCGCGGGGAGGGGACTGGAGGGCATGTCACCCCCCCAAGGACGGGCGGGAAGCCGCTGGGGCGCCGGGATCCCCGTCCTCCCGATCCCGCAGGGACCCCTGCGTCCGGCGGCCGCACGCCTGTCGCACACCCGGCCACTTCCTCCTTTGCGACCATTTTCTCGGCCTGAGCCACTCTCAAACTTTAGGGTGATGACGCGCCGGGAGGGTGGGTGAGATAGGGCTCTTCAACGACGATCCCGCCCGTAGTCGCGGGATTCCGGGGGCGTCGAGGGCCAAGCCCCCTTCTGTGGTAATAGGGGGAGGCGCTCCTACCACCCAGAGCTTTTGCCGGCGCCCCAGGACGGGGAGGAAGTGCTATTCGGTTCTCGAAAAATACCACGTGTTGAACCCTGTAACCTCACAGGCCCGAGGCCTGTTCCTGCTCCGGGCCCCATCGCCTGGGGGAGCCACAGGCCCTTAAAGTTCAGTTCATATGGTGATGGGGTGGTGGTCTTAAGGTTTCTGATTATATTCTTAATAACTTGTCAGTGGCTGATGGATCTGTGTATGTAAAATACCGATGAGATGTACATTTGGGTTTTTCCCCGAGTTAAGGCATTTCTCAATCTAACATTAACAGCAGGGTGGGAGGAGGGAATGTAGAGGATGACCCTATAGTTTTCTTGGGCTGTTTAGATCATTTAAATTTTTAAAATTCAAATTAGTTTCATAGTATTGGTAATTTGTTAAGATTTTTTTTCCTTTCTGAAATCGTATGTTTCTGAGGGATTACTTTAAAATGTATTTACCAATTTTGGCTGTAAAATGTTAGTTGAGAGTGAAGTATGGACTCTGAACCATTATATTTTGGTGGCATTCAAGTAGTTGAGGTTTCTTTATTTTTTAAAGTGGTCCACAATATCCATAAATCATGGGGAATGATTGAGCACAAAGTAACAGATTAAGAGTTGGTTGAGATTTATTGGGGGTCGAGGGGGGGCAGGCAGAAATGCAGCTGACCTTGTATTTTTATTTTGAAGTTAAATAGTTCACCGAGACAAAATTTGGCCAGCAGATAAGATACGTGGCCTGATGAATTGCCAGGATTTTTCTTTATATCTAGATCAGTTGACTTACAAAAATCAGCTTCACTTGGTATTACTGCCCAACTTTGCTTTTTTTTTCTATGCTGTTTGAATACGTGTAGCATTTTAACATTTAAGGAATTCATTTTTATTTTCGTAGAAAAAGCCTTAAAGGTGGAATTTAAACAACTTTAAGTAACACTTCATTTATTTAATGATCACCTTTTCGCTAGGTGAAGTTAATGATTGAGATTTTGCGTTGGCAGACTATTGAATGACAGAGCCAGAAGTTAGAAAATTGTGCTGCAGGTTTCCTTCCCTTTTGTTCTGTAAGCCGTAGCTCCAGATGTCAGTCCACAACAGTTCTGATCAATTGTGGGCAAGATTTATCACTGAATGGAAGATAAAGTAATATTAGGCAATATAACTTTGGGGCAGGTAATCACAATCAAGAGTTGGTAGAGAAAACTGCGAAGAAATTCTAGAGACTGTAAAGTGGTAACTTTTGAAAGTGGCTTTCCTTCTAAGCTTAACAATTCTAAATCCAACAAAAAAAGATTTTTTAAGTGGGATTTGAAAAGTTGAACTTCTGGTTACCATGGTTACAGTACACTGAATGTATTGTGGGTCTATACCAGCAGACCACTACTGTAACTGCTCAAAAGATAGCATTTCCCTGTCCTCTATTAATTTAGTTTCTATACATACCAAATTACTGTCTTTCCAAATAGCTTTTCAGTTTTCTCTTTCATTTACTGCTAAATTGATGGACTTGCAGAATAGCTTCTGGAAATGATCAGTTTCCAATTTAACAGGAAGAGGTGACTCATTCAAAAGAAGCTCAAGCAAAGTCAGCTAAAAAAAAGAAAAACTGGGGGAGCTGAATAGGTCAGTTGATAAATGAGCTGATAGCTGATTGTCACTGTCTTCTAGAAACTAGAACTTTGACTTAAAAAAGAAATGGCCAGAAAGTTTGTGCTCACAATAACTACATTTATGTTGGCATGGAATTTGTGAAAACAGGTGTTTCAGGACTTAAACTAGACTGCGTTTTTCCCCTCTTTAGGGACTAGTCTTCTTACTTAGGGATTAATTTTTTCCATTTAGCTTATTTAAGAAGTGTTTTTTAATGGTATAGATGCACATAATTCAATACTTCATGGACTATGAAATCATGGATTAGATTCTGAAATTTTCCATCCAGAAATAATTGCCTAAATTATCAGTTAAGTAAATCAGTGATATAAGGTAAATTTAGTTTTATGTCAAGAAAGCATTAACAGTAAATTGTGGATATTGTAGACCTGTTTTTAATTGTGCATTTTTGTTACACATCTAAGTATACTCAGCTTCACATTAGTTACTGAAGGCCTGATTCAAAAGCTGATCTCGATATAGCCTTTCTTTCGTTTTTTAATAAGCAACAGGAAATTGTGCCAGAAATCACTGAAGTCCCCCCAATAATTTAGGAACTTTTGTTTTTTTAAGAAAATGAACTAAGTTTTGTAAAGCATTGGTAGTGATGAGAAATGAAACGACCAAGTTTGGCAGTTAATAAGTTAAGCTTAAAAATCCGTAAGCCACCCAGCCTGTGGATGGATGATCTACAATTGCCTAGTGTTTCTTATATTGTTCATTCAGCAGATTATATGTGAAGGAGAATCTTTTATGTTGACTGGGAACAAAGGTGTTTTTAAATTTAATGGCAATTGAAGAGATTGTTTCAAAAATACCTTATTAGTGATATATCGTCTGTTAACATGGGAAATTAGTTAGGGTTTCTAATGCTTCTCTTTTTTGTGTCACAATTTAAATCTAGTGTGAGGTAAGGTCCTGCCTGCCATCTTGAAGTTAAAAAAAATGTAGAGGGATGATATGCCCAACTACTTTCCCGTAGTAGTTTATATAATTTTAAGTGGCCTGTAAAAGTTTTGAAGTAATACTCTAAAAATGTCCTTCTTGCAGCGGAGCGTGCTTTGGACACCATGAATTTTGATGTTATAAAAGGCAAGCCAGTACGTATCATGTGGTCTCAGCGTGATCCATCTCTTCGCAAAAGTGGAGTGGGCAACATATTCATTAAAAATTTGGACAAATCCATTGACAATAAAGCACTGTATGATACATTTTCTGCTTTTGGTAACATCCTTTCATGTAAGGTAAGCAAAAAACCTGACAGATAAACATACACGTATAGTGTTTTCACTACTTGTTTATTCTTTAAAATAGAAATCGTACTATCTGTTAATGGATGTCTTTATTTCCCAAATACCCAAGTTAGGTGGCTGACAGTTCATTTCTGAATACTGAAAAAATGTTAAATCAATAGAGAGTAATGAAATACTGGTATACATTTTTCCCTAGGTGGTTTGTGATGAAAATGGTTCCAAGGGTTATGGATTTGTGCATTTTGAGACCCAGGAAGCAGCTGAAAGAGCTATTGAAAAAATGAATGGGATGCTTCTAAATGATCGCAAAGTGTAAGTATTTGTTTAATCATACTTCAGATCTTTTTTTAGTAGTTCACATCAATATTTATTTTACAAGTTAATATATTTGTGCCTTTAAAGAGTTATTACATAGCTAGAGTGAAAACGTGTAAAAACTGCATGTTGGTAGGTCTTAAAATTGTCTTTTCTCCATATTCAGTGTGATATACAAATAACAGTGCATTAATTTAACTGGCCAAAAGAAAAAGAAGAAGATATGTATACTTTATAGATATAAAGCTTCTTCAAAATAAGTGCATAGTTGAAAAGCTGAGGAATCCAGGTAGAAATTTTAGTCATGTATTTCTGAGGTATAGTAATTAGCCCATTTTAGGAAAGTGAAGCTGAAATAATTTCCCTGTATTTACATGCTGATAATGACAAATATGCTGGGATACAAATACAGGGGTCTAAATTCAGAGCTCAGAGTGGCTGTTTACCACGTGGCCGTACTGCTTCTCAATTTATTGATGGAGTTAAAAAAAAGTTTTTTTTCTTCTGACTTCCTTCACCCATTTAAAGATAAAGCAGAATTAAAACAAGTCTTCACAATTAATATTTGCTGAAATAAACTTGTTAGAAGTTGCAAAGTTTTTAAATAATGACACTGATAATACTCTATTAAGAGTATTTGTGTTACAGATTGTAAAAATAAAGATTTTGGGGAGAGCCAAAGAAACAATAAACCTTAAATTTTTTATCCTCATGCCACTGGACTTTGCTTAATAATCGGGGCGAATTCAGCTGTAATGTCATTTTGTAAATGATTTGTGAGTTCATGTTGCTGTGTTAACTGCAGTGCTGGCTGCAAATAGGGTTGGTTTGTTATGTCAGCTGCATCACTCCTAAGGTGTGGCTCTAATAAATCACTGCATTGGGTGGTGTGGTCAGTATATGAAGGAGTCTTGAAGCATATGGTTTCCTGTTTGAATTCTGTCAATTCTGTTATTAAGGAAAGACTTTATAATGTGAAAATAACCCATATATATCCTAGAAAACCAGCAACTCCTTGACAAGGACAATGTTTACAAAGGCTAATCCTTAGAAATGTGCATCCTTAAATTCTTTAAATTATAGGAATATTCAGCATCATTAGTATTCTCAGATGAAAATGCTTTAGGGAAATGAAAGAATGCCTATCAAATGGTGAGGAATCTAAATTAAATAAATACTTGATATATTGCTCTTTGGAGTATAAAATGACAGAATACTTTTCCAGAAACAAGTTATATGTATAAACCTAAAATCATTTACATACCCTTTGAATTGCCACAATTTTTACAACTCTAGCCTAAGAAAAATAACAAAGTACCGTAAAGTTCCGGCATTATTTACAAAAGCAGAAAGTTGAGATGTCCACAGTGGAATACAATGTTTCCATGAGAATGTTCATAACATTTTAACAGCATGGAGAAGCACTGTCATTGGGGGAGTTGGGGATTAAGGAAACAAAATGATAGGTATCACCATTAATTTTCTTTAACACAGAAAACAAGACATACTAAAAGTCTGTTATGATTTGGGTGGAATTACTAGTGATGACTTTTTTACTTTTATGTGTATTACAGTATTTGGTGATATATATACTCTATTACATTAGGAGAAAACTAAATTTTTAAAATACACTTTGCTGATGATCCTGCGAAGAAAATTATGCCAGACTGCTGTGTGTTAGAATTAGGAAATTAAAATTTTTATTTTAGGAGATTGCAAACAAAGGACAAGGGCTACTGAAACAGCCTTTGTGTCTAATTGGTGTGGTGCATGTATACTCCCACTCATTTGAAAATGATAGGTGTGATCTCTAACCCTGGATTAGCTAGAGGGAGAGTGGTATGTCCTTTTCTGTGACTTTAGTTCTTAAAATTCATGCTTTCATTTCTAAAATTAAGGCCCTTTTTTGTTTTATAGTGTGCTCTTTATTATATAGATACTGGACTTATCTGTAACAATTAAAAATCAACCATCAGGCTTAATTAATTATTCTGAACTTCATAAAATAGAATCTAATTTTATAGTCCTTAAATATTTTATTAGATTTGTTGGACGATTTAAGTCTCGTAAAGAACGAGAAGCAGAACTGGGAGCTAGGGCAAAAGAGTTCACCAATGTTTACATCAAGAATTTTGGAGAAGACATGGATGATGAGCGCCTTAAGGATCTCTTTGGCAAGTTTGGTAATGTGTCTGAATTAAATTTTTACACACAACGTTCTGAGTAATTGCTTGTTAGTTTTGGTTAGTACTTTACTAAAAAATGAAATGAGACAATGTATTTAAATATTTGTGACTTGGATTATAATGGACTAGCAGTACATTATACTACAAAATAGCATATAAATATAGAGTTCTATCCATTTTAAAAGTTAATAGTGCTGTATAGTACAGCAAGGTGTGACTGCTTTAATTGGAAGAGATTTTAAAAGGTTTTGCTATGTTAAGAAACTGCTGGATTTATGCATTTACAGATCTATCACATCAGAGGGCATGCATATGACACAGCCAATTTAGATTGGAGTGCAGTCTTTAATGATGGGACACAAAAGCTGGTCAGCTTTAGGATAATTGGCCAGTCTTGGTGGCATCATATTTGATAAGTTCAAAACTGACTTTCAGAGACAAAGCCAAAGATCCAGATTTTCCAGTGTGATATCTCTTTGGGATGTTCTCCTTAATCCATGGAGAATCTTATTAAACTACTTATTCCTTGCATTTCAAACTAACTTCATTAAACTTCAAGTATAACCAGCCTCACTTTAGATAGTTGCTTTATCTGAAAATGACTTTCAAATTATATGCTTATGCAGATGATTTGCTTGTCTCTTACTGTGTGCTTTCTGTTGAAATTAAATAGGTGGCTTATTTTTTTATTGAGCACTTCAAATGATAATTAGGAAACCTAATGCTTATCTGTTGTCAAGTTAGCATGCTACATTGAACCCCTCTGCTCCTTTGAGCAGAAAATTTGTCATTTTGCATGAAGATAAATTGTGTAAGAGGAAATAATGTGACATGTATCTTACTCCAAATTCTCTTTAGTGATTGGCTTACATGTATGTTTTTCATCTGTCTCGCTGCTTTTATAATTAGAAGCTATTTCTAAAGTTGCATATTATTAACCACTTATCCCAAATGAACGATGTTGTGAGTTGACTACCAGTATGTAAATTTGTCAAATATCTTGGCTGTTTTGAATAACAGAGATAGATTGGAAGTACACTTTAAGACAGAGGCACATTCAGAAGAAATAATCTACCTGTGCCCGTACTTCTTCAAAATTCTCTGTAATCAAGTATGACTTTTAACCTTTTCTTATCCCACCTACCTGAAATACCACCCACCTCACTTACCCTTTTCACTTGAGAGGGGGTTGGAGGGACATGTTTTTGAGAAATGAATCACCTCCTCTGGTGATTATGCTTTGTGTTCCCAAAGGTCAATCCCTGTATTCCCTCCAGTCTCTGTTGAAAAATCAATGGTCCAAGGCTTAAATTCTTCTTAATTCTGATGTCAGGAAAACAAAATTGTTGGCTTAAAAATAAAATCTTTTCATATCAGTTCCAAGAATAAAACTCCATTTTTTACAGTTGTCTGAACATAAGGAGGAATGTTTTGGGGAATAGAGTATTTATTTAGCTTCTTAGCAGAAATAAAGGGTTTTTGCAGAGAATATTTAGTGCTCTTTGGGGGAGGGGGCAGTTAGGAAAGGAATAAATTTCTGGAGGCTTGGAATTCTTTTCCTTACCCATTTTAATTTTTTTGTGCCTTTGTTTTTATGTGTTGAAATTGGAGGTGTATAAACTAAATGTTGTATGTACTATCTTTGAAATATTTTTAAAAAATTATTTTTAGGACCTGCCTTAAGTGTGAAAGTAATGACTGATGAAAGTGGAAAATCCAAAGGTTTTGGATTTGTAAGCTTTGAAAGGCATGAAGATGCACAAAAAGTAAGACTTAAATAACTGAAAATTGTGGGTTTTCTGTATTTTTGTAGTAAGGGAATATACAGTTGGTTTGCTCCTGTATTGAAATTCACATGCATGCCAGTGGCTGTTTTGCATGTTTATTTTTACATGTATTTGTGTTTTACATGTTAGTTTTGAGAGTGTAAATTGAGAACCTATGTATTGCCCCCATACCTCAAACATTTAGTTTTTGTGATGGGTCCATCTTGAGCTTTCTAACAAACTAGTAATCTGTTATAACAAATGCTCTTTATTGTTTAAAAAATGAACTTTTCTATTGCAAGTCAGTAATTAATATTTTTGTGATTTCTGTAAGGCTGTGGATGAGATGAATGGAAAGGAGCTCAATGGAAAACAAATTTACGTTGGTCGAGCTCAGAAAAAAGTGGAACGACAGACGGAACTTAAGCGCAAATTTGAACAGATGAAGCAAGATAGGATCACCAGATACCAGGTTCATTTTTAATTGAACAAGCACAATAAGACAGGGGTGAAGAAACAGTTTACATTCATTTCAGTTAATCGCTAGGTAACGGGAGGTTTGAGAGGGGGAAAGGAGTAAAATGGGATAAAAATAATAGGAAGTGTGCTTAAGTACCACTGCAGTTTTCTTTTTCCTTTGCCTAGTTTTCTTCTTCTTTTTTTAAGGGTGTTAACCTTTATGTGAAAAATCTCGATGATGGTATTGATGATGAACGTCTTCGGAAAGAGTTTTCTCCATTTGGTACAATCACTAGTGCAAAGGTAAAAATGTAATGCTCTTTTTTTTTGGAGATTTGAGGAAAGTCATGCACATGGATATATGTATATAAATTTCACATTAATATACATACTGGAGTGTTTTCCTTGTTTTGTGAACTGATAGTCAAATAGCTTTTTTCTTTCAAAGAAAAGGTTAGTCTTTCATTTCTTCTGGAAATAAGTTTTTGCTTCATTACTTCAAAAACTTATATTCAGATTTGAAGTGGCTGTTGTAGCCTGGTGGTTTATTTTTGCAAATGATGAGACCCGAATGCCTTCCTCAGGAAGGCTGCATTTGATGACCATAGTCGGTGGTTGATTATCAACATCATGTGCACTGTTTTATTTATACTCTGTTTAAACTAGTCATTTTACTGATGAAAGAAAGCAATTTATTAGGGAGTTAATAATTGTTATTACTGGGTGAATCTGTATTCACTTACACAGTTCTTTCTGGGGAATTAAAAACTTCAAGCCCAGTAGAGATCATAACTTTCTTTTACTTGAAATCAAAAATTAAAGAACAGTGATTCTAGTCTAAATTCTGGAATTTTGTTGTAAGAATCTCTGCTCTAAGTGTTTATTTCCTTGTGTCCATAGACGAAGATCCCTCTGTAAGGTTTTGTGTATGTATATTTTAGAGGGCGGGAGGGGAATAACCAGACTCTCAAAAAAGTACAAGAATATTTAAAACTCAGTGCTCTGGAATGACTTGATGGCTGATCTTTCTGCTTAGTTTTTCCTGGCCACCCCATTGCCTAAGGGAGCTTCTATAGTAAGGAGATGTTAGGGGCACAGTAGATGAATACAGATAAAAATGTAGGTGATGGGTTGCCTTGCGTTTCATTCAGCCTGTGCTTTTGTAGGAGTACCTGGACTATGATAGAATTTATTCCTGAGTATCTTTATCCTCAGTGTGTTCCCTGGATGAAAATGGTTTAAATATGTGCATCCATTTTTTTTAAGTCCTTTGTGGATCGTAGTATCACTGTTTGCAAGGAGGTTAAAAAGTTTGGCAGGAATTTATTCTGGAGGGAGGAGGTCATTACATTAATAATTCTTGCTGAAAAAACACTTATCAAAGCAGTAGGGTAAAGAGTGAACTCCACCCCCGTTTATAGTCTCTAACAGGAGTTTGGGTGGCCTTCCCAGGTAATCCCTGAGCTTGTCCACACACTTTTTGTGTATGTATAAACAGTTTTTAGAAAACAGGATCATAACTTATATATTATTACTCTCCTTTAGATCTAGATATTTCAGGCATTTTCTTTGCTCTTTTTCTTTTTGGCTAGGAGTTGAGTACTCATGTAAGATGTACCACTACTTACTGTACCTGTATTGATAAATATTTGGGTTGTTTTGGATGTTTCCACTATTAGACCCACCACTAAACATTCTTTAGATCTTTGCACACGTGCCAGTATTTCTCAAGTGCTAGAATTGAAATTGCTGGTTATTGGGAATGTGTGTTCAAAATTGATACAATCCAGAAAGGCTTAACAAATCTAGTCTTGTCAGTTTAGTAGAAAGTGGTGTATGTCTTTTCAAATGGTGACCTGCTTTTCATGTATTTCCTAGTTTTGCCTGTTCTTTGCTTATTTTTATAATGTGTCTTTTTATTGATGGTCTTTTGTCATCTTATTTTCCCTATATTTTTGTATTATGTTTATATTCATAACTAATCTGGCAGTTTGATTTTTCAGTGTGATGTGAATAAGCAATCTAATGTAATTCTTTTTAGTTGTCCCATGTACCATGTATTGAACACTGCAAAGGTCCATCTTTTCTCCACTATTAAGGTGTAAGCTTTAACATACTAAATTCCCATAATTGGCATGGGTATGCTCCTGAACTTTTTTTCTTTTTTAAAGATAAAATTGACATACTGGTTTTAGGTGTACAACATAACAGTTCAAAATTTGTATATATGTGAAATGACCACAGTAAATCTAGTTAAATTCTATCACCATACCTAAGTTAGAAGTTTTCATTGCAAGGAGAGAAAAACTTTTATAAGATCTACTCTTCTGGCAACTTTTAAATGTATAATAAGGGATTGACTGTAATCCTCATGCTGTTTGTTCCATCACCATGACTTACCTGACTCATACAAGATACATGCTCTTATCTTATAGCCGAGAGTTAGTACCTCTCAACTCTCTCCACCCATTTCCCTCGTGTCCCTCCTCTACCTCTGGCAGCAGCTCCCAGTCCTCTGTATGAGCTTGGTTTTGTTTCATTGGTTGGGGTTTCATTTGGTCTTTTTTGTTGTTCCACGTATAAGTGAGGTCATATGAATGCATTTTATTGCTGTTTTGTCTGATCTGTGCCAGCATACTGTTTGATGTAGCTGTGTGGTATGATTATGTATTTCATTGCAGGACTAGTGAGGAGTTCCTTGCATCTCAATCACTTATTTTAAAAGATTTACAGTCATTTTAAACTTCTTCCTGAATATTGTTTAGACTCCAATATTCATGGCCCTTCTGGTCTTGAAAGTGAAATTTTTATTTAAAATGTGGTTATTAGATTCAACTGCCTTTATCCCCCTCTAAAGAGTAGTAAAGCATCTTGTCGGCTTGAATTGCTAAGTCAAATTTTAATTGTGTTTCCAGTGGTGCGAGAGTCAAATTCAGTAGGCCTTGAATGTATTTAGATATTTAAACCTGAATACTAAAAATTTGATATCTGAGTATCTAAAATATTACCAAAGTTGCTATTGTACCTCCATCCCTTTGTTTCCTCTTTTGCTTAAGTAGGGTAATTCATATGTGTATGTTGCCCTTAATTATTGGGTATTAAGGAAAAACAGAACAAATGGCAAAAGCATTAACAGGGTTTACATGTTTGAGTCAGTGGCTATAATGGACTAAATTAGTAATGCTCTCCTTTTGTGTCTCATTTTACCATTGCATTGACCATGTTTACTTTTTTTTCTCTTAATAGGTTATGATGGAGGGTGGTCGCAGCAAAGGGTTTGGTTTTGTATGTTTCTCCTCCCCAGAAGAAGCCACTAAAGCAGTTACAGAAATGAATGGTAGAATTGTGGCCACCAAGCCATTGTATGTAGCTTTAGCTCAGCGCAAAGAAGAGCGTCAGGCTCACCTCACAAACCAGTATATGCAGAGAATGGCGAGTGTCAGAGCTGTGCCCAACCCTGTAATCAACCCCTACCAGCCAGCTCCTCCTTCAGGTTACTTCATGGCAGCTATCCCACAGGTAGGTTTTTAAAAGAAAATAAAACCCCCCATGGAAGTTTTCATATTTAGTCATTTTTAGTGTTTTGTGCCTCCCAGAATCCAAGTGTAGAGGTGAAAACATTTATATGTGAATTATGATTGAGTCTGAAGAAAATGCTTGAGTGGAGGATCTGCTAAATGTTCTTGAGTGCATTAAACTCGTTGTGTCATTTGCTTGCTTTCTACAGACTCAGAATCGTGCTGCATACTATCCTCCTAGCCAAATTGCTCAACTAAGACCAAGTCCTCGCTGGACTGCTCAGGGTGCCAGACCTCATCGTAAGCCTTTCGTTTTTAAGTTAAGCTTACAAATTATTAGAACCAAAAAAGTAACTTATATTTCAACAGTATATTAACTGCTGCTTTTCATAATTTATGGTTTTCGGTGCTCATATTTGGGATATTAGCATTTTAAAAAAAATAGTAAAGTACTTCATTATTCCTGTCTTCCTGAGTAATTTGAGTGAGTTTGATTATCACAAGTTTGGGAATGGATCCAACTCAAAATTTCATGTTGGTTAAACAGTAGTTTTATAAGATCTTCCATGTATAAGGATCAGGGCCCTGGCATTTTTCAACCTTGCCCTGTGCAACAGTACTATATTGCAACAGTACTTGCAATCAGTTTCGTGTATTATGTTTATATATTAATAAGTGCTTGCTAGTCCTTGCATGAATGAATTGTTTACTGATGTGCTGATCTCATAAGTGCAAAAAAAGCAGATGAGATGAAACTTTAAAACATGGTATTTATATTTTTGGTCACCTTTATGCAACTTTAAGTCTAAAAAAGTAGTATGAACACTTTGAATTTTTCTCCAGTTGATGTGTATTTGTGTCATTAAATGCAGCATTCCAGAATATGCCCGGTGCTATCCGCCCAGCCGCTCCTAGACCACCATTTAGTACCATGAGACCAGCTTCTTCACAGGTTCCACGAGTCATGTCAACACAGCGTGTTGGTGAGTCTTAACCCTTCCTGTAAAAATTGCTCTCCAATTTTGAAATAGCAAAGTAAAAACAAAAAAAATGCGGGTTTTTTTTTTAAGCTAACACATCAACACAGACCATGGGTCCACGTCCTGCCGCTGCCGCTGCCGCAGCCACTCCCGCCGTCCGCACCGTTCCACAGTACAAGTATGCTGCGGGAGTGCGCAATCCTCAGCAGCATCTTAATGCACAGCCCCAAGTTACCATGCAGCAGGTCTGGGTTTGACGATTTCTTTCTTTATAAAAATGACAGTCCTTGATTGTACTCAAAGAAAATAAAGGCAGCTATATAAGAGAGCCTGAGCTATCTAGGGACATCTTGTTATTTGATGTCCCATTAATTTAGAATATGTAAGAATTTTATTTGCTGTATATTGTAGGAATTAGACAACATTCAGCAATCTTTATCCTGAAATGACCTATGTGCTTGAGAGTTTGTTTGGCATAGGTGTAAGGAAGGGTGTGAAATAGTCTGTGAGATCTGGCTTACCCTTTTTCACCCTGGGACCCAAACTGCCATCAGTCATAATAAAAATGTGGTTCCAAAGGTAAAGAAAATGAAGTATCCCATGTGTCACAATTCTCAAGTGTATAGGTGTGAATAGCTCTTTGGCTGTATTTGATTAGCTCATCTCCTATTTATGTTTAGATTGTAGTCTTACCACTTTAGTGATTTTGTTTTTGACAACTGTATTTACCATTACTTCTCGAAGTTGAGGAATTTTTCAATTTTATATCTAGCCTGCTGTTCATGTACAAGGTCAGGAGCCTTTGACTGCTTCCATGTTGGCATCTGCCCCCCCTCAAGAGCAAAAGCAAATGTTGGGTAAGTACCTTAGTCCCACCTGGTCAGTTACATCAAGACTAAAAAACAGGAAGATACTTAAAATGACTTGGCACCTAAAATGACAGCTAGAGTGGTGGGATTGATGTGAATTGGCATGAATGATCATCATGGCACAATTTGCCTAATTAATTAAAAGCCTACAGAGCTATTAATAAAATGTGTTGGCTTTTGATGGATAAGGTTATAGGGCATTACTCCTTGCTATGGATCCCACAGCATTTTTGGGTTAAAGAATTTGAACCAGATGAGCAAACAGTAGTAACATAGCGTAATTTCATTTTTTGGCAAACTGATACTGCCAGGAATTAATTGCCTTATGGTAGATTTTAATCTGTTTTTATAACAGTCTTCCCATGAAAGATACAGTGAAATGGTGGATCACGGGTTATGTTTGCTAAATACAAAAATAAGGTTCTTAAACCCCAGTTTTAATATGGTAGATTCCTTAAATAAAATTTTAAAGGCATTTTTGAATGTTTTTGTTCCTAGGTGAACGGCTCTTCCCTCTAATTCAAGCCATGCACCCTACTCTTGCTGGTAAAATCACTGGCATGTTGTTGGAGATTGATAATTCTGAACTTCTTCATATGCTTGAGTCTCCAGAGTCTCTCCGTTCTAAAGTAATTTAAATTTGTCATTTATCTAGCACCTTCTACTAAGTATTCCAGAGCTTTTTGTAGAACTTAATTTTATAAAACATTTCTAAATGCCTTACATAAGCCATGCACAGTTCTAAGAGCTTTATAAATATTAATTGTAAATCATGATAATCTATGGTGCTTATTATCTCCATTTTGTATATGGGGAAACTGAAGCATGTTAGAGCACAAGTAATTGCCCAGTGCTCACACTGAGTAAATCACGGGGCTTGGTTTCAAATACAGTCAGTTTAACTCCAGCATTTTTGCTCCAGCTGTGCTGCTGCTTTACTGGAGAGAGGTATTTGCTGATATTTCTCAACTTTGGGGGATTTTTGGTGGGAATTTTTTGTCAGGAGAGAAAAGCGTGAGAAGGTTCATATTCTTCTAAAACAGTGGTAGGATGGAAATCAAAAGGCTATGGGTACAGTTGGAAATGTTGATGTTTTTCCCAGTAACAGTTCTGCTTTCGTCTGAGGAAAGGAGTTTGCCTTTTTTGGACATTTGTATATTTTTAATTTGAAGTACTAGTTATTCCTTTACAGAGCCAATTTGCTTTCCCTTTTTTTTAGGTTGATGAAGCTGTAGCTGTACTACAAGCCCACCAAGCTAAAGAGGCTGCCCAGAAAGCAGTTAACAGTGCCACTGGTGTTCCAACTGTTTGAAGTGAGCTTTCACTCCTGGGTTTACTATTTTCAACTTATTTCTTAATCTTTTATAACAGTTTGAGCATACTTTAAAACATAACAAAAATTCATTTTACCTTTAATCCAAGATGTAGTGCTAATTTTTCAAAGAGAAGTAGAAATAGGAGGAATCTAAGTAAATATGTTACCTTGGTACTGACTTGGGTTAAGTCAAAGCACTTTGAAGCATTTTGTATGGTGATTTATATTAAATGGCCCTTAACAGGAGTTGGCTCTTTGTGTACTTATTTAGAGGGCTTTCATCACTTTTTCTTGGGTGGCACCAGTGACAGTTGTCCTTGGGCCTATTACTGTTGTCCTTCATTACTCCCAAGAAACTTGGAATGTAGCTGTGTAGCCAGCCAGTACCAGGCCAGGAATTGGCAAAGCTTTTCCGAAAGACAATATAGGAAATATTTTGGTTTTGCAGGCCATGTCTCTGTTGCAGTTACTCCACTGTTACAGTGTGAAAGCAGCCGTAAACATAATTTAAATGAATGTGGGTATGGCTGTGTTGCAATAAAACTACAGAAACAGGCTTCAGACAGTTGGCCACAGGCTTAAATTTGCTACTGGCAAGTGCTAGCTAATATTGGTCTGTTTTTGATTGGCTTTAATTTTATTGAAATATTTGACAAACAGGTAAATTTACAGTGTACATGTTAATTAGATATATCTATGTATAATTGCCATTGTAGCAATATTCCATATAACCTTTTTTTTAGTTGATATTATTAAATTCTATTCTCTTAGAAAGTTTAATTATTATAATTTTTCCCCCCACCTTTACAGATTGATCAGGGACCACGAAAAGAAACTCGTGCTTCACCGAAGAAAAATATCTAAACATCGAAAAACTTAAACATTATGGAAAAAAACATTGCAAAATATAAAATAAATAAAAAAAGGAAAGGAAACTTTGAACCTTATGTACCGAGCAAATGCCAGGTCTAGCAACAAATGCTAGTCCTAGAATACTTTATTGATTAAAAAAAAAAACCAAAAAAATAGTAAAATATAAAAACAAATTAATGTTTTATAGACCCTGGAAAAAGAATTTTCAGCAAAGTACAAAAATTTAAAGCATTCCTTTCTTTAATTTTATAATTCTTTACTGTGGAATAGCTCAGAATGTCACTTCTGTTCTAAATGACAGAATTGATAACCGAGCAAGGAAATGTAATTTGGATTATAAATTCTTGCTTTAATAAAAATTCCTTAAACAGTGCACAGTGATGTTTTGCTGTTTTATTTCTCTTTGTAATTGGCTGACATAAATAGGTGATAACCCAGAATTGACATAACCCCTCTCATGGAAAAAAAGTTTCAGGGGTTCTTTAGTTGTATGAAAAGGAGGCCCAGGACAATTCTTCTAATGTATTTTATGAATTTGGACTTCCATATGAACTCTTGAACCAAGGTATATATGTATTTATTAAATGATCTTATTTTTTGTGACCATTTAAGGTTTCTAGGCTTGAAGATAATTAACTTAGACCCTCATTTATATGGTAGAGAACCATAACAGTTACTCTCGATTGGAGAGGAGGGTGTAGGTATGTGTTTGATAGAATTTTTGTACAAATGTCAAAAAGAATTTTGTCTTATTTTTGAAAGATTTTTGATAATTATAAATAACCATCATAGTATACTACCTTATCACCCAACATACTTGAGAAAAATGAGTAAGGGTTCTGCCTCTAGAGAACAGATCAGAAGATCAGGGCTGGAGCCCCTGAATATCTGCATAAAGCAAACATCTCTGGCAATTGCACTTTTGAGAATGGCCTAGTTTTAACCTATATCGCATTCTCTATATACCACTGCTTTCTAAATTGTACATCTGATTGTTCTCATCACCATGGTAGAGTTATCTCAACACCAGCTTTGGTGCCATTGGGAGCAAGTAAGTAAATGCAAATAAAGCCATGGCTGTAACTTTCAGCCCTCCCGCAGGTTGAAACCTTACGATGCTTCCATACCTGGAATGCTTTTCACTTTGGCTTCCTTTTTTGACATTAAGATGTAAAAACCCTTCTTTTCCCCAATGGCTCAAGTCAGTGCACACACTATGCAGTCTAATGATTTTGTATTTTGCCTAACCTCAGGACCCCTACTCTTTTTTTTTTTTTTTGAAGGACATTATGTTTACCAGGGTCCCCCCCACATCCCCATTCACAGTCACTGTCCATCAACATAGTAAGATGCTGTAAAATCACTACTTGTCTTCTCTGTGTTGCACAGCCCTCCTCGTGCCTGGCCCCCCCCCCCCCCCCCACTATACATGTTAATCGTAATGCCCCCTTTCTTTTTTTCTTCCCTTATCCCTCCCTTCCCACCTGTCCTCCCCAGTCCCTTTCCCTTTGGTAACTATTAGTCCGTTCTTGGGTTCTGTGATTCTGCTGCTGTTTTGTTCCTTCAGTTTTCTTTTGCTCTTATACTCCACATATGAGTGAAATCATTTGGTACTTGTCTTTCTCCACCTGTCTTATTTCACTGAGCATAATACCCTCTAGCTCCATCCATGTTGTGAATGGTAGGATTTGTTTTTTTCTTATGGCTGAGTAATACTCCATTGTGTATATGTACCACATCTTTATCCATTCATCTACTGATGAACATTTAGGTTGCTTCCATATCTTGGCTATTGTAAATAGTGCAGCGATAAACATAGGGGTGCATCTGTCTTTTTCAAAACTGGAGTGCTGCATTCTTGGGGTAAATTCCTAGAAGTAGAATTCCTGGAGGACCCCTACTCTCTTAAGGGGCTAACATTTCATGGGTAGGAAAAACGATTTCTCTGAGTCACCATGAAAGCTTTTGCTCAGTGCTTCAGGAAGGCAGAGAAGTATATGTATCTGTTAAAACTTGAATATAAAATGGTTTAAGCTCTGATGTTTTGAAGTTTTAGTTTGAGACACTAGTTACAGTATAAAATTACAATATTCCAAATTCTAGATGTGTAGATAAGGTTTACACCAACTAGCTTTTTATGAATTTGATAATTCTAATGTGATAGATAAATCTGTTCTTGAAATGACTTTCTTAGATGTGGCAAACTTCCATGACTGTTGAAAAGAACCAAACTAAGATGTAGATCTTTGTGATCAGCTTGTAGAAACATTAGGGAAAAATAACAGTCTTAGTATTTGATGATACACATTAATTTACTCAACTACAAGTTAATAATCCCCAAATCTGTGTGCTTTCACAGTCATGTGTAAGCATGCACCAAGCTTTGAAAAATTTTGAGTCACCTGAAACACATTCTCAGCTGAGGTCAAGTCTGCCTTAACTGTTCCAGCTCATACTAGAAAGTGTCCTTTTCGAGGTGTGTTCGGTGCCAGGTTGACATTTTTGTGCTGTTTGCTGATGATACTGCTGTTTAAATGGCTCCCAAGTGTACTTTTGAATTGCTGTCTGGTGTTCCTAAGCACAAGGCTATGATGAGCCTTTTGGAGGAAATAATACTAGATAAACTTCATTCAGGTGTAAGTTACAGAGCTGTTGGCTGTGAACTCAGTGCTGATCAATCTATATTAAATACGGTGTCTTTAAACATAAAACAAGATTATGTATCAATTGGTGAAAATGTGACAGGTTCACAGGTACCTAACCCTGTGCTTGGCCTAGGGATGGCGATTTTGATATTTGCTAGCTTAGTGTTAGTGACAAACTTAACTAGTTAACAACTGATAAGCAGTATCTAAAAAATGTGTGGCTCATAATCTGCAAAAGTAATTTACAATAATCCACCTGGTTTAATGTAGGATTTGAAGTGAAGCAGAGTTAAACAGTTGATATTTTGCTACCACAGAGCTTTCTAAAGCATATATATGGTTGCTTCTAATGTAGGTTTTGAGACTAAATTGATAGACATTTTCCTGTACGAGATGTACAATAGCTAATTGAAAACTTTTAGCCTAGAACCTGTTTTAGTCCATTTCACCATGACACTAAGACTTAAGTTGGATAAAATAAACTAAAGATAATGTATCTTATTTACAGTGTACTATCTCTACTTTTTTCTTTCCTGACTCTAATGGACTCACGAGTGACATTTTGGAGTACTTTGAAACTTACTCGTGATATAAAACCTTGGTCCCAGATTATTTACCTACACTGAGAAAATTACGTTGAAGAGGACCTGGATACTTATGTTGAATGACTACATCCTCCTTATAGACCGGTTCTCATGGGAACAAAGTAAAATCAGAAGTTTGGTTCAATTTGGAAGCAAAAGTTGTGGAGTTAAGTCAGTCCTGGCCGGTACTGTCAAACCCTTGTAGACTGATGCACACAACTCTGCTAGGAGACTAAACCATCATGACATCCTGGAGTCTTCCAGTCAGGGTGGGCACACCCTTGGATGATGCCAAAGCTATACAGAGGAGATACTATCTCCTTTTTTCTAGGCTTCATGTAGACTGTCTTATGTAAATATAACCTATCTTAAGTTAGGTAATTAATTGGTTAGAGTTAGGGGTTCTTAGTTACCGCTTTGATACATCTCAAACGTTGCTGTGTCCTCTCAACCATATAGTTGCAAGTGCTCAATATCCATAATTTCAAATTTCAGTTATTGATCTTATTTATAAACTTTATCACAATCATGGCAGATGTTTTGGGGTGAGGGAGATTGTCTTAATCTACAAATGTAGAAAAATACACTATTGACTTTGTTACTGATAATATCCCTAAAAAATTTGAAACGACATGGGATATTCATTACCTAAACACATTCTTTTTGTAGAGAAAAGGCTTTTTTTCACATTGGAAGTCAAGAATAACTTGTATTTTTTGGGAAGATCCCACAAAAATACGTAGCTGTTAACAGTGTATATGAACAAAAGGATTTATATTTAGTGATGAGTTTTGTGTCCCGCCCGAAATAGAGAAAATGTGGTACCTGGAATATTTTCTGCTCATTTTCATACTGTCAAGTAGGTATGCCAGCTCCCTGAATGTTACTACCCCAACTATTGAAATCAACCTAAGGCATTTTTTTTTTTGAGAGGGCATCTCTCATATTTATTGATCAAATAGTTAACAACAATAAAATTCTGTGTAGGGGAGTCAATGCTCAATGCACAGTCATTAATCCACCCCAAGCCTAATTCTCGTCAGTCTCCAATCTTCTGAAGCATAACGAACAAGTTCTTACACGGTGAACAAATTTTTACATAGTGAATAAGTTCTTACATGGTGAACATTACAAGGGCAGTCATCACAGAAACTTTCAGTTTTGATCATGCATTATGACCTAGAAACAATCAGGTCAAATATGAATATTCGTTTGATTTTTATACTTGATTTATATGAGGATCCCACATTTCTCCCTTTATTATTATTATTTTTATTTTTAATAAAATGCTGAAGTGGTAGGTAGATGCAAGATAAAGGTAGAAAACAGTTTAGTGTTGTAAGAGCAAATGTAGATGATCAGGTGTGTGCCTATAGACTATGTGTTAATCCAAGCTAGACAAGGGCATTAAAACATCCACGGATGCAGAAGATTTCTCTCAAAACGGGGGGTGAGGTACTAAGCCTCACCACTGTTGATCCCCAATTTCTCACCTGATGCTCCCCTGCGACTGCCTGTCTTAGGTTGTTCCTCCCTTGAGGAATCTTACCCGTCTGGCTAACCAGTCATCTTCCGGGGCCATACAGGGAGATGTAAAGTTGGTAAGTGAGAGAAAAGCCATATTGTTTGAAAAGGTTAGCTTTTTACTTCTTTGCAGATTTATGCCCTGTGGCTTCTATGTCCAGCATTTGTCTTGAGGTATCTTTACCACTTGGAGGAATTATGATACTCGGCAAATTTGATATGAGGCACGAATTCTATATAAGGGTTGTAATTAGGAAGGAAGAAGAAAAGCTATAGAGGTAGCAGATGGAAGAAAACATGGGAGGATTATTTCTTTGACATATCTTCTTGTGGAGTAACTTAAGCATGTATAGGTTTTAAACTACTAACTAAATTGTGCACACACATTAACATAATAGGAATATAGTTACATAATCAAAGCAGATCTATAATTACCAGCCATCTCCAGTGAAGCCAAGAAAACCAGTTAGGCACCCTAGGCATTTGTGAAAATTTATGATATGATGGATATTGTCCAATTGTACTTGAACAGTCTGAGAGAAATCAGACAAATTAAAATGACCCATTCCTGGGAACTGTTCACATCCCATATGTTCTTTTAACTGTAGATAGTCTGTAGTTGTAAGATTTTGGAGCGCTACAACTTGCACTTCTCCTAATTCTTGCTTGAGTTCCAACAGTATAGATCCAGTCAAATTTGTTGTTTTACTGAAAGCACAGGCCAGCTTAGATATCTCTTTCTTCATTCCAATGGCAAGTCCAGGAACTGGTAGGATGGATGCAGCTACAACTGCAGCATCGCATGGATCTTTGTTGAGGTTTTTTGATGATCATCTTCTGGTATGACTCTTCCAGAGAGTGCTGATGTTGAAAGTTCTGCTTTATATCGTATCTTAGTTCATTTTCTGGTTAGCCAAATTAGGCTTTGATCCTCTGTATAAACACAAACAGACCCTTTGCCCACACTTTGATATGCCCTTTATACCATTGTGTAGAACTCATTGGAGGTCACCACACAGGAACTGCTTTTTTTTTTTTTTAAGAGAAAGGCATATTATCAGAAAAGTGTACCTCCATACCTAATCATCTGACACCCTTTGATCAAAATTAAGGATATTTAGAGCATGCATTAATCGTTGATTTACAGTTAGTTTTATCCTGTCAAATAATCCCCCTTTTCTTTTCTCTTTTTTTAATCTTTAATCTACACTTACATGAAGAATATTATATTTACTAGGCTCTCCCCTATACCAGGTCCCCCCTATAAACCACTTTACAGTCACTGTCCATCAGCATAGCAAAATGTTGTGGAATCACTACTTGTCTTCTCTGTGTTGTACAGCCCTCCCCTTTCTCCCTCCACCCCTATGCATGCTAATCTTAATACCCCCTTTCTTCTTCCCCCCCCTTATCCCTCCCTACCCACCCATCCTCCCCAGTCCCTTTCCCTTTGGTACCTGTTAGTCCATTTTTGGGTTCTGTAATTCTGCTGCTGTTTTGTTCCTTCAGTTTTTCCTTTGTTCTTATACTCCACAGATGAGTGAAATCATTTGGTATTTCTCTTTCTCTGCTTGGTTTATTTCACTGAGCATAATACCCTCCAGCTCCATCCATGTTGCTGCAAATGGTAGTATTTTCCCTCTTCTTATGGCTGAGTAGTATTCCATTGTGTATATGTACCATGTCTTTATCCATTCATCTACCGATGGACATTTAGGTTGCTTCCAATTCTTGGCTATTGTAAATAGTGCTGCGATAAACATAGGGGTGCATCTGTCTTTCTCAAACTTGGTTGCTGCGTTCTTAGGGTAAATTCCTAGGAGTGGAATTCCTGGGTCAAATGGTAGGTCTGTTTTGAGCATTTTGATGAACCTCCATACTACGTTCCACAATGGCTGAACTAATTTACATTCCCATCAGCAGTGTAGGAGGGTTCCCCTTTCTCCACAGCCTTGCCAATATTTGTTGTTGTTTGTCTATTGGATGGCAGCCATCCTTACTGGTGTGAGGTGATACCTCATTGTAGTTTTACTTTGCATTTCTCTGATAATTAGCAATGTGGAGCATCTTTTCATGTGTCTGTTGGCCAACTGTATTTCTTTTTTGGAGAACTGTTCAGTTCCTCTGCCCATATTTTAATTAGATTATTTGTTTTTTTGTTTGTTGAGGTGTGTGAGCTCTTTATATATTTTGGACGTCAAGCCTTTATCGGATATGTCATTTACAAATATATTCTCCCACACTGTAGGGTTTCTTTTTGTTCTATTGATGGTGTCTTTGGCTGTACAGAATCTTTTCAGCTTAATATTGTCCCACTTGTTCATTTTTGCTGTTGTTTTCCTTGCCCGGGGAGATATGTTCAAGAAGAGGTCACTCATGTTTATGTCTAAAAGGTTTTTGCCTATGTTTTTTTCTAAGAGTTTTATGGTTTCATGACTTACATTCAGGTCTTTGATCCACTTTGAGTTTACTTTTGTGTATGGGGTTAGACAATGATCCATTTTCCTTCTCCTACATGTAGCTGTCCAGTTTTGCCAGCACCATCTGTTGAAGAGACTGTCATTTCGCCATTGTATGTCCATGGCTCCTTTATCATATGTTAATTGACCATATATGTTTGGGTTAATTTCTGGAGTCTCTAATCTGTTCCACTGGTCTGTGGCTCTGTTCTTGTGCCAGTACCAAACTGTCTTGATTACTATGGCTTTGTAGTAGAGCTTGAAGTTGGGGAGTGAGATCCCCCCTACTTTATTCTTCTTTTTCAGGATTGCTTTGGCTATTCAGTGTCTTTGGTGTTTCCATATGAATTTTTGAATTATTTGCTCCAGTTCATTGAAGAATGTTGCTGGTAATTTGAGAGGGATTGCATCAAATCTGTATATTGCTTTGGGCAGGATGGCCATTTTGACATATATTAATTCTTCCTAGCCATGAGCATGGGATGAGTTTCCATTTGTTAGTGTCCCCTTTAATTTCTCTTAAGAGTGACTTGTAGTTTTCAGAGTATAGGTCTTTCACTTCTTTGGTTAGGTTTATTCATAGGTATTTTATTCTTTTTGATGCAATTGTGAATGGAATTGTTTTCCTGATTTCTCTTTCTATTGGTTCATTATTAGTGTATAGGAAAGCTACAGATTTCTGTGGTTAATTTTGTATCCTGCAACTTTGCTGTATTCCGATATCAGTTCTAGTAGTTTTGGAGTGGAGTCTTTAGGGTTTTTTATGTACAATATCATATCATCTGCAAATAGTGACAGTTTAACTTCTTCTTTACCAATCTGGATTCCTTGTATTTCTTTGTTTTGTCTGATTGCCGTGGCTAGGATCTCCAGTACTATGTTAAATAACAGTGGGGAGAGTGGGCATCCCTGTCTAGTTCCTGATCTTAGCGGAAATGCTTTCAGCTTCTCGCTGTTCAGTATAATGTTGGCTGTGGGTTTATCATATATGGCCTTTATTATGTTGAGGTACTTGCCCTCTGTTCCCATTTTGCTGAGAGTTTTTATCATGAATGGATGTTGAATTTTGTCAAATGCTTTTTCAGCATCTATGGAGATGATCATGTGGTTTTTGTCTTTCTTTTTGTTGATGTGGTGGATGATGTTGATGGATTTTCGAATGTTATACCATCCTTGCATCCCTGGGATGAATCCCACTTGGTCATGGTGTATGATCCTTTTGATATACTGTTGAATTCTGTTTGCTAATATTTTATTGAGTATTTTTGCATCTACATTCATCAGGGATATTGGTCTGTAATTTTCTTTTTTGGTGGGGTCTTTGCCTGGTTTTGGTATTAGGGTGATGTTGGCTTCATAGAATGAGTTTGGGAGTATTCCCTCCTCTTCTATTTTCTGGAACACTTTAAGGAGAATGGGTATTATGTCTTCTCTGTGTGTCTGATAAAATTTCGAGGTAAATCTGTCCGGCCCCGGGGTTTTGTTCTTGGGTAGTTTTTTGATTACCGTTTCAATTTCTTTGCTCATAATTGGTTTGTTTAACTTTTGTATTTCTTCCTTGGTCAGTCTTGGGAGGTTGTATTTTTCTAGGAAGTTGTCCATTTCTTCTAGGTTTTCCAGCTTGTTGGCATATAGGTTTTCATAGTAGTCTTTAATAATTCTTTGTATTTCTGTGGAGTCTGTCGTGATTATTCCGTTCTCATTTCTGATGCTGTTGATTTGTGTTGATTCTCTTTTTCTCTTAATAAGTTTGGCTAGAGGCTTATCTATTTTGTTTATTTTCTCAAAGAACCAGCTTTTGGTTTCATTGATTTTTGCTATTGTTTTATTCTTCTCAATTTTGTTTATTTCTTCTCTGATCTTTATTATGTCCCTCCTTCTGCTGACTTTAGGCCTCATTTGTTCTTCTTTTTCCAGTTTTGATAATTGTGATGTTAGACTATTCATTTGGGATTGTTCTTCCTTCTTCAAGTGTGCCTGGATTGCTATATACTTTCCTCTTAAGACTGCTTTTGCTGCGTCCCACAGAAGTTGGGGCTTTGTGTTGTTGTTGTCATTTGTTTCTATATATTCCTTGATCTCTATTTCGATTTGTTCATTGATCCATTGATTATTTAGAAGCATGTTGTTAAGCCTCCATGTGTTTGTGAGCCTTTTTGTTTTCTTTGTAGATGTTATTTCTAGTTTTATACCTTTGTGGTCTGAAAAATTGGTTGGTAGAATTTCAATATTTTGGAATTTACTGAGGCACTTTTTCTGAGCTAGTATGTGGTCTATTCTGGAGAATGTTCTGTGTGCACTTAAGAAGAATGTATATCCTGTTGCTTTTGGATGTAGAGTTCTATAGATGTCTATTAGGTCCATCTGTTCTAATGTGTTGTTCAGTGCCTGGGTGTCCTTGCTTATCTTCTTTCCGGTGGATCTATCCTTTGGGGTGAGTGGTGTGTTGAAGTCTCCTATAATGAATGCATTGCAGTCTATTTCCCTCTTTAGTTCTGTTAGTATTTGTTTCACATATGCTGGTGCTCCTGAGTTGGGTGCATATATATTTAGAATGGTTATATCCTCTTGTTGGACTGAGCCCTTTATCATTATGTAGTGTCCTTCTTTATCTCTTGTTACTTTCTTTGTTTTGAAGTCTATTTTGTCTGATATTAGTACTGCAACCCCTGCTTTCTTCTCACTGTTGTTTGCCTGAAATATGTTTCTCCATCCCTTGACTTATAGTCTGTGCATTTCTTTGGGTTTGAGGTGAGTTTCTTGTAAACAGCATATAGATGGGTCTTGCTTTTTATCCACTCTATTATTCTGTGTCTTTTGATTGGTGCATTAAGTCCATTTCCATTTAGGGTGACTATTGAGAGATATGTACTTATTGCCATTGCAGGCTTTAGATTCGTGGTTACCAAAGGTTCAAGGTTAGCCTCTTTCATATCTTACTGCCTAACTTAGCTCACTTATTGAGCTGTTATATACACTGTCTGGAGGTTCTTTTCTTCTCTCCCTTCTTATTCCTCCTCCTCCATTCTTCATATGTTGTGTGTTTTGTTCTGTGCTCTTTTTAGGAGTGCTCCCATCTAGAGCAGTCCCTGTAAGACGCCCTGTAGAGGTGGTTTGTGGGAAGCAAATTCCCTCAGCTTTTGCTTGTCTGGGAATTGTTTAATCCTGCCATCATATTTAAATGATAGTCGTGCTGGATACAGTATCCTTGGTTCAAGTCCCTTCTGTCTCATTGCATTAAATAAGTCATGCCATTCTCTTCTGGCCTGTAGGGTTTCTGTTGAGAAGTCTAATGTTAGCCTGATGGGTTTTCCTTTATAGGTGACCTTTTTCTCTCTAGCTGCCTTTAAAACTCTTTCCTTGTCCTTGATTCTTGCCATTTTAATTATTATGTGTCTTGGTGTTGTCCTCCTTCGATCCTTTCTTTTGGGGGTTCTGTGTATTTTCGTGGTCTGTGTGATTATTTCCTCCCCCAGTTTGGGGAAGTTTTCACCAATTATTTCTTCAAAGAGACTTTCTATCCCTTTTCCTCTCACTTCTTCTTTTGGTACCCCTATAATATGGATATTATTCCTTTTGGATTGGTCACATAGTTCTCTTAGTATAGTTTCATTCCTGGAGATCCTTTTATCTCTCTCTATGTCGGCTTCTATACATTCCTGTTCTCTGGTTTCTATTCCTTCAATGGCCTCTTGCATCTTATCTATTCTGCTTATAAATCCTTCCAGGGTTTGTTTCACTTCTGTGATCTCCTTCCTGACATCTGTGATCTCCCTCCGGACTTCATCCCATTGCTCTTGCATTTTTCTCTGCATCTCCATCAGCATGTTCATGATTTTTATTTTGAATTCTTTTTCAGGAAGAATGGTTAGGTCTCTCTCCTTCTCAGGTGTTGACTCTGTGATCTTTGTTTGCCTGTAGTTTTGCCTTTTCATGGTGATAGAGATAGTTTGCAGAGCTGGTACGAGTGATGGCTGGAAGAGCTTTCCTTCTTGTTGGTTTGTGGCCTTCCTCTCCCAGGAGAATAGTGACCTCTAGTGGCTTGTGCTGGGCAGCTGTGTGCAGACAGGACTTCTGCTTCCTGCCCGGCTGCTATGGAGTTTATCTCCACTGTTGCTGTGAGCGTGACCTGGCTCGGGCTGCTGCTCCAAAATGGTGGAGCCCCATTGGAGGGGGAGCTGCGGGGAGGCTATTTATCTCCATAAGGGGCCTCCGTGCTCCCTGCTGCCCAGGGGCTTAGAGTGCCCAGAGATCCCCAGATTCCCACCCTCTGGACTAAGTGTCCTGCCGTGCTCCTTTAAGACTTCCAAAAAGCACTCTCCAAACCAAAACAACAGCAACAACAAACAAAAAAAAAATTAAATAAATAATTTTTTTAAAAAAAAGGTAAAATGCGCAATTTTCTTTGTCCTCAGGCGTTGGTCTCAGGCACCTGCTCACCAACCTTGCTGCCCTGTTTCCCTAGTATTGGGGTTCCTGTCCCTTTAAGGCTTCCAAAAAGCACTTGCCAAAAAAAAACCAAAAACGCTCCTGTTTCTTTGTTCTCCAGCGTCAGCCTCAGGCACCCACTCACCGGTCCTGCCGCCCTGTTTCTGTAGTATCCAGGACCCCACGGATGCAGTGTGTCTGTGCTCTGGTCTGGAATCCTGGGACTGGGTGTTCAGCAGTCCTGGGCTCTCTCCCTGCTGACTCCTCTCCACCCACTGGGAGCTGCAGTTAGGGGCACTCGGGTCCCGCCCAGCTGGGGCTTGTATCTTACCCCCTTCGCGAGGTGCTGGGTTCTCACAGGTGTAGATGTGGTCTGGATGTTGTCCTGTGTCCTCTGGTCTCTATTTTAGGAAGAGTTGTCTTTTTTATATTTTCATAGATTAATGTGGTTTTGGGAGGAGATTTCTGCTGCTCTACCCACGTTGCCATATTGGCTCCACCTCCTCGACATTTATTTTATAACTGGAGGTTTATACCTTTGAACCCCCTTCACCCATTTTGCCCATGGCATGTTTTTTAAAAAGTATCTTTGTTTTGTCCTTCATTTATTTTAAAAACCATAGTTCTCTTAAAAACTAATTCAGAATAAAGCAGAAAGTAAAAGTCCTTCATAACTGGATGTGTGTATATATGGGTGGGGGTTGGGGATGGGGAGTTATGAAGTAAAACTTAGAGACGTCTATTACATTCTAAAAGAATCATTTTTACATTTTCTAACAAGAGATGTTTGACATGGCTAAATCAAGGCAACCATGTCCATGTCCAAGTCTTCAAACTGAAGTATGCCCTGAGATGGAGTGTGAATCAAAATGTCCTGCTATACAGCTGAAAATCAAATTTAATTTTTTACGTCAGGACAATCATAAAGTTATAGAACTGTTGAAAAGATAGTACAAAAAATGTTCCTTAAACATTGCTGTATTCTGTAAATCAAAATCTGTCTTTATTCTTATAAGCTATTTGAGAGTAAGTTGCTGTCCTGATGGCCCTCACCCTAACCCGTTAGTGTTTATTTCCTATACACAAGGACATTTTCCTACCTAACCATAATACCACCATCCAGTCACTGATGTATTACTATCATCTAGTCCTTACACCACATCTGAGTTTCTCCAGCTGTTTCCATAATGTCCTTTATAGCAAAAGGCTCTAGTTTAAGGCATGTGTTAGATTTAGTTGTCATTCCTTTTTTTCTCCTTCAGTTTGAAGCAAATTTTCAGTCTGTTCTTGACTTTCGTGACCTGGACACTTGTGAACATTAGACAAGTTATGCTGTAGAACATCCCTCAGCTTGGGTTTGTCTAACACTTCCTTACTATAACACGGAGATTATATATATGTTGGTGGAATGTCACACAATTGATGCTGCTTTCATCTTACTACATCATGTCAGGTGATCCATAATTTCAATTTATCTCATTTCTTATGTTCTTTTGAACACTTGACTTAAGGCAGTATCTGACACTGTAAAGTTGCTATTTTCCTTTTGTAATTAATAAATATTTTGTAGGGAGGTATTTTTGAAACTACAGACACATCTCATTTTATTGCTTTTCACTTTATTGTGCTTCACAGATATGGCATGCTTAACAAATTAACGGTTTGTGGCAACCCTTCACTGAGCAAATATTGGCACCATTTTCCCAACAGCAATTGCTCACTTTCTGTGCCTGTGTCACATTTGGTTAATTATTCTCGTATCCAAAACTTCCTCATTATTAGTATTGTACTTTTTATGGTGATCTGTGATCTGTGCTTCCTGAGGTTACTGCTTTGGTTTGGGGGAGCCCACAAACTGCACCCATATAAAATGGCTAACTTAATAATAAATGTGTATGTTCTGACTGCTTCCACCCCTGCCATTCCCCCCATCACTCTCACTCTCCTTGCACCTCCCCAGAACTCTGAAGATGTACAAAGAGATTAATGTTGTTTTCATGTCTCCTAACACATACATTCTGCAGACCATGGATCCATGAGTAATTTTGAATTTCCAGTCTTATTTAAGAAATATACTTGTAAGTCTGTAGATGCCATAGATAATGACTCCTCTGATGGACCTGGACAAAATGTTCAAAAACCTTCCAGAAAGGAATCACCATTTTAGATGCCATTAAGAACATTCATGATCTATGGGAAGAGGCCAAAATATTGACATTAACAGGAGTTTGGAAGAAATTGATTCCAACCCTCATGGATGACTTTGAGGGGTTCAAGACTTCGGTGGAAGAACAACTGCAGCTGTGGTGGAAAGATCAAGAAAACTAGCATTAGAAGTAGAGCCTGAAGATGTGGCTGAATTGCTGTGATCTCACAATAAAATTTGAATGGATGAGTTGCTTCTTATGGATGAGCAAAGAAAGTGGTTTCTTGAAATGGAATCCAGTACTAGCAAGGATACCGTGAAGATGGTTCAAAGGACAACAAGGGATTTAGAATATTACATAAACCTAATTGATAAGCAGCAGCAGGGTTTGAGGGCTAACTCTAATTTTGAAAGAAATTCTGTGGGCAAAAATGCTATCAAACAGCATCACATGCTACAGAAAGGCCATTCATGAAAGGAAAAAGTCAATCAATGTGGCCAACTTCATTGTCGTGTTAAAGAAATTGCCACCGCCACCTTGATAGCAGCCATCAACATCAAGGCAAGACCCATTACTATCGAAAAGATTACAAATTGATGAAAGCTCAGATGATGGTTAGCATTTTTTAGCAACAAGTTATTTTTTAATTAGGGTATGGACATTGTTTTTTTAGACACTTAATAGACTATTATATACTCAATAGACTATAGTAGAAACATAAACTTTATATGCACTGGGAAACCAAAAAATTGATTTGACTTGTTTTATTGTGATTTTTGCTTTATTGAGGTGGTCTGGAATCAAACCTGCAGTATCTCTGAGGTATGCCTGTATATAAATATCCAGGTCCTCCTCAAACATGCCATTGACTGATTGGTTGATTGATGTATATGGATTCATGGTTTCTTTTACTCATTGGGTTATAACCTTTTACTGTCATTATTAATTATTGTGCTCAAATTGTTCATGAAATGACTAGTGGAGTTCATTCAAACTGGCTTCTGAGTCTTTTTGACAAGTTCCCCCCCCTTTTTTTCGCACTTTCTTACTGTTATGCATAAGATATTTCAGGCTTTTCTTATATTTTTCCTACTCTAGACTTAAATTTAGCCATTTTTCCAAGGAGCCCTAGTTTCTTCTTGTGGAAAATAGCATTTACAAACCAGTGTCTGGGTATCAGGTATGCTTGTAAATAATAAGAGGGTTACTGCACCTAAACTCCCTCAGTGAAAAGTACTAGGAAATATACCCAAGACCTACTGAATCAGAGTTTGCATTCTAAACAAAATCCCTAGGTGGTTCATATGCACATGAAAGTTTGAGAAGCACTGTCCACCTGCAGAGTAAATGACCTTAATATCCAAGCCAGCTGTTGGAGTGTCAGCTGTCACAGCTTCATCTAAGGCATTAGGAAGGAGAAAGGAGGCAAAAGGACTCACCTCCCTGTTTAGTCAGCTTCCTTTAATTCCAGAAGACACTTGCAACAATTCTGCTAACATTTCATTGTTTAGAAGTTAGTCACTTGGCTGTGTGCAAGGGAGGCAGGGAAATCTAGTCTTCAATTGGGCTCATTGCCTCCTGGAATAAAATTAGCATTCTGTATCTAAGGAAGAAAGGGTATGACGGATACTGGGTAGGTTACAGGAGTCTCTGCCCCTCTGGCCGTCTTCTGTAACATCTTAAAATGCTAGAAATTTGTCAGTAGTAGCCAACACTGGGCACAGCTACCAATCACCCATATGTGGACAGCAGGTGGATGGTTAGCCAGGACTTGAAGCACAAATGAATAAAACCTGCCTTTCATACAGACTGTTAGCATCGTGGCCACACACTCTACCTCTGCAAGGGCCAGAATTCAAGGAACAGCACGACAGAATGGAAACTATGGAAGGCACAGGTTAGCACAGCTGCTCAGTAGGCAGACTCTAGAAACAGACACCCCTCCCTGCTCTCCCGGTTCAAATCCCATCTCCATCACTTACCAGCTGTAGGGCTTTCAGTTCAGTTACATCTCCTTACTAGGCCTCAATGCCTTTGTATGAAGCTACCTCACAGGTTGTGGTAAGATGTGGAAATAACCTACACAAAGCTCTTGGAGCACCTGGCTCAGAGCGAGCTTTCCCTACACAGTAGTTATTATTCCTCAGCAGAACTACCACAAGTCAAGACACAGCCTCCTTGGAAATGGCTGCCAACCCGGACACTGTGTGGAGCCCAGGGGCCTGTCTCAGAGGAAGTACAGAAGCCACCAACTTGGAAATGCCGTCAGTTTACTTAATACTTTCAGCCCAGTATTCCCACCAGTTGAGAGAAGACCACAGCCAGCTCCATTTACTATTTAACACCCTTGTGACAAATCCCCGGGACTTTCCTGTTTGTTGTCATTTTTTGGCACAATCTCTCTCTTCTTTTCTTAAGCTTGGGTTTCCTTCGTGACTGCTTGAACTACTTCCGATTCATTTTTAAAAACGATACTTAAAAAAAGAAAAACAAAATAACTAACATGCTAGAGGTAGTTTTTGACTTTGTGCCCATCCTTTCCATGATAAAGCCTGCAGCCAACACTGTCCCTTTACAAGGACATTTAGCAAACCCTGGCCAAGCCACATCTGTCACTGGATACACGAAGGGACACTATTATTTGCTTAGACAAACATCCTGGGCAATTTGGCTTCTTTTACTTTGGCATTAATATAACCGGTTTTGCTGAGTACCTTAGGGGACCTTGAAAGACCAGTTCTTGATATGTTAACTTCCTCACTGGCTTATCATTTTGGTTTATAAATTCTAACATATTTGTCAATGGCCTCCAGGTACTACTGAAAGAAATACCTAAGATAAACAAAGAGCATTTTCTTCTTCTTAAGATCTGTGCCTCCATGACATGATAGGGAAAGATTTAAAAAATGCCAAAGAATGTGTGAGTGTGTGTGTCATTGTAGGTGTTTATGCAAACCCAGGACTAAATGTTCCCGTGCACCACGACTTTACCTCCAGCCCCTTCCCAGTTTGGCTGAAACGGTTGGAATTAATCCCTTTGCCCTTTTAAGCTCTGATTTAAACTGGAACCAAAGGGACTAGTGAGAAGAGTAACAGTGCCCCCTGCAGGTGTGTGCCTATGACAGTGACCTTGACCATCAGAAACCTCACCAGCGGCCTCCAGAAGCAGCAGGACTGTGTTCCCTGGCATCTGGCCTGATGGCATATGCGGAATAGTGATCAGTGGTGAATATACATGTGGCACTTACTGTCAGTACCTCATGGAGGCCAGAGACTGACCTCTCCATGCTTTCTCTGCAGTGGGCTGCGGTAGCTAGAGCTGTGATCTGTTCAACCAGTTTTCCCATTGTTCTTTTCCTGGTGACAGCATCCCCTTTCCTTCAGGAAATTTCTCCTGTGCTCCAGGTAAATCTAGTAGGCTTGACAAAACAATAATGCTGATCCTCTTTACAGGGGTGAGATTACAATCCAACAAAGCCAGTCCAGCACCCTTTTGATACTAAGCTAGAAAGCTGGAGGCACTAACCTTTCCCTCACCTGCCACATCCAAGAGGTCAAGGCCTGCCAATTGTACCTCCTAGAGTTCCTTCCTGTCCATCTCTCCTGTAGACCCAATCCCATTTCACTCCTGAACAAGTGTATAGCCTGCTAACTGATGTTCTCAGATCCATCTGGGCCGCCTCCCCCTAGTCTACTGCAGCTGGAGTCATTCTTCCAGAGGTCAAATACAATTTTGTCACCCTACCCATCTGTCATTTATATCCTGGCTTCCCATGGCCTTAGGATAAAGACAAAACTCCTTAATATGGCCCACAAGGCTCACCATAGATTGCTCCCTCCCCCTTTCTCCTGTCTCCCAGGCCCTGCTCCCTGCAGGGTATTTTCATAATAGCAGCTGGGGCCTTCCCAGAGCTGCAGGCCCTGGTATTAACTACTGCTTTGTGCATTCTGCTCCTTCCACCCCAAATGCCCTGGCCAGAGCTCTTAAGTTACTTACTCTTTTGTTCTTAGCTCACACATCATTTACTTAGGGAGGCTCACTCTGTCCTCCAAGGTCAAATCCTCCTGAGCACTCTCATAGCACCATTTAGCTTTCAAGTACCTGCCACACTGCAATCCTGCACTGGCAGGCCCACTGATTTGTTTGCCTTCTCCACTGATTACAAGCTTCAGAGACTACGTGCGGTGTCATTTTATTCCTAATAATTGTTGACTGATAATGAAGGAATTGGCCCAAATGGTGGGCACCAAACATAGGCCGGGCCAACAAGAGACTTCCCTCAGAATTTCCCAGATCAAAGGTGGAGGCAAATTGCTCTTCTCCTTTGGGCTCATGAGCTACCAGGAGGCAGGCTCTGGGTTGCAAATGACTATCTTCCCTGCCTTAGAGTGCTCACCTGTCTGCAAAATGAAACCTGGCAAGTGGTGAGGAGGGAAGGTCCTGCCAGAGTGGCATCCCTCGTTCCATCCCCAGGCTCCTGAGCTCAGGAGCAGTTCTCTGTTTTCCAGGCCCTCCCAGTCATTCCCAGCTGCACTTGCAACAGAAATATACTTGGTTGAGGCAAGGTAGCCGGTGGTAGGAGCCAAGAGATATAGGACTGGAGAAATATTGGATTAGGACTTTAAAAAACAATAAGCCTATGAATGTATTTGAGATAGCAAATTTTGCCTACTACAATTAGTCTGAATGGATGCACACAGCCATCTGCCATAGCAAAGGTGGCTTGGCACTAACATGCTAGCAAGCATTTGGGGCCTCATTCAAATATTTCATCTGATGGCTGTGTCTTATCTCTGCAGAGAACAGGCAGCCACCAATCTAAACAGCTACCCATTCCTGCAATAAACATGTGTTGTGTACCTACTATGTGCACGACAGATACCACAGGGAATACGGAGTGACTAAGATCCAGTCTCCTTGAGAGGTTCACAGTACAGCTGGTTGGAGTGCGGTGGGGGTGGCATAGGCATAAATAACAAGACAGGAAGTGGTCAGAACTATTCTCAGGTAGCTGACTTCTGAAAGGCTGCCTGAGGGGCAGGGCAGCATGCTGTTCAGAGCCAGAAAGACCTGGCTGTGAATTTTGGATCTTCTGCTGACACTGAGCCTTTGTCTCCCCTGCTGCTAATGGGGCTAATAATACCCTTGCAGGTTATCAAGAAGATTGGAACAGATAAAATATACGAAGTGCCAAGCAGAAAGACTTTCTGAAAATTTGAGTTAATGTTATTAGGTACCCACATAGTACTTTGACAGACACCAGGAAAAAAACCCTGCCCAAAATTTTCCCCCACCCCCACCCCCCATACACACCGCAGCTAGAGCACTTGAGATCCTAGCACTAAGGATTTAGGTTTGGAGTTTATGGTTTGATTGCTAGAAAGTCTCTGTTAAAATGCAAATGCATTATTTGAACATGCTAACACAATGAGTCATTAGAAGATATAAAAAATGATCACAGATGAGGCAAAGTGATCAGTGAAGAACAAAATAGGACTTGGAGAGTAAGACGAATGACAGTAGGGCCCAACCACGAGCCAGGCACTGTGGCATGTTTTTTTCATGCCAACTGACCTTAGACAATTTTGACCTAAGCTCTTGTTGGCTCAGCTTCCTCTTCTGAAGAGGCTAATAACAGCATCTCTCACATAGAATTCTTCTGATAATTAAGATAATCCAAGAAAAGCCCAGGGCCTGTCTGAGAGAAGAGGCCTGTCTGACAGATGAGGAGGCCCCTGCAGCCACAGTGCATCTAGCGAGCACAGAGGCAGCTAAGGGAAGGGAGAGAGCTCTCAGGCTCACCCGCCACCCAGAGCAGTGAAGGAGGCTGCCATGACATGGCCACACGGTGCTGTTTCACCAACTAGTTTGATTTCCTTCGGCTATATACCCCAGAGTGAGGTTACTGGATCATATGGTAGATCTCTTTTTAATTTTTTGAGTAACCTCCATGCAGTTTTCCATAGTGGCTGTCAGATAGGACCATGGGATTAGGCAGAGTAGGGTGAGGGCCTCCGGAGAAAAAAAGCAGAGCAAGATAATTACAGTCAGAACAATGTAGCAATGTGCAAAGAAGTCCCTATTGAAACTCTTTGATAAGCATTACGCAAAGTCAGAGTCACACTAATTCTCTAGGGTAAAGATACCAGACTAGGAATATAGACATCTTCAGTGAGATCAGTTAAAACTCAAAAGGCCAGCAGCAACTTAGCCTGGGATGTTTGAGTGTTCTGCAGATAAAGAAAAGTGTCTCAGCATAACCCGTGACTTCACTGTAAAATTTACCTTAGCCTGCTAAAAAGCCCAGCTTATTTTAACTGTACCTATGTGCTATATTTCCTTCTCTAATCCTAACCAAGTAATCTGAAACCTAAGAAAAAGACTAATTTAGTAAGCAAGCTCAACTATTAGCAGCCCAAGAAGTTAAGAAGTAAGATTCTTAACTTACTTCAGCAAACAGGCAATAACCCAGTCCACCTTGAGGGCAGGGTAGGCTGTCTTAATTGACATGTTCCCAGAGGAAAACTGCTACCATGAGAAAGAATCAGAGCTGAAAATCTCTTCTGTTACTCATCAAGAATGAACATTCTGGGACCACTCAACAAGTCTGCACCCCTAACCCTTTACCCTCATTCCTGAAAATCCTCAACCACACATAAAACCCCTAGACAATGAGCCAACGATGGACTCTCTTGTCCCCTCCTGGCGTGAGCCGGGAGCTCTGTCCTCTCACTTTATTTCTAAATAAAAGCCTGTACCTTGTTCTCCTACCTTGAGTGTTTGTGAACCTCATTCTTCAGCTTCGTGAACAAGAACCCCGGCATCAGCTGCACCAAATTATGGTCCCATTAACAGTGTATAAAGCTCCCCTTCTCTCCACATCCTCACCAACATTTGTTACCATCCACTGGTCATAGTCAACAAAGGGATGGTGAGCAAGTCATGCCACTGGATCCCTTCATGGTGGCGATTCGAAAGAAAAAGATGTGACCAGATCTCACTTATGTTGAGGAATTCTGCTCCTAAACTTCCACCAGTTCTGCAAACACCACCTTTTAAGGTCTGTTCACTCTTGCACTTTCCAAGGTTGAAGAAGTGCCCTGTGTCTAATATTCTAAGACAGATGAACTGACAATAAAATGACGCAGGAATTTTCTTGTTGCAACAGTCCACAGGGGGGCATTGCATGTCAATTCATAAATTGTGGAATTTTCCATTCAATCAATAGACACTGGAAGACCACAAACTCTTACACACAAATGACATCTCTGTTATTATCTCACTAGGGATACTTTCTGGTCTTTATTAATTCATACTCTTCTGATTGGAAGACAAGGGTTGGTTTTTTTAAAAAGTCAAAGACAACAAAAGCAAAAATAAGTGGGACTACATTGTACTAAAAACCTTGTATACAGCAAAAGGAAGCCAGCAACAAGATGAAAAGGCAACCCTACTGAATGGGAGAAAATATTTGCAAATCATATTATCTGATAAGGGGTTAATATCCAGAATATATACAAAGAACTAATACAGCTCAATAACAACAAAACAAAAACAATTGAAAAATGGGCACAGGACCTGAATAGACATCTTTCCAAGGAACACATACAGATGGCCAACAGGCACATGAAAGGTGCTCAGTGTCTCTAATCATCAGGGAAATGCAGATAAAAACTACAGTGAGTTTCCCTGTCATAATCAGATTCCCAGTGGGCAATTACAACTTAGATTTTGTGGAATCTAAAAAACACAAAAACAAAAAAATGAGCTCATTGATAGGGAGAACACCCTAGTGGTTGCCAGAGGTGGGGGTTGGGGTAACGGGTGAAGGGGGTTGAAAAGTACAAACTTCCAGCTATAAAATGAGTCATGGGGATGCATGTACAGCCTGATAACTATACTTAATGCTATATTTTATATTTGAAAGGTGCTAAGAGAGTAGATCTTAAAAGTTCTCATCAAATAGGTCAGTCACTCAGCTTGAGATCTGGAGAGAACCATGGGGTTGGTAGAGATTCCCAAACACTGGACAGCTGGCCAGGTGCATCAAGATCACCCTGGCAGCTTTTGACATATGCCCAATTCTCATGGGCTGCCCCTTGAAGAATCAGATTCAGTAGGTCTGGGTCAGAAAGTGAGAGTGGGTAGCAGTGACTTTTTCTTCTTTTTGTTAACAGCTTTCTCAAAATATAATTCACAAACTATGCAATTCACCCATTTAAAGTATACAATCCAATGTTTTTTAGTATATTCATAGAGTTAGGCATTGATCTCCATGATCAGTTTTAGAACATCTTTCATCTGTGCCCATGGTCAACCACTTGTTCTTTATCCACTCATCTATGGATTGACACTTAGGTTGTTCCCATATCTTGGCTACTGTAAATAGTGCTGTGATAAAATAGGGGTGCATATGTCTTTTTGAATCAGGGATATTGTTGTCTTTGGGTAAATTCCTAGGAGTGGAATTACTGGGTCAAGTGGTATTTCTATTTTTAGTTTACCCCCAGCCCTAGGCAACCACTGTTGTACTTTCTGTTTCTTTCAATTTACCTATTCTGGACATTTCATATCAATGGAATCATCTAAATTTGTGGTCTTTTGTGGCTGGCTTCTTTCACTTAGTACAGTGTTTTCAGGGTTCATCTATATTGACATGTATATCAATATTCTATTCCTTTTTGTGAACAAATAACATTCCATTGTATAGATATAACACATTTTATTTCTGAATTCTTCATCTGATGGATGTTCATGTAGTTTCTAGTGTCCCTTTGACATATCAGTGGGAGAATTCTTGCTGCCTCTGGATGCACTTTTTGTGCCCAGACTTTAAGAAAAACCTTCAATGTAATATTCAGTATATAATCTGTTGGGTGGTGGTAAGTACAATGAAGAAAAAATGATGCAGGGCAAGGTGGATAGTGTGAAGGAGCAGGAGGCTGGCTTTTGCAAAGGATGGTCAGGTAGGCATCTCTGAGAAGCTGGTATATCAGCAAAAGAAAGCAAGGGATGAGCTATGTGGCCATCTGGGAAAAGAGCATTGCTGGTAGAAGGAACAGGAAGTTCAAAGGCCCTGGAATGGGGATTGCTTGGCTCAGCTTGGAATCTACAGTGAGCAAAGAAGTAGTAGGAGATGAAAAGTAGGAGCAGTGAGTGGAAGCTGGTGCCCTGAGTGAGAAGGGAAACTGCTGGAGGGCTGGAGCAGGAGTGACAGGAGCTGGCTTATAGAAGATGGAGATAGAAGCAGGGGGACCAGTTTGGAAGCTATCCTTTTTTTTAAAATTAAAGTATCATTGATGGTTTGAAGGTTTCACATGAACAACACTGTGGTCTCAACATTCACCCATACTATCAAGTCCTCACCCCCATCACACCCCCACCATTGCAGTCACTCGGTCTATCAGCATAGTAAGATGCTATAGCATCATTACTTGTCTTCTCTTCTTGTACTGCCTTCCCCAAGACCTACCTATATTGTGAGTGCTAATTATAGTGCCCCTTAATCCCCTCCTCACTTCCTCCCCACTCACCCTCCCCAGCTCCTGCACTCCCCTTTGGTAATCACTAGACCTCTCTTGGAGTCTCCGAGTCCATTGCTATGTTTTCCTTCAGTTTTGCTTTGTTGTTACACTCCACAAATGAGTGAAATCATTTAGTACTTGTCTCTCTCCTCCTGGCTTACTTCACTGAGCATAATACCCTCTAGCTCCATCCATGTTGTTGCAAATGGTAGGATTTCTTTTCTTTTTATGATTGAATAATATTCTACTGTGTATATATATACCACTTGTTCTTTATCCACTCATCGACAGATGGACACTTAGGTTGTTTCCATATCTTGGCTACTGTAAATAGTGCTGTCATAAACATAAGGATGCATATGTCTTTTTGAATCAGGGATATTGTTTTCTTTGGGTAAATTCCTAAGAGTAGAACTACTAGGTCAAGTGGTATTTCTATTTTTAGTTTTCTGTGGAACCTCCATGTTGTTTCCACAACAGCTGAACTAATTTACATTTTCACCAACAGTGTAGGAGGGTTGCCCTTTCTCCTCATCCTCACCAGCATTTGTTGTTCCTTGTCTTGAATGTTGGCCATCCTAACTGGTGTGAGGTGATATCTCATTGTGGTTTTAATTTGCATTTTCTTAGTTATTAGTGATGTGGAGCATCTGTTCATGTGCCTGTTGGCCATCTGAATTTCTACTATGGAGAAGTGTCTGTCCATATCCTCTGTCCATTTTTTAATCGAGTTGTTTTTTGGGTGTTGAGGTGTGTGAGTTCTTTATATATTTTGGATGTTAACCACTCAACAGATAAGTCATTTATGAATATATTCTCCCATTACTGAAGGCTCTCTAATCTGTTCCATTGGTCTATGGGTCTGTTCTTGTGCCAGTACCAAATTGTTTTGATTACTGTGGCTTTGTAGTAGAGCTTGAAGTTAGGGAGTGTAATCCCCCCAGCTTTGGTTCTTTTCAGGATTGCCTTAGCTATTCAGGGTCTTTTGTGGTTATATGAATTTCAGAACTATTTGTTCTAGTTCATTGAAGAATGCTGTTGGTATTTTGATAGGGATTGCATTGAATCTGTAGATTGCTTAAGGCAGGATGGCCATCCTGACAATATTAATTCTTCCTATCCATGAGCATGGGATATATTTTCATTTATTGGTGCCTTCTTTAATTTCTCTCATGAGTATCTTGTAGTTTTCAAAGCATAGGGCTTTCACCTCCTTGGTTAGGTTTATTCTTAGGTATTTTATTCTTTTTGATGCAATTGTAAATGGAGTAGTATTCCAGATTCCCCTTTCTGTTAATTCATTGTTATTATATAGAAATACTACAGATTTCTGTGTATTAATTTTTCATCCTGTAACTTTGCTGAATTCAGTAATTAGTTCTAATAGTTTTTTGGTGGAGTCTTAAGGGTTTTCTCTGTATAATGTCATGTCATCTACAAAGAATGATAGTTCAATTTCTTCCTTACCAATCTGGATGCCTTTATTTCTTTGTGTTGTCTGATTGCCATGGCTAGGATCTTCAATACTATGTTGAATAAAAGTGGTGAAAGTGGGTATCCTTGTCTTGTTTGTTCCCAATCTTAGAGGAAAAGCTTTAAGCTTTTCATTGTTAAGTATAATGTTAGCTGTGTGTTTCTCACATATGGCCTTTATTATGTTGAGGTACTTGCCCTTTATACCCATTTTGTTGAGAGTTTTTATCATGAATGGATGTTGAACTTTGTCAAATCTATTGAGTTGATCATGTGATTTTTGTCCTTTTTGTTGATGTGGTATATGATGTTGATTGATTTTTTAATATTGCACCATCCTTGCATCCCTGGAATTAATTCCACTTGTTGTGATAGATGATCTTTTCGATGTATTTTTAAATTCAGTTTGCTAATATTTTGTTGAGGATTTTTGCATTTATGTTCATCAGGGATATTGGTCTGTAATTTTCTTTTTTGTGGTATCTTTGTCTGGTTTTGGTATTAGAGTTATGCTGGCCTCATAGAATGAGGTTTGTAGTATTCCTTTCTCTTCTACTTTTTGGAAAACTTTAAGGAGGATGGGTATTAGGTCTTCACTAAATGTTTGATAAAATTCAGCAGTAAAACCATCTGGTACAGGAGTTTTGTTCTTAGGTAGCTTTTTGATTACAATTCAATTTCTTTGCTGGTAATTCATCTATTCAGATTTTCTGTTTCTTTCTGGGTCAGTCTTGGAAGGTTGTATTTTTCTAGAAAGTTGTCCATTTTTTCTAGGTTGTGCAATTTGTTGGTGTATAATTTTTCATAGTATTCTCTAATAATTCTTTGTATTTCTGTGGTGTCTGTAGTGATTTGTCCTTTCTCATTTCTGATTTTGTTTATATGTGTAGACTCTTTTTTTCTTGATGAGTCTGGCTAGAGGTTTATCTATTTTATTTTCTTGAAGAACCAGCTCCTGGTTTCATTGATTCTCTATTGTTTTATCTCATTTTATTTATTTCTGTTCTGATCTTTATTATGTCTCTCCTTCTACCAAATTTTGGCCTCATTTGTTCTTCTTTTTCTAGTTTCATTAACTGTGAGTTTAGCTGTTCATATGGGATTATTCTTCTTTCTTGTGGTAAGCCTGTATTGCTATATACTTTCCTCTTAGAACTGCCTTTACTGTATCCCACAGGTTTTGGGCTGTTGAGTTTTTTTTTCATTTGTCTCCATATATTGCTTGATCTCTATTATAATTTGGTCATTGATCCATTGATTATTTAGTTGTTATTAAGCCTTCATGTGTTTGTGGGCTTTTTTATTGTCTTTGCCTAATTTATTTCTAGCTTTATATCTTTGTGTTCTGAGAATCTGGTTGGTATAATTTCAATATTTTTGAATTTACTGAGGCTCTTTTTATGGCCTAGTATGTGATCTATTCTGGGAAATGTTTCATGTACACTTGAGAAGAATGTGTATCCTGCTGCTACAGAAGTGTTCTGTAGATGTCTGTTAGGTCCATCTGTTCTAATGCATTGTTCAGTGCTTCTGTCTTCTTACTTATTTTCTGTCTGGTTGATCTGTCTTTTGCAGTGAGTGGTATGTTGGTGTCTCCTAATATGAACACATTGCATTCTATTTCCCCCTTTAATTCTGGCAGTATTTGTTTCACATATTTAGGTGCTCTTATACTGAGTTCATAGATATTTATAGTGGTTATATCCTCTTGTTGGACTGACCCTTTTTCATTATGTAATGTCCTTCTTTGTGTCTAGTCACTTTCTTTGTTTTGAGATCTATTTTGTCTGAAATCAGTACTGCTACTCCTGCATTTTTCTCCCTATTATTTGCATGAAGTATTTTTTTCCCCCTGCCTTCACTTTTAGTCTGTGTATATCTTTGTATTTGAAGTGAATCTCTTGTAGGCATCATATAGATGGGTCTTGTTTTTTTTTTTATCCATACTTTAACTCTATGTCTTTTGATTGGTGCAGTCAGTCCATTTACATTTTGGGTGATTATCAATAGATATGTACTTATTACTATTGTAGGCTTTAAATTTGTGGTTACCAAAGGTTCAAGGATAGCTTCCTTACTATCTAACAGTTTATCTTAACTGTTATTATTACTTATTAACTCTCTTATTACTCTATTTCAAACACAATCTAAAGGTTCTTTTGTTTTCTCTCCCCTTCTTCTTCCTCCTCCACTCTTTGTATTTTAGGTGTTATACTCTATATTCTTTGTATATCCCTTGACTAATTTTGTGAGTAGTTGATTTAATTTTGTATTTGCTTAGTAATTAATTGGTCTACTTTCTTTACTGTGGGTTTATTTTCTCTGGTAACAGCTATTTAGCCTTAGGAGCATTTCCATCTAGATCAATCCCTTTAAGATACGCTGTAGAATGGTTTGGTGATGGTGGATAGCCTCAACTTTTGCTTACCTAGAAATTGTTTAATCTCTGCTTTAAATCTAAATGATAATTTTTCCAGGTAGAGTATTCTTGGTTGAAGGCCCTTCTATTTCATTGCATTAAATGTTTATGCCACTCTCTTCTGGCCTGTAAGGTTTTTGCCGAGAACTCTGCTGATAGCCTGATGAGGTTTCCTTTAAAAGTGATCTTTTTTTTCTCTCTGGTTGCTTTCAGTACTCTCTCCTTGTCTTTGCTCTTTGTCATTTGATTATTATATGTCTTGGCATTGTCTTCTTAGGGTTAGTTGTTGGGAGATCTCTTGACTTCCATTACCTGAGTGACTATTTCCTTCCCCAGATTGGGGAAGTTTTCAGCAATTATTTCCTCAAAGATATTTTCTATCCCTTTGTCTCTTTTTCCTTCTGGTACCGCTATAATGTGAATATTGTTCCATTTGGGATGGTTGCACAGCTCCATTATTCTTTCATTCCTAGAGATCCTTTTCTCTCTGTGCCTCAGCTTCTTTTTTTTTCCTGTTCTGTAATTTCTACTTCACTTAGCATGTCCTCTACCTCATCTAATCTACTTTTAAATCCCTCCATTGTATGTTTCATTTCAGAGAATGTATTATTCAAAATTTCTCTTTGTTGAAGTCCTCCCTGAGATCTTGAATAGTTTTCTGTAGCTCCATGAGCATGTTTATAACTTTTATTTTAAATCTTTATCAAGAAGATTTGTGATTTCAGTTTCACTATGTCTACTTTCTGGCATTTTTTTCTTCTAATTTTGTTTGGACCAAATTCCTTTGCCACTTAATTTTTTAGTGTTTCCTATGGAATAATAGTTTTGTCTAGTGCCCAGAAGCTCAATTTCCAGTGCAGGAGCCCCAGCTGTTGGTTAGCAGTGGGTATATGCTTTTCTGCCTTGCTTATAAAGTGAGCCATGTGGGCCATCTGCTGACTGTGCAAGCAGGGAGAATATTCTCTGGAGCCGCCATGCACCTGCGGCAATGGTGGGGGTCACAGGTGAGCAGAACCAGTGCCTGTTGGGAGGAAAGAGCTTGGCTGGGAGGGTTTCCTGCCTTCCCTGCTGTAACATCTGCCTCTACCTCCAGGTCATGTGGGTCACATGTGCAGGGAGGAGTGTCTGTGCTAGCCCCTGGAGCTGCCATGGGTGGGGCCACCTTCTGGCAGGGCTGGTGCGATGGCAGGGCAGGAGGTGAGCTGGACCAATGCCAGTAGGGAGGATGGAGTGGCAGGCTGCATGCCACAGTGGGGGTCCTTGAGGCTGTGTTGCCAGCCAGGGTGATGGAGCGTCTGAAACTCTTGAGAATTTCCAACCTGCTGGACTGAGCGTGCTGGGAAGGTTTTGTCCACTTGCCCTTTCTCCTGAGCAGAGAGCTCTGTGTCATCTTTGCCCCTCATGCTGCTGGAAAGTCTTTCAAATTGCCTGCCTTTCTTTTGTCCCAGGGGACTGGTAGAGCATACCTGTTCTCCACAAGGAGAATGGAATCTCAGCCTCTCTGAGTGGTTGCCTGTCTTTTCTTTCCAACCTCACTAATCTCCAGAGCACCATGTAATGTGGGTTTGTGCTCCTGGAGCAGAGCTCCAGGGCTGGATGTTCAGCAGTCCTGGACTTCTACTCCTTCCCCACTCCATTCCTCTTCCTCCCACCTCTAGGATAGGTTGGGGGGAGGGTTTGGGTCCCGCTGGATCACAGCTTTGCCATTTTATCCTTTTCTGTGAGGTCTTCTCTTCTTCCCCAGTGTAGGCAATCTGTTCTGTAGTCTTCAGGTCACTTTTTCAGGATTAGTTGTGTTTGCTGTATTTTCATGTTTTATGTGAATTTGGGAGGAGGATTGTCTCACTTCTCACACTGCCATCTTTTTTTGACAGTCAGATACTACACTTTTTTAAATACAGGTGAGAGATGGCCGCAATTAGACCAGGCTGGAAGTAGTAGAGAAGATGAGGAGGAGTGGGATTCTGGATGTATTTTAAAGAAAGAGCCCACAGGTTTGTCTGTGGATCAGAAATGAGATGTAAGAGAAACAGAGGAATCAAGGCTATCTCCAGAGTGAGCAGCAGCCTCTTCTACAATGGAGCTCAAGTCCTGTGAATGTTCTAAGCTGTGTTTATACACTTCATATATTTAATTTTAAGCTCTTAAATGCCAGACTGACAAGTATAACATTTCCCAATACTTAAACAACCGAGAAAATCTAATGAATTAAATGAGCAACAACAGTGATTAGCTACTTAAGTACACAGTACTTTTAACAAATTTGGATAAATTCTAGTATACTTTTCAACTTAAATTGCTTACTCACTTATACATTTTACATTGGAATCACAAGGCTAATATGTTGAAATACCCTACATGCCAAGTTCTCTTAAACATTACAGACATTGGTAGGTACCAACTGATAAATATTACATAGGCCATTTCTAAATTTAACACAAAATATTAATACAGTGGATTTGACTCCATCATCTCTAAAGTTACGTCTAAGACTTTCCATTAAGGAAAAAATTATCAACCCAGGTGAACTGGGAGCATACCTTCTCACTGATTGGGCTAAAATTGCTGATCGATCAGATAGTGTTGGCTCGGACACAAGTTCTGAAGATGCAGAGATTCAGAGAGAGAGGTGGGGGGTGGCTGAGGTGTGTGTGTTGGGGGTTGGGGGAAGGATGAGAAGGAGCAAGCTCAGCTCAAATGGAAGGACCCCTTGCCTTCACAGTAGTTGTCTAATGACCCACATCCCCTCAACTCATTGCCTAATTCTTTTGTATTTTCCTTCTACTTTATCCCAGATTTGATTTTATAATATTTTTATAACCTTCACCCTAGTTGCTTCACTACTTAATCAGATCCAACTATGGGTGTAGTTCTCAAACTTGGCTGCATGGTGGGATCAAGTGTGGAGCTTCACCAGCACTGAGGCCAGTGTTCCATGCAGAGACCCTGATTTAATTGGTCTGGGCTGAGGCCTAGAGTTTAAACTGATCCCAGGTGACTGTACTGTATAGCCAGGATTGAGATCTGATGCTAGAAGGTATGATGCTCATCAAATGTGGTATTGATCATAACTTCCTAAAGCCCTCTAATCTTGTGATGATCCAGAAATTCTTTGAATTCTTGGAGTGCCTGAGGAGTAGAGTGGGAATATTCAGCATAATTATTCATTCCTCCAGTGTTCGTTGAGTGTTTACCTTGTGCAAGTCATTCTACTAGGCCCTGGAGGTACCATGGTGGCTCAGGCAAGTCTCTGGCCTGTTGGAGCTTACATTCCAACAGCAGGACAGTTGACAGTCAAATAAATATAACAGGTCAATGCCAATGTGGAGAGCAGCACAGTGGTTAGGAGTGTCTACTTGAGCCAGCTGGAGTCTAAATCCTAGCTCTGTGTGACCTCAGGCAAGTTACTTAACCTCTCTTGCCTCAATCTCCTCATATATACAAAGGGGATGATAATAGCAATTTCAATTACCAACTGATATGGTTGCTAGGAGAATGAAAGAGTTAACATGTAAAATGCTTAGACCAATTGCAGATGAATAGAAAATATTCAGTAAGAATCAACCATTATTTGATCAGATACTGACAATATGAAGACAGATCAAACTGAGTTAGGGGATAAAAGAGGTGGATGTGAGCAAACACAAGGCTGGAGGGAAAGGGGAGATTATTTAGCTGAGATGGCCAGGAAAGCCCTCTCTGAGGAGGTGACATCTGTACAGAGACCTGCACGGAGAGAGGGACTGATCCATCAATCTCTGGGGACAGGAGAACAGCAGAAAACAAGGTCCTAAGGCAGAAGATTGCTGGGTAGATACAGGAAGAAGAGGGCTGGAATGCATAGAGTGGCATGAAAGGGGAAGAAGAGCCCATTGTTCTGCTCACCCATTTGACTGTGGACTGTGATCTCCCACTAGACCGAGTCTCAAGTCTTTGTATCACTAGTACTAAGCCAGGTCATGGAATCCGCTCTATTAATTTTTATTTTATTTTTATTATTTTTTATTTTGGTATCATTAATCTACAATTACATAAAGAACATTATGATTACTAGGCTCCCCCCTTCACCAAGTCCCCCCCCACATACCCCTTCACTGTCACTGTCCATCTACGCTCTTAATTTTATTGAGTAAAGGAAAATTAATTATTAGCCATGCATAGCCCCTCCACCAGCAAATAAGAATTTCAGGATTCCAGGCTCAACTATTCAGTCCCTTATTCCATGCAAAACCCAACTGGGAGATGTAACATTTACAGAAATCTAAGGCTTTGTTTTATTAAAAAAATATAGTCAGTAGCCTGTGAGAAGGAATGTCAGATGGGCCACCAGTTGGTAAGAACAATGCAAGTCTTTCCCTTGGTTCTTAAAGTTGAGTGACTGCAATTCCCTAGAGTGCCATTATTATGTACAACTGCCTATACGCAGTCAAGGGTTACCAAAATTAGTGCTTTGCTAGTGTTTCCCAGGGACTGACTGAGCAGTCAACTGAGGAGCCTGGCTGCCAACCCCTGCTTTCAGGCATTCCCATCACCCAGTGAGCATGCTCATGGCATAGCCAGAATCCCTGACAGTTTCAGGTGAGAAGCTTTGTTATTACTGCATCATCAATGTTGTTTAGAGTGAATCATGGTTTTTCCTTGCAGTTTTCCCTGCATTTTAATGATAACTTTCCGTTTCTCTTTATCCTCAGCAATCTGGTTTCTTAAAGATTTGTTTTGAAAGCTCTGCCGACCGTAGTAGGGAATGGTTCGCCAACACTTTCTCATAACTTAGGTTTTATACAAGTCAGGTGCGTATTGGTTTTTGTAAATGATTATCATTAGCCTGTCCAGCTTCCCTTCCACTTTCAAATAGGAACAGCAATCCACTTGTACTTTGGGGACCCCCTTCCCAGCAACATGAGGCTCTAGTGGGACTGTGTAACTTAGAGTCTTGCCTCCTCTGCCTCTCACCTTGCTGCTGCCCCGAGGGTAGCCAAGAAGGGCACGTCATTGCCCCTGGCCCCAGTGAGCCCTGGGCTAGGGGGCAAGTTCTGACCCACACCAGACCATCCTGATATTCACTCTGAGCTGGCAGACTGATGCTCATCAGGAGGGAGCCTGGCTGCCCTCTTCCTCTAGGACAGTGGTTCTTAAAACCAACACCCCCTTTTTATGAACAACTACTTTGTAATTATTCCTTTAAATGTACCAAAAGGTAATTCCTAGATAATACATATGACATTAAAAAAATATATGATACCCAACTCTAATACAAAATAAATATAGCTTATAAAACATAATAAAATAAAAGTAGTTTATAATAAAAATGTGTCAGTGTGTAAATGCAGGGGCATACCCACACTAGAAGACATAAAAAGATAATCAGTAGCTTGCCCCAAATGTGTGGAATCACCACCAATTTGACAGTGACAGATGGAGATGTGTGCAGGTGAGCAGTACGGTTCTGTCAATAAAATTAGTGACATAGCCACTGGTGATGCAGTATCTGAAATAGTGAGCAGTGCTTGGTAAAATTTCAAACAAGTACAATTTTCCCACACTTCATTTGTGGACAACTCAGTGTACAGTAAAACTGTGCAACACATCTAGGGCCTACTGAGGTATTCTCTGGGGACAGAGGCCAGGGGATGCTCCCTTTGTGCTCTCTTTCTGC